>NC_057802.1:525903425-526086644 GCF_018294505.1 Triticum aestivum
GCGCACGCGGGGCGGCGGCGGCTCGGGCGAGGCGCGGGCCGCGGGGGCCGGCCACTGGCCCGGGCGGGCGGCGGCGGCGCCGGCTGCCACGTGTCAGCGCGGGATAGGCCGGGCGCAGCGGCGGGATTCCGTCCGGCGCGGAGTGGACGCGTCCGGCGGCGCGGAGGACGATTTGATCTAGGGTTAGGGGTGGTTTTGCCCGCAATTTCGGAGGGGGAGGTGTTTTTATAGGTAGAGGGAGTTAGGAGACTCCAAATGGAGCACGGTTTTCGCCCACACGATCGTGATCGAACGACCTAGAACATGGAAGTGACTTAGATGGGTTTTGGGCTGTTTGGAGGGGGGGTTTTGCTGCAACACACAAAAGGACTTTGCGGTTACCCGGTTAACCGTTGGAGCGTCAAACGACCTCCAAATGGAACGAAACTTGACAGGTGGTCTACCGGTGGTATACCAAGGCCACTTGGCAAGCCTCGGTCCATTCTGAGAGCGTTCAACACCCGCTCTCGAAAAGAAACAAGAGGGGTGCGCCGGTGCACGTGGGAGTGCCGGATTGCAAAACGGACAACGGGGAAAATACTCGGATGCATGAGACGAACACGTATGCAAATGAGATGCACATGATGACATGATATGATATGCATGACATGAACAAAATGCAAAACGAAAAACAAAACCCGACCATGGAGGGAATATCATAACACATATCCGAAAATGGCAAGAGTTGGAGTTACAAATATGGAAAGTTACATCTGGGGTGTTACATTCTGGGAGTCGGCTTTCTTCATGGCCGGCTTCTGGGAGTCGGTCCTCTTGGGGCCGGCTTCCTGGAGTCGGCCATCTCGTATCTTTCTTGGGGAAGGTTTCTGAGGCCGGGTTGCCTTCTGGTAGTCGGCCCTGGGGATAGCCGGCCGGGGGAAGGCGGCCCTATGCTTTGTATGTTTGAAGGCTCGAATGGCCTGATAATTTTTCGAAGACCCAGGGGGAGTCGGTTAGGCTACCCGTGGCCATTTACTCCGACAGATTCCTTTTGATGGGCATGAGATGGATGAATCTAGAAAGTACAACTTTATGTACCCACTTTTTACCTTCTATTATTTAGAATAAATAAAGCAAAATAGTACTCCCTCCGTCCGGAAATACCTGTCCGAGGAATGGATGTATCTAGATGTATTTTAGTTCTAGATACATCCATTTGTATCCATTTTTGCGACAAGTATTTCCGGACGGAGGGAGAAGTATTTTTCTGTTTTCTGAATTATCCATGCAATAAGAAAAGTTCCTGAAAATAAAAGTTCTCCAAATGCCCTGAAAATTTAGTTTGATTTTTTATAGAATAGTTTAGAATTTTTGGCACTAAGAACACACCAGGGGGCAGCACCAGTGGGCCACAAGCCCAGGGGCGCCCACCCCCCTGGGCGTGCCCTGGTGGCTTGTGGGTCCCACGTGGGTCCCCCTCACTTATTCCAGCACCCATCCACTTTGTCTTCCTCCAGAAAAAATCATCACATAGCTCAAACCCGTGTTCTAGCTCATCTTGCTGCCATTTTTGATCTCCTTGCCCAAAGCTCCATTTGCAAAACTGTTTTGGGGGATTGTTCATTGGTATGTGACTCGTCCAATGGTCCAATTAGTTTTTGTTCTAGTGCTTTATATATTGCAAATTTTTGTTGCTGTGGTGACCTTGTTATTGAGCTTGCATGTCAAATTTATATGGTCCTAAGTAGTTTTGATGCATGATTTAACCTCTAGGCACTTGTGGGAGTAGTTGCTATCAATCTTGTTAAGTTTGGTTCACTTCTATTTTGAGTTACTAAAAGTTTCAGAAATTTTCAGAGGAAAGAAATGATGAAAAGATGGTTGAGAGGCTCTTCAAGCAAGGGTTCAAAGCAAAATGAAAATGAAGAGAGGAAGAAGCCGAAGTACAACCTTCCTCACGCCGCGGAGGTCTGGCCATGTGAATGGCCATGTGATGCATTCTTGAGGGCAGTGTTAGTGAACCACGTCCTAGAGATGTGGAGGATTTTATTGAGAAAGTTACCATAGGGGAAGGGTGAGGGGTGTCAGAAGCGAGAGTGGCTAGTTTACATTTTTCCTGTTTTACGCTATTACTCATTATTTGCTGGACGATGTTTGATTGGTCGTGGGGAGAGCGGTGGGCTTAATGCCCCCGACCTCGCTATTTTGCGCCATGCTTTACTTCATGATAAAACTTTTAGTTTGGGCGCCATTGTTGCTCGACGATTGAGTTTAAACCATTCGAAGGGTCGCTTGCTAAACATTTTGAGATCCCCATCAGGCTAGATGAGAAGGAGGAAAGGCTGCTACCCATGAGATATTTGGATTATAATAGTATGGTAGCACATTATTTTATTTCTAAAGATGATGGCAAGAGGCTCATCTATAACTTAGTATTCAGTCAGGGTACCTTTCATATTATTACTTTGCCTGCACCTTCTTTGTTCGATATTCATCCAGGCAGGTACATCATTATGCACGATGACATTTATGCATACTGGGAGCGGACGTGATCCCCAGTTCCTGAGCCAGAACCGTCACCTGATCCGTATGAAGAGTCAGTTTATCAGTGGGAGCCACAAGAGCTCGCTAACCAGTGGAACCCTCAGGATCCTCCTCAGTACACGGTGATGTCTACTACGCAACTTTATTCTTGTACACACGTGTTGGGCCTCCAAGCGCGGAGTTTTGTAGGACAGTAGCAATTTTCCCTCAAGTGGATGACCTAAGGTTTATCAATCCGTGAAAGGTGTAGGATGAAGATGGTCTCTCTCAAACGACCCTGCAACCAAATACAAGAAATCTCTTGTGTCCCCAACACACCCAATACAATGGCAAATTGTATAGGTGCACTAGTTCAGCGAAGAGATGGTGATAAAAGTGTAATATGGATGGTAGAAATAGATTTTTATAATCTGAATAAATAAAAACAGCAAGGTAGAAAATAGTAAAGGGGCACAAAAACGGTATTTCAATGCTTGAAAACAATGCCTAGGGTCCGTACTTTCACTAGTGCAATCTCTCAACAGTGCTAACATAGTTGGATTATATGATTATCCCTCAAAGTGCAATAAAGAATCACTCTCGAATTCCTATTAGCGGAGAACAAAAGGTAGAAATTGTTTGTAGGGTACGAAACCACCTCAAAGCTATTCTTTCTGATCAATCTATCCTAGAGTTCATACTAAAATAACGCAAGCTATTCTTTCCGATCGATCTAATCAAGAGTTCGTACTAAAATAACACCATATGACACACATCAACCAACTCTAATGTCACCTAGATACTCCAATGTCACCATGAGTATCCGTGAGTTGATTCTACGATATGCATCAAACAACTTCATGATCATAATATTCAATCCACACAAAGAACTACAAAGAGACCCCAAAGTTTCTATCGGAGAAAGGATAATAAAAACGTGCATCAACCCCTATGCATAGATTACCCCAATGTCACCTGAGGAATCCGCAAGTTGAGTGCCATAACATACATCAAGTAAATAAATATGATACCCCATTGTCACCTCAAGTATTCATACCGCAAGACATACATCATGTGTTCTCATATCTGAATATTCAATCCGACGAGAGAACTTCAAAGGGTAGAGATTCAATTCATCACAGCAAGCGTATAGAGGGGAGAAACATCATATGATCCATCCATGTTAACAAAGCCCATGATATAGATCGCGAGAGAGAGAGAGAGATTAAACACATAGCTACTGGTACAAACCCTCAGCCCCGAGGGTGGACTACTCCCTCCTCATCGTGGTGGCCGCCGGGATGATGAAGATGGCCACCGTAGATGATTCCCCCCTCCGGCAGGGTGCCGGAACGGGTCTAGATTGGTTTTCGGTGGCTACAGAGCCTTGCGGCGGTGGAACTTCTGATCTACATTAACCCCGAAGGGTTTCGTAATATTTGGGAATTTATAGTGCAAAGAGGGGGTGTGGGAGGCCACCGAGGTGGGCACAACCCTCCTCGGCGCGCCTGGGGGCCCAGGCGCGCCCTGGTGGGCTGTGCCCCCCTCGGGGCACCCCCCCAAGTGCTGCTCTGGCCCATCGTGGGTGTTCTAGTCCATAAAAAATCTCCAAAAAGTTTCGCGGTGTTTGGACTCTGTTTGATATTAATTTCCTGCGATGTAAAAAACAAGCAAAAAACAGCAACTGGCACTAGGCACTAGGTCAATAGGTTAGTCCCAAAAAATGATATAAAGTTGCTATAAAATGATTGTAAATATTCCAAGAATGATAAAATAACAGCATGAATACTTCATAAATTATAGATACGTTGGAGACGTATCAGCATCCCCAAGCTTAATTCCTACTCGTCCTCGAGTAGGTAAATGATAAAAGAAATAATTTATGAAGTGTGAATGCTAGCAAAGTGCATAAGTTTGATCAATGACAATTTCAATCACTTTTCCTAGCATCATAACAGCAATTCTTTGTCATAAAATTTCTCATGTTATAGTGGCAACCAATTCACATGTTAAGGTTGAAACAGTGAACTCTCTTGAAACTCAACAACCTATGTTCTTAGTCACCAAGCAATTGCAATTCAACTTATTCAACAGAGTTTTAGTAAGAGCTCCACATACTCAACCATCATATAGTCTTCTATGATTGCTAACACTCACCGCATACACATGAGCAAAACGTTTCAACCGGACACATAGAAAGATAGGGGCTTATTGTTTTGCCTCCCAACGTATTCACCTCAAGGGTGATGTCAACAATAATAACTCATGCTACCCATATTCAACTGGACATATGTGCCTAGATCTTTCCTCACCACTTGATGCTTGCCAAAAGAGAAAAATAAAAAGGAATAGAGAGAAAAACTTTGACTCTTTGCATAAAAGTAAATACTGAAAAGTAAAAGATAGGCCCTTCGCAGAGGGAAGCAGAGATCAACCCCTTAGTGCAAAAGAACGTCACATTATATTGCCTCTTATGATAGCAACCTTTATTATGCAGTTTGTCGCTTTTATTCTTTGCCATCACAAGTTCGTACAACGCTCAATTTTCTCTTACACTAAATGATCTAACACTTTTAGAAGCAATTTTTATTGCCTCATTGCACCGATGACAACTTACTTGAAGGATCTTGCTCAAGCCTTAGGTAGGTATCGTGGACTCTTGAAATAAGATTTGGGTTTAAGGTTTTTTGGATGCACAAGTAGTATCTCTACTTGGTGCGGAATTTTTGGCTAGAAAAGATGGGGGGAAAGCACCACATGTTGAAGGATCTATGACAATATAACTTCTATGTGAATATGAACAAACATAAATCATTACGTTGTCTTCCTTGTCCAACGTGAACAATTTTGGCATATAATATTTTGATGGGGGCTCACAATCACAAAAGATTTCCAGGATAGTGTATTTGCATGTGAAAGTCCTCTTCCTTATACTAATTATTTGTGAATTGCTTGTATGACCAAAATTGTGATTGTCAAGCCTCAAAAGATTTCACTTTCTAAACCCAATGTGAAGCTACCACTAGGCATGATAAGATATCAACTTCATGACATTCAATTTATTCAACAATTTACTCATAGGATATACGTGAAGCGCAAGAGCAATTCCAAAGAAAAGAGCAATTCATGCCGCTTACTTAGCCTCCTTGGCAACTATTTGAGGACTCTATTTTATTTAAATACTTTCTGATCTAATTATTTTATTAAAACAGCAAGTAAAACAAAAATAAAATGACATTCTAAGAATAACACAGCTCATGTGAAGAAGCAAAAACTTGGGCTCAACCGATACTAACCGATAATTGTTGAAGAAGAAAGGTGGGATGCCTACCGGGGCATCCCCAAGCTTACATGCTTGAGACTTCTTGAATATTATCTTGGGATGCCTTGGGAATCCCCAAGCTTGAGCTTTTGTGTCTCCTTAGTTCCTCTCATATCACGGTTTTCCTAAATCTCAAAAGCTTCATCCACACAAAACTTAACAAGAACTCGTGAGATAAGTTAGTATAAACCAATGCAAAAACCTTATCATTCTCTACTGCAGAAAATCATTAAAATTATTATTCAACATTGCCTACTAAATGCCTCTGCATATTTAATACTGCTATCCTCAAATAGAATCATTAAACAAGCAAACATATGCAAACAATGCAAACATAACAGCAATCTGCCAAAACAGTACAGCCTGTAAAGAATGCAAAAGTATCAATACTTCTTTAACTCCAAAAATTATGAAAATTTACCACACTGTAGAAAATTTATCAGAGCTTATTATGAAAAAAGTTTCAACATTTTATCACATTCTAAATTTTCTAGGGAATTTTTGCAACAGCGGTAAACTTTCTGTTTTCAAACAGCAACATGTAGACTTGTAAAATAAGCATGGCAAAGGCTATCAATGCCACTTTTATTGAAATAAAAGATGGAAAACATTATCCTGAATAACAGCAAGAAAATCCTAACAAAATAAATTGACGCTCCAAGTAGTACTCATATCATGTGACGAATGAAAACATAGCTCCAAGTGAGGTTACCGATAATGTTGAAGACGAAAGAGGGGATGCCTTCCGAGGCATCCCCAAGCTTAGTTGCTTGGATCTTCCTTGAATATTTCCTTATGGGTGCCTTGGGCATCCCCAAGCTTAGGTTCTTGTCACTCCTTATTCTCCTCATATCGATATCTCACCCAAAACTTGAAAACTTCAATCACACAAAACTTAACGGAACTTTGTTAGATATGTTAGTATGATAAATAGCAAACCAGTTCACTTTGGTACTGTCAGAGACAAGATTCATAATTGTTTCCACACAATGCCTACTGTATCATATCATTTCCACAATTTATATTGAGCAACATAAGCCATAGAAACTAGGAAACAAGAAAACTATGCATTGAAAACAGAATCTGTCAAAAACAGAACAGTTTGTAATGATCTACAGAATAACCATACTTCTGCTACTCCAAAAATTATGAAAAGTTAGGACCACATGAGAAATTTGTATATTAATCTTATTCAAAAAGATTCAACTCAAAAGCACTCTTCTGTTAAAAATGAGAATGATTTTCGTGAGCGCAAAAGTTTTTCTTTTTCAGCAAGATCAACTCAAATATCACCCAACATGATCCCAAAGGCTTTACTTGGCACTTTATTGAAACAAAAGCAACAAAACATAATTACTACAGTAGCATAATCATGTGAACACACAAAAGAAGTAGGTAAAAGTGTTGGGTTGTCTCCCAACAAGCGCTTTTCTTTAATGCCTTTTAAGCTAGGCATGATGATTTCAATGATGCTCGCATAAAAGATAAGAATTGAAACATGAAGAGAGCATCATGAAGCATATGACTAGCACATTTAGATCTAACCCACTTCCTATGCATAGGGATTTTGTTAGCAAACAACTTATGGGAACAAGAATCAACAAGCATAGGAAGGCAAAACAAGTGCAACTTCAAAACAATCAACACATAGAGAAGAAACTTGATATTATTGAGATATGTAAGAACATAAGTTCCTTCCTCATAATAATTTTTAAAAACATCATGAATGGATTCAACAATATAACTATCACATACAGCACTTGTTGGATTTCGGGTTCCGGCAAAACCTTTAAGGTTCGAACACTGGGGTGCGCGCGAAGATCTTCCCCTCACCGATCACGCCCTCACATGCGTCACGATCTCTAGGCTAAGCACGACGAACTCTCAACACACGAGACACAAGATTTATACTGGTTTGGGCCACCATTGTGGTGTAATACCCTACTCTAGTGTGGTGGTGGTGGATTGCCTCTTGGGCTGAGGATGAACAGTACAAGGGGACGAACAACCTCCTGAGGTGAGGTGTTCTTGTGCTTGGTGGGTGTGAGGATCGCTCGAGTGAGTTCTGGTAGGTGAGGATCCAATGCCCTCTACTGTGGTGGCTAACCCTATTTATAGAGGCCCTAGTCCTCTTCCCAAATATTGAGTGGGAAGGGAGCCAACAACGGCCAATTTGAAAGGGGACAGCTAGTATAGCTTATCCTGACAAAAGTAGTCTTCGCCTGCCAAAGGCTCTAGTGGTGACGCCGTCTTGGGCTCCACGGTGACCTCCGTCTTGCCGTCCTGCTGGTCTTGGTCTCATTGCACCGATATGGAAACCTTTGCCTGATGCCTCGGAACTCCTCGCCCGCGCTTGCCTCCTTAGCACCAAAGAGGAAGCAAGGACACTATGCGCGCTGGTGCCCGCCTGGCGCCCGCCTGGCCTTGGTCGTCATGGCTCATGTCATGAGAACCTCGCGAGGTTTGCCTTGCCTTAATCTCTCCTCCCCTCGCGAGCCAGCCTGGTGAGGCCGCTCCCGAGGAGGTCTTGTGTCGTCCTCCTCGCGAGTCTTGGCCCCTCGCAAGGGTCTTGAGTGCTTGCTGGTGAAGATGGGCCATACGGGCCCACTTGTGGAGCCACGTCGTGGGCTGCAGGCAGGCAAGTCTGGGGACCCCCATTCCCAGAACGCCGACAGTAGCCCCCGAGCCCAAGGCGCGCTCGGGCTTGGCTTCGAGGCGAAGCCAAAGGGCAAGTGCGGAGCGCCGCGAGCCCCAATAGCCTGCGGCCTTGGTCGATGCGTGGCTGTTGATTGGACGTGGGCGTCTCCGCTTCCCCATGCTGCCTTGATACCCGCCGGGCTAGGCGGCCACCACGGTCTACACGGTTTTCCTCCCGTTTTTGCGGCGCACTCCCCCATCCTTCCGCTTCCTCGAAGCTCAGCCTCTTCTCCCGATCCGATCTGAGCTCAATCCTCCCATTGCCGTGGCGCTGGACCAGTCAGAGAAAGGGAAGAGTCCCCTGTCCTCCGCCGAGCCACGCCCAGCCATTGGGCCGGCTGTTGGCAGGTCGCTGGTGCTCAACCACGAAGCCATGGACAAGGTGCGCCCCATGCTCGCCTCCAGCTTCAATGAGTGGGGAAGAACGGTGGCCTGGCCTGCATCTCGAGCTCGTGTCAACGGGATGGCCACGAGGTCCCATTCTTCATTGATGCCCTCTGGGCTGGCCTGGTTCCTCCCTTTTCCTCCTTCTTCAACGCAGTGCTTGCCCATTATCAGATCCACATACTGCACCTTGATCCCCAATCCATGACCCTTCTCGTCGCCTTCGCCTTTGTTTGCGAGGCCATGGTGGGCATTGCTCCTTCCATGGCCCTTCTCCACCACTTCTTCTCGCTACACCTGATTGACCCCTGACAGAGCTCGGGATGCCTGAGCTTCCAGGCCGTGGCGGTGATGGCCGGCACAGGGATTGACTTTGAGCTTCCGCCATCCACGAGTGAGTTTCGGACACGGTAGATATTTGTTGATGTCGGAGTGTTCAGCCCCCTGCTCTCTTCTCCGTCGGCGCACGCCATTCCCAACTCCGGTTGGTGCCACCAAAGGCTCGCCGATCCGCGCCTTGTCCCCGTCTGGCTCAGGCTAAAGAGGCTTAAAGATCACGGCGTGACTGCGCCAATGGTGGTGAAGGAGTTCGTCCAGCGTCGGGTTGCTCCGCTTCAGCGCCATTCCCGGCCAATGTGGGCCTTGCTCAGCAGCGAGGACCGCATGAGACTTCAGGAGTCCGGGCTCCCCCTGGAGGCGCGACGAATGGTGCTCGAGGTCCTGACGGGTGTCCCGTTGCCAGATGACATGCCGGGGAAGAGTTGCCTGTTGTGCCGCTGCTCGAACAAGGTGGAATTTGTTGAGCGCATGCCCCCTTTCGACGAGTGGGGGCTGCGTCTCGCCGGCCTTGAAGGGTCCCGCGAGAATCCCATCCTCGTGGTTCCTCTACTTGCGTCCAGCGCCGATCTCGCCCCAAGAGCGGACGCGGGGGAGCGAGTATCGCTGGAGGCCTAGGGCGCGGGTGCCGAGGGGTCGACGCTGCCTGAGACTCCCGAGGCGCCATCCTCTGGAACCCGTGATCCTTGCTCTAGGGTGGCAGTTGAGGGGGCGACGCAGTCCGCTGCCCCTGAGGCCGAGGCTCCTGAGGCCGAAGCTCCTGAGGCCGAGGCTCCTGAGGCCGAAGCTCCTGAGGCCTCGGCTGGTTGTCGCGAGGCGGAGCCCGGTGGTTCTCTCCAGCCTGACGCTCCTGAAGTCGCCTCCTTGAGTGCTTCACCAGCCGCGCGCCGCGCTGGTCCCCACGTGCAACACCTGGGCCGGTTCCGCGTGGACTTCGCGGAGCTCCGCAAGAGGAAGGGGTCTCAAAGCTGCAGTAGCGGCACCATCCGGCCGTTGAAGCACAGGAAATACATCGCCATAGATGAGTAAGTACCTTATCTCTGTGATTCTTCGAATGTCGCTTCCCTTCCTGGCGGTGGCTTTTCAGGATCCCTTCTGCCAAGGTCGTGAAATCTCTTGAGGAGCAACCTCCTCTTGCCTCAACTCCTTCGCTAGCCTTGAGCGCCACAAGCCTGCGTGACGCCCCCGGCGTGGGGGCGACTGGAGAAGCAAGCCCGCCTGCAGTGTGCCTCGAGCCCGCGCCTTTGCCATCTTTCCTTCACGGCCTTGCTCGGTTTGCGGCCGACGTGCCAAGGGCTCCCCCTCTGGTTGTGGATGGTGGTTGGATGACTTCAATCTTGGCCTCTTCTTCCGGCAGCAGGCCTCCACCCAGCCAGGCCTCCGCTAGGCCCCGGATGGTGGTCGGGGAAGCACCAGCCCCCTGGTGGGAGGGCATGCGCTGCTTCAGGCCTCTTCAGCACCCCCTGCCGCGGGAGACGGGCCTGGCCGTGCATTCGAGCTTGAGCGCGAGCGAAGTGTCGTCTGCCACAAACTCTTCCAGGAGGCGATGGGTGCGATGAGGCGGCTTGGCGGAGAACTCGCGGATGTCGACGCGCGTCTTGAGGCCAAGGGCCTTCGGCTCAAGGAGGAGTGACGTCACCTGAAGGTAGCTATCAACTTCGGGCGCCTCCAGCGTGAGCACGCCAATGCGGAGGCCGAGGCGTCCCTGGCGACCTCGCGAGAAGCCAGTGCCCGAGCCTTGGAGGAGGCCAGGGAGTCCGATCGTCGCCGCGCGATCGCAGAGGAGCGCAGGCGGGAGCTCCTGGCCTTGAATGCCTCCTTGGAGCAGCAGGTGGAGGCACGCTGGGCCGCCCTGGCGTCGATGAAGGGAGCGCCTACTGAGGAAGAAGAGATCCGGAAGCGTGAGGAGGCGATGGTGCTGGAAGCTACGGAGCGAAGCCTTGAGCTTGAGAGGTTGGAGACGAGGGAGCGCCAGGTTGCCCAAGCGGAAGATGCCGCTAACGCGCACGAGGCGAGGATTCAAGAGGAGGTCGACAGCAAGGTGGCAGAGGCTCGCGAGCTTGTGGGAGCTGGAGCCGACGCCCGGAGCTCTATCTTTAGGTCGAGGTTGGTGGAGGCGGAGCAGCGTGAGAAAGCTGATGCCGCCGCCCTGGTTTCTGTGCTGGCCGAGCTGGCCTCTGCTCGCACTGAATTGCTCCTCCTCCAGCAGTGGGTTATGACGGCCGAGTCCCTTGCGCAGGAGAGCAGGAAGGAAGCGCTCCGCCGGCTGACGCTGGAGCGTGAGCATGCCCCCATGCTCCAAGGCCTCAGGATCAGGGCCAACGCGGCGCTAGGCCACATCTGTGATGAAAATGCCCCTCACCCTCATGCGAACGACTACGCCAGCCACCTTCGCTTCTTCGCTGACGTGGTGACGCGCCTGGAGAACCGTTCCGAGAGAGCTCGCCAGCTTGTCAAAGAGAGGAGCCGTGGCCTGCTCGGGCGCGCGTTCTCCCGTGTCTTCAGCCATCTCCAAAACACCTACCAAAACTTTGATTTTGACGCCGCCATTGCCCCAGTACCCGAGGCCATCCGGGGCGACCTCGCGCGGTGGGTGGATGATGATGTGGATGCGTTGGTCAGGGCCTTCACTTCCGATGACGATGCGGTGGTGGTCGCGGCGGACGAAGGCGACGTGGTCGACGACGGTGATGGCGGCGCCGGTGAAGGCGATGGTGATGCCAGCGATGGTGGCAGCGCTGCCAGCGATGCGTGTGAGGGCGAACTGGGGGACGCGGCGAGCAACATGTCCGATTGATCCTGCGTTTCCCAGCTGTTTGTCCTGTACGCAGAAGCTCGGGCGCGGCCCTAGAGGTTGTAAGAGCATTTTTGGAGGGGAGGCCCCTCATGTAAATATACTACTGGCTCTATCTTTTTAGGTCGAGTTGAATATGTGCCTTCATGAACTCACGTATCCTGGGGCAAGTTTGCTGTTGCGGCTTACCTTAGCCTTGGACGAGCCCCGGACTGGCTCGTGAGGTTGCGGACTTCTGGGAAGCTCCTGAGGAGCTCGTCGACATGCCCGAGGGGGCCGCGTGATGAGAAAGCGCTAGCCGTGGCTCCATGCCTAGCCCTGCTCGCGAGGGGCCCGCAAGGGGGAAGCAACAGGTGCGAACTCCGAAATAAGGCAAGAACCAGATAGCAAGAAATTGCTCAAACGAGAAAAGGCACCCCCCGCGTGCATCAATGAAAATTCAACTTCAACTTAAATCCAAATCCAGAAAGCTGGGCTACAGAAAAGAGATCCAAAGCAAATGGCCGCGTCCGGCGCCTAGTCTAGTCTTCTTGTCTTCGAGTCTTCTCACCAGCGCGGAGCTAAGTGCTGCCACTAGGACATGGGATGGAGCCCCCGAGGCCCAACGGCGGCACTCCTGAGGCTCCGGGGCGTGTACAGCCCCACTCATTATTACGTGAGAGTGTCACGAGCGGGGACCTTCATAGGCGTGAGCCTTACTTCATATCGCCAGACGAGGGCCCCGCCTTGCGCCGCCCTCTACCACCGTTGGGACAACCGAAAACCAGGACGGCACCAAAGGGGGCAAAGAGGACGCCAGCGGCGCCCTCGGCGACCACGGGTCCTCTGCCGGGGGAGGGCTCGCCGGCTCCTCCCCGGAAGCGGGCCTACCTCCGAGTAACGCCTTGCTCCGTGCGACGCGGGGTGGGGCCTTGCTCCTGGCTCCCCCTGCGCAGCCCCCAGCGAGCCTCTCCCGGCGGGACGGGTACCGCCGTGCCGGAACTGTCGTCGGGTGTTGTGACCTGATTCACTTGCGATTCATGGTTAGCGTAAGCCCGCTCCTGGGAGATTAGTGGTACCCGGTAGCTTTTGTCGACGGCGTGGTTGGTGGGGCTCCCGGGCGGCTCATGGAAGGCCTCAGCTCCTAGCGCCTCCTCTTCCCAACCTAGCTGGAGAAACGAGCCGGGGTCATCTCCCGGTGTGTACTCCTGGTTCATCATGCGGGGCACGTAGGCCTCCGAGGCCGTTGCCCCGAAGACCTCGCCGAAGTGCCCCACATTCCACGTTGCCCGGCTCATCACGCCGTCCTGAGGGTGGTAGGTTGGTGCCCCGCTGGGGACATGTGCGGCAACACTCGTGCCCGCGCCCATCGGGGATGGTGCGGGTGTGATGGTGCGGTCGGCACCGTGGGTCGCGCTGACGTCGATGATATCCCCGGGCGCACTCGGGGGCACGCGGACGCGGCGAAGCCCACCGTGGGATCCGGCCGTTGCCTGGGGCGTGAGCTGTTGGCAGAAGGGCGGCGCTCCCGTGGCCGCGTGTCCAGTAGCTCGGCGACGCGTTCCAACAATGCGTCCCGGCCGCTCTCCATCAGTCGGCATTGCAGCAGCTCCCGTGCCACTGTGACCGCGGCCCTCATGTTCGCCTGCTCCCGTCGGGTGTGCGGCGCCGTTGCCGCGGTGTGGCTTGCGGCCCTTGCAGCAGCTCGCGCCTGTCGTGGGGTAAGGGTGGACGGCGCCTGGTCGCGCCGCCCGCGCCCCGCAACGTTAGGTGGTGCTCGAGCCGCCTGGAGCGCGGGGTCGAGATCTTCCTGGGTGGACGACACCACCCGGGCTGGCCAAGCTGCCCAGCAGTCGGCATTGGTTCTTGGGTCGCCGGACATCTGAACCGCGGGATGTCGGTGGATCAACTGGCGGGGGGAGGCTCCGGCGCCCCCCTACCTGCCGCGCCAAATGTCGGATTTCGGGTTTTGGCAGAACCCTTAAGGTTCAAACACTGGGGTGCGCGCGAAGATCTCCCCCTCATCGATCACGCCCTCACACGCTTCACGATCTCTAGGCTAAGCACGACGAACTCTCAACACACGAGACACAAGATTTATACTGGTTCGGGCCACCATTGTGGTGTAATACCCTACTCCAGTGTGGTGGTGGTGGATTGCCTCTTGGGCTGAGGATGAATAGTACAAGGGGAAGAACAGCCTCCTGAGGTGAGGTGTTCTTGTGCTTGGTGGGTGTGAGGATCGCTCGAGTGAGTTCTGGTAGGTGAGGATCCGATGCCCTCTACTGTGGTGGCTAACCCTATTTATAGAGGGCCTGGTCCTCTTCCCAAATATTGAGCGGGAAGGGAGCCAACAACGGCCAATTTGAAAGGGGACAGCTAGTACGGCTTATCCTGACAAAAGTAGTCTTCGCCTGCCAAAGGCTCTGGTGGTGACGTCGTCTTGGGCTCCACGGTGACCTCCGTCTTGCCGTCCTGCTAGTCTTTGTCTCGTTGCACCGATATGGAAACCTTTGCCTGATGCCTCGGAACTCATTGCCCACGCTTGCCTCTTTAGAACCAAAGAGGAAGCAAGGACACTGTGCGCTGGCGCCCGCCTGGCCTTGGTCGTCATGGCTCACGTCATGAGAACCTCGCGAGGTTTGCCTTGCCTTGATCTCTCCACCCCTCGCGAGCCAGCCTGGTGAGGCCGCTCCCGAGGAGGTCTTGTGTCGTCCTCCTCGCGAGGCTTGGCCCCTCGCGAGGGTCTTGAGTGCTTGCTGGTGAAGATGGGCCGTACGGGCCCGCTTGTGGAGCCACGCCATGGGCCGCAGGCAGGCAAGTCTGGGGACCCCTGTTCCCAGAACGCCGACAACACTCTTTTCATGATGCACAAGCATAGAAGATTTATCACTCTTTATGGCATAGATGTCATCATAATAATCATCATAGATAACAACTTCATTGTCATCGTCACTTGAAACCTCTTCCAAAATAGTGGATGTGTCACTAAATAAAGTCATGACCTCTCCAAATCCACTTTCATCAATATTGTAATAAGATTCAACACCCTCCAAGATAGTGGGATCACTACTACCTAGAGCTGACACTCTTCCAAACCCACTTTTGTGTAATCATCATAAGTAGGAGGCATGCTATCATCATAATAAATTTTCTTGTTGAAAGTAGAAGGAATCAAAGGATCATAATCATTAAGCAAAGCAACCCCAAGCTTAGGACAAGCATTATTTCTAGCAAATAAATCTTCAAACATCTCATACTCATTAAACATAGCATCCCCAAGCTTGTGGTTTTGCATATCATCACAATCATTCTTATCAATAGCATGAATGGCACCAATAGTCTAGCAAACATTATTATCATATTCTTCCAAGCATGTGTTAAAAAGATTTTCAAGATCATAAGGGATATCGTTGTCTTCCCAATCATAATCATTACAACAAGTAGTAGGTATCACAAAATCATACTCAATATCATCATCCTCCATCGACATATTTGGATTCACTTTCATGAGGCACAATGGTGATAGGAGCAACATTATTTGGGAGACATACCTTTTTACCTTTATTCTTTCTTCTTTTCTTCTTCTTCACCACATCATGTGTGGGTTTAATTAATATTTTAAAGCTTCTTGTTGAAGAGATTGATTGGATAGGAAGCTCCTCCTCATTACCTGATTCATCATAATAAACACTAGGAGGGTATTGGGAAACATTTTCCCTTTCATTAGTACTCTCTTCATATTCCATTTCTTTTCTTGTCTTTAGGTAGTTGGCAATATAAGGATTCTCAATGCAATTTATCACACAAAACATATAAATTTCCTCTAGATCAAAATCAAGAAATTCTTGAGATTAAATTTTGGAATACCCTTAGTTATACGTTTCATTTCTTCATACCCCAAAAAAAGACTAAGCTCTTTATGATGCTCAAGGATAATCAAGTTATCACAATTTTTGGACACGATTTGATCATGAAATAATTTGCATTGGAGATTTAAATGACCATGTTCATTGCAAAGTTCACAAGGATGGCGAAAAAATTAAAACTTTCAGCACAATCATCTAGCCTCTCTTGCAACTTTTTCGTTTCTAAATATTATGCTTCTTACAGAATCTATCTTCCCTTTATGGTGTGCAAAGGCACTCCCAATTCACCCCGCAAAAAGTGACATGCTTATAAGAAACATTTTTGTCATGACTTGCGCAATCATCATTAGCATTTTGGATATTCAAAGAATTCATACTAACAACATTGAAATCATGCTCATCATTCAAATATTTTGTGCCAAGCATTTTATTGACTTCTTCTTCTAACAATTGAGCACAATTTTTCAAACCATAATTTTCAAGAAAGATATTATAAAGATGATCAATAATGTGATGCAACCTAAATTCCATTTTTTTGTAGTTTCTTTTGTGAACCAAACTAGTGATAAAACAAGAAACTAAAAGATTCAATTGCAAGATCTAAAGATATACCTTCAAGCACTCACCTCCCCGGCAATGGCGCCAGAAAAGAGCTTGATGTCTACTACGCAACTTTATTCTTGTAGACACGTGTTGGGCCACCAAGCGCAGAGTTTTGTAGGACAGTAGCAATTTTCCCTCAAGTGGATGACCTAAGGTTTATCAATCCGTGAGAGGTGTAGGATGAAGATGGTCTCTCTCAAACGACCCTGCAACCAAATACAAGAAATCTCTTGTGTCCCCAACACACCCAATACAATCTCAAATTGTATAGGTGCACTAGTTCAGCGAAGAGATGGTGATAAAAGTGTAATATGGATGGTAGAAATATATTTTTATAATCTGAATAAATAAAAACAGCAAGGTAGCAAATAGTAAATTAAAGGGGCACAAAAACGGTATTGCAATGCTTGAAAACAACGCCTAGGGTCCGTACTTTCACTAGTGCAATCTCTCAACAGTGCTAACATAGTAGGATCATATGATTATCTCTCAAAGTGCAATAAAGAATCACTCCCGAATTCCTATTAGCGGAGAACAAAAGATGGAAATTGTTTGTAGGATACGAAACCACCTCAAAGTTATTCTTTCCGATCATCTATCCTAGAGTTCGTACTAAAATAACGCAAACTATTCTTTTCGATCAATCTAATCAAGAGTTCGTACTAAAATAACACCATATGACACACATCAACCAACTCTAATGTCACCGAGATACTCAAATGTCACCACGAGTATCCACGAGTTGATTCTACGATATGCATCAAACAAATTCATGATCATAATATTCAATCCACACAAAGAACTACAAAGAGACCCCAAAGTTTCTATCGGAGAAAGGATAATAAAAACGTGCATCAACCCCTATGCATAGATTACCCCAATGTCATCTCGGGAATCCGCAAGTTGAGTGTCATAACATACATGAAGTAAATAAATATGATACCCCATTTTCACCTCAAGTATTCATACCGCAAGGCATACATCATGTGTTCTCATATCTAAATATTCAATCCAACAAGACAAAACTTCAAAGGGTAAAGATTCAATTCATCACAACAAGAGTATAGAGGGGAGAAACATCATATGATCCATCTATGTTAACAAAGCCCATGATATATTTCACGAGAGAGAGATTAAACACATAGCTACTGGTACAAACCCTCAGCCCCGAGGGTGGACTACTCCCTCCTCATCGTGGTGGCCGTCGGGATGATGAAGATGGCCACCGGAGATGATTCCCCCCTCCGGCAGTGTGCCGGAACGGGTCTAGATTGGTTTTCGGTGGCTACACAGCCTTGCGGCGGCGGAACTTCTAATCTAGGTTAACCCCGAAGGGTTTCAGAATATTTGGGAATTTATAGTGCAAAGAGGAGGTGCGGGAGGCCACCGAGGTGGGCACAACCCACCTGGGCACGCCTGGGGGCCCAGGCACGCCCCGGTGGGTTGTGGGCCCCTCGGGGCAGCCCCCCCCCCCCAGGTGCTGCTCTGGCCCATCCTGGGTGTTCTGGTCCATAAAAATTCTCCAAAAAGTTTCGCGGTGTTTGGACTCCATTTGATATTGATTTCCTGTGATGTAAAAAACAAGCAAAAAACAGCAACTGGCACTGGGCACTGGGTCAATAGGTTAGTCCCAAAAAATGATATAAAGTTGCTATAAAATGATTGTAAAACATCCAAGAATGATAAAATAACAGCATGAATACCTCATAAATTATAGATATGTTGGAGACGTATCACACAGGGGAAGGCTACTTTGATCCATGGGCATAGACCAACTTAGGCCAAAAGGCTAAGCTTGGGGGAGTACGTATCTCTCACCGACATTACATTCATGTTCACACACTCATTCCAGTTGTCGGTGTTCATACTTTTTCATTGTAATATCCATGTTAGTTTATTCCTTTTTCTCGCTTTCTTCTTGTGTGTTTGAAAACTTTGAGGAAAAAATTCCAAAAAAATTAGTTGTAGCTTCTTTACTTTCCATGCTTATTTATTAGTAGTACTATTAAAATAAAACCCAAAAAGATTTCTCGTTCTTCTTTTGCTTGTTGGGAGCTTTCCCGTGTAAATAGTTTTTCTCGTTCTTGTTTTACTTTCTTCAGAAAAAACAAAAACTCTAAAAATATTTCAGTGTGTTTCTTTGAAATTCTTTTTCCTTTCTTTGGGTCGAGAGGAGAAGACCACGATGAAAATGTTGAGTGGCTCTCATATGTATTATTGTTGATCTAACAAAGAGCACATATTACCTTTTCTTCTCCTCTAAATAAATGTTTGCAGATTCCAGCTTAGTCCAATGCATGTGCACTATTATTATTCGCATCGTTCGGTCGTGTAAGTGAAAGGCAATAATGACGATATATGATGAAATGATTGAGATGAGGAAAAGCTGGTATGAACTCGACCTATCTTGTTTTTGTAATTATGACTAGCTTGTTGTTCCTGATTTAGCTCATTATGAATGAAACATGTTTGCAATGACAATTAGAGATTATAGTTGCTCATGCCATGCTTAAATTAGCTAGGAGTTTATAATGGTTTACCTTGCGTGCCAACATGCTATTAAAATGGTTGTGATGTAGTATGATAGGATGGTATCCTCCTTTGAATGATTTGAGTGGCTTGACTTGGCACATGTTCATGCATGTAGTTGAAACAAAATCAACATAGCCTCTACGATATTTATGTTCATGGTGATTTATATCCTACTCATGCTTGCACTCAATGTTGGTTAATCTCAATGCATGTTTATGACTGTTGTCGCTCTCTAGTTGGTCACTCCCCAGTCTTTTGCTAGCCTTCACTTGTACTAAGCAGGAATACTGCTTGTGCATCTACTTCCATAAACCCAAAGTTGTTCCATATGAGTCCACCATACCTTCCTATATCCGGTATTTGCCTGCCGCTCCAAGTAAATTTGCATGTGCCAAACTCTAAACCTTCAATTAATAATTTGTTTTGTATGCCTGAACATGTATCGACTGGGGTTGTCAGTATCTTCCATGCTAGGTGGGTTATTCTCACGATGAGTGGACTCCGCTCGTCATTCACGAGAAAATGGTTGGTATTCGGGATGCCCAGTCCCATGCTCAAAGTCAAATCAAAGTTATCAAATAAAACTCCCCCAAGATTGTTGTTAGTTGGATGGTACCCATTGTTTCGGACCAGCCGTGGAATGTGCTTGTTGGTGGAGGGGGAGTAAAACTTTACCATTCTATTTAAGAACCACCTATAATGTATCTAGTATGGAAGATACCGAGATCTCTTGGTTGTTATGTTGACAATGAAAGCATACCGCTCAAAATATTATTCATCTCTGTTTTAAAACTCGAGCTCTGGCACCTCTGCATATCCCTGCTTCCCTTTGTGAAGGGCCTATCTATTTACTTTTATTGTTGAGTCATCACCTCTTATAAAAAGCACCAGTTAGAGAGCAGCATTGTCATTTGTATGCATTGTTATTAATTACTATTGAGTTTGACTGTGATTGGATCTCTTTTACCATGAATTACGATGTCTAGTCAGTCCTTGATCTTCAGGGGTGCTCTGCATTTATGTTTTGCAGTCTCAGAAAGGTCTAGCAAGATACCATCTTTGTCATATTATATCATGATTGTTTTGAGAAAGTGTTGTCATCCAAGATTTATTATTATTGCTCGCTAGTTGGTTATGTCATTGATATGAGTGAATGTGAGACCTAAATGTTATTGTGAATATGGTTAGTTCATGATCTTTGCTGAAAACTAGAATGCTGGCTTTACATATTTGCAACAACAAGATCAAACAGAGTTTGTAAAAGGTTTTCTTTGTCGCTTTCAGTTTATCAACTGAATTGCTTGAGGACAAGCAATGGGTTAAGCTTGGGGGTTGATACGTCTTCATCGTATCTACTTTTCCAAACTCTTTTGCCCTTATTTTGGACTCTAATTTACATGATTTGAATGGAACTAACCCGGACTGACTTTGTTTTTAGCAGAACTACCATGGTGTTATTTTTGTGCAGAAATAAAAGTTCTCGGAATGACTTGAAAATTTACAGAGAATATTTTTGGAATATTTAAAAAATACTGGCGAAAGAATCAACCAGAGGGGGTCCACAGGCTGACCACAAGCCTGGGGGCACCCCCCTAGGGCGCGCCCTGTGGCTTATGGGCCCCCTAGACCTCCACCGACCTCAACCCCGACTCCATATATTCACTTTCAGGGAGAAAAAATCAGAGAGAAGATTTCATCATGTTTCACGATACGGAGCCGCTGCCACCTCCTGATCTTCACCGGGAGGGCTGATCTATAGCCTGATTTGGGCTCCGGAGATGGGGAATCGACGCCGTCGTCATCATCAACCATCCTCCATCACAAATTTCATGTTGCTCACTGCCGTGCGTGAGTAATTCCATCGTAGGCTTGCTGGACGATGATGGGTTGGATGAGATTTATCATGTAATCGAGTTAGTTTTGTTAGGGTTTGATCCCTAGTATCCACTAGGTTCTGAGATTGATATTGCCATGACTTTGCTATGCTTAATGCTTGTCACTAGGGACCGAGTGCCATGATTTCAGATATGAACCTATTATGTTTTCATGAATATATGTGTGTTCTTGATCCTATCTTGCAAGTTGCAGACACCTATTAATATCCCTTAGTTTCCATTAGGACCCCGCTACCACGGGAGGGTAGGACAAAAGATGTCATGCAAGTTCTTTTCCATAAGCATGTATGACTATATTCAGAATACATGCCCATATTACATTGATGAATTGGAGCTAGTTCTGTGTCACCCTAGGTTATAACTATCGCATGATGAATGCCATCCGACATAATTATCCATCATTGATCCATTTCCTACGAGCTTTTCACATATTGATCTTTGCTCAGTTACTTTGCCGTTGCCACTATCACAATTGCTACAAAACTGCTACTGTTACTTTTGTTACTGTTGCTATTACTTCCATACTACTTAGCTACTAAATATTTTGCTGCAGATATTAAGTCTTTCAGGTGTGGTTGAATTGACAACTCAGCTGCTAATACTTGAGAATATTCTTTGGCTCCCCTTGTGTCGAATCAATAAATTTGGGTTGAATACTCTACCCTCGAAAACTGTTGTGATCCTCTATACTTGGGGGTTATCCATGTCCGGCCTCCGGACGCCGATGACCTGAGTCATGTGGTCCAATAGCCCGGCGAGTCAGCCTGGCAACTTTGGAATCGATTCTTGACCAAGAAGAACCAAATTGTCGACTGCCCGAATGCCGAAGCGATAGCTGCATTCAAACATAGCATCCGCAACGAATGGCTAGCCCGTCAGCTCGGCCAAGACAAGTCGAGGACGATGTCAGCTCTTACCTCACTCATGACCTGCTTTTGCATGGGCGAAGATAGCTGGTTGGCTCGTAGAAGCAACAACCCCGAAGACCCCGGTACTTTGGAAGTCCAAGACAGAAACGGGAAACTGTTACGCAACAAAAATAAGCGCCATAACGGCGGAGAAGCCGAGGATACGACAGTGAATGCCGGATTCAGTAACTCCAAATCCGGCCAGTGGAAGAAACCCTCTAAAGGGAACAGGGACGCCCGATCGCACTCGACAATATCCTGGATAGGCCTTGCCAGATCCATGGCACCCCGGACAAACCTGCTAACCCCACCAACCATAACTATTGAGTGATCAAACCCAGCAAGCTCACAGCCGAGGACCAAGGCAAGGGCCCCCGCAGCAAGGATGACGACGAGCCTCGCGGGCCGAACAATGGAGGCTAGAAGCAGTTCCCTCATGAGGTAAAAATGTTGAACATGATCTATCACTACTAGGGAAAAGCCTAGCAGCAGCGCGGGTTCTAGGTATAGCAGTAGCGCGGGGTCCCGCACTACTGATACGGTGCTACAGCTAAACTGTAGCAGCAACGCGTGTCAGCCCACGCTACTTCTATACAAGGGTAGCAACAACGAGGAGTAAGCAAGCGCGCTACTGCTAATAGCTCTAGCGCACTTTACTAGGCCGCGCTACTGCTAGTGGCACGCTGCTGCTAACTTTTCTCCACTCGCTACTGCTAATTTTATTAGTTTTTGCTTTTTTCTGCATATTTGTTTTGTATTTGAACAGGCTTTATACAAGAATCTTTAGCACATACAAATGTCATCATCATACACATACAAATGGCTGCAAGACCACAAATGTAATCATAGCATATACATACAAATAGTCTCATCATAATCATCATCCAACACAAAGTGGTCTCTCGTCATCATCTCAAAAATAGTGATACATGCAAGTCTCGAATACTTGCAACTACAACGTCATCCATCTAAACAATGATATACGCGAGAAGTGCTATCACTATGAGTGATAGTGGAACTATGCAGTACATGAGGCGGCGGTTATGAGGCCTCTCTCGCGCTAGCCTGAACCTCAAGTAACTAGCTTGTGCTTTTTGTCTGCTTTTGAAGCCTTTATGGCTGGCGCCCGAGACCCCCTCCACTTGCGCCTGACACTCATACCACTCGTCGTACACTCCCGGAACCTTCCCTTCGTACACGACATAGCACTCCTTCGCCCTCAAGAATCTAGGTACCTGTTAGAGATGCATCTTCATCAAGAGAATGTACGATCATATGCAACAAAAAATACTAGAGCAACATGAAAAAGAAAGGGTTAGCAACTAGATGCAACATATAGACGGAAACTAATTAACTAGAGGTACGTATGTCATCGTACCCAAACTAACAAAGTAGCGTTACGCAAGTTCGGCATGGACCGTGAACATCACAAAGTTTAATCGCTACAGAAAGTATACAAGTTCAACCGGCACATATCATCATCATCGGCATCGTAAATCACTAGAAGTTCCATCCTTCCATATCATCAAGGATGGACCCTAGCTTCTTGAACGGCGTGAGGTCATGACGTTGCATGCCTATGCAAGTTCGGACGTCAGCTCGCGATATAGGGCCGTGGTGGAACATCCCCTTCTCATCGACGACTTCTTTCATGATGATCATCACAATGTCCCTTTGGATGCGAAAGAAGTCATCTCTAAGTTTATAATCCGCTTCTCCATGAGATTCTACCCACTTGCGGATATGATCATCATTTTTGGTTGTCATACGAAGCTTTTGGTGATCCGTGTTGAATTCAATCATGAGATGGAGCAGGTAGAATCCATCTTTCTTGCTCGGTTTTGGGACATGGATGCAGCAGAAGTTAGTTTTATGCGAGAAACCCAACTTCTTGTTCCTTTGTTTCCTGATCTGCAGGTGACCACCCCTAATGCTGAAGCCTTGGAGAGCATCATCTAGAATATTCATTATGTGGGTGTAGTCCTTCTTCTCGTAGTCTCTGGTAGGGTCGAAATACACGGCGTGGGAGACTCGCGGGTAAAGAACGATAAGGACAGCGCCCCCGTTGCTGCGGGGAAAAGACACCTCAAATTATTCTCCATATGAGCGAGAAGGAATGATTGAAATGTACGAAAGGGTTGTCCGGAACTGACTTACTTTGGATGATAAGGCAGGAGGACAATTTCCTGGTCCTTATTTTGTACCATGAAGTTTTGGAGGTACTCCCTAGCAGTTTCACGCTCAAAGTTGCCGAGACTCAAGAAAGACTCGTGCATGTAGTATGGATCTGCCACACAGATTTGCAAGACTTCTTCTCTCTTCATGACGGAGCTCATATGTAGCACAAAAAGGCGGACGATTGTAAAATCGAGCCGCCTTGTCAGAAACATCTCAAAGATATGGTCAAACCGCAGGAAGAACACCTCCGCGGGCCGTGTGTCGACGTAGCACTTCCCCTCAAGCACACGAGTTGCGTATGTCGGATATCCTAGATCCTTCGAGGGTAGTAGGCTTTTCTCAGTCGACAGCACATGGTCGTGCAGTCTCCTGAGATCCCTTGATAGTGCCTCCAGTGGTTTCAGCGGTAGCATCGGCTCGCCCGTGAGATGGAACATGGCCGCACCTTTCACGGGTACACGCTTTTCAGAATCCACCGTCTGGCTGCTATGTGCTCTGGTTTGTTTGGAGGCAGCTATCTTCCCCGATCTCTTCCTCTCCTTTTTCTTGGGAACACCTTCCAGACCCTTCCTTAACCCCCGCCCCGGTGTTGCCGGGCTAAGCATTGTACGACCCCCAGCTAGTTGAGCCTGTGTTGAGGCGGCATCTTCAGGCGTGTCATGTGAGGATTTCGTGAAGAGAGACTTCTTGCAGTCCCTACTACGACGTTCCTGCCCGGGCAGATCATCCATATCCTCATTAGCATGCTGATAGCCCGATTCGTCATATGGTTGACTCATCATATCTAAGTCACCCTCATATGTGTTTGTATTGAGGAAACCCATTGGGTCCTCTGTCTCCTCCGTCTCATCATCCATTCTCTGTTCTACGGGACCGATTACATCAGCCAGTACTATTGCACCCCCTTCATCACGTCGTTCGCCGCTCTCACCCGGCACTACAGGAGCTGGTAATTGCGTAGGCGGGGTGGTGGTCTCCATACATGCTTGTTGATGTGTGGTTATTGGTGTGCTCTCGGCCGGCTCCAGACGAAGAAGATTCTTCGGCCATAGAGGCACCCAACCCATGCAGCTTCGAATCCGCGGCGGGGTCTCGTCGTCCTCTCCCCCTAGGCGTAATGGAGGAGGCAAATCCTCGTGCCCCGATGTCACACTCGACAAGGTAACCCTGAAGTGCCTAGCGGGCATCGGCTAGTTGTGGAACGTGAGATCCAAGGGCTTCCTTATCACCCCTTTCCCACGTCCACCTTCTGGCCTTTGATCAAGTAGAGTGCGGTGCACAAGGTTTCGTCGGCCTGCAAACACATGTCTGCGGCGTAAAACATCTGAAAGGCAACGGAAATGGAATATTCTAGATATATGTTCGTGCGACATGTAATTACCGTGAGGGCGTCGAGCTCAGCCAAAGACGAAGACCCACCTAGTGCGCTAGAGACTGAGGATGGGCTGCTATGAGCGGGTGCTAGTGCGAGAGTAGGCCCGGATGCGTGAGCAAGTGATGGTGCGGTGGTGTTGTTGTTCATGGAGTTGCTCGCGACGAAACTGGGCAACGGGAAATCATGTACCGTCTTGTCTGGATTTTCCTTCGTCCAGTTGATGATAGCCGGGACCAAGTTAGTAGCAAAATCATTTCTGCAGGCAGTTAGAGCTGCATTGAATGCCTGCTGTAGCAACTCATTTTTCTCCTCGGCTGTTTTTTTCGCGTCCTCAGCTGCTTTTTTCTCGAACGCAAGCTTCACCTTCTCGTCGATGTCCTCCTGGCTAAACTTCTTTTTCTGCTTCTTGGCCTCTGGGCCCTCGTTGTAAAACACCTTCCACGTGGTGCCGTCTCACGACCATATTGCGGCCGCTGGCCCAAAGGAAGTCCCTTAAGTTCGTTCAAGGCCCGGTTGAGAGGGGTGTCCCACTTGGGCCTCATCGGATAAGTAGGGCTTTCGGCTGCAAGCTGGTGTTGCTTCTCCTGCAGAAGGAACGTGAATCGTTTAGGAATGTGTAGTCAACTAGATCTAGAGCTAAATGTAAGGTGGTAAAAGAATAATTACCAGTAGTCTAATCAATCTCCTTGTGATCTAGTCCGTGTAAAAACCTTCGTTTCCTTGTCCCACTTGTAGGGGGCCCTGATGAAGTCACACTCCAAGGGGTTGGTGAACTTCGCGAAGGGATTTGGGAGACCCACAGCTTCACGTTCTGCGTCCTCCTTATCCCATATGGGCCTTTTACCGAGGTAGCCACGGCTTCCGAGGCGATGCTTCCCCGTGTTCCTTTGCTGAAGGCTCTTGAATTTCGCAGCCTTAGCCTTGGCTGCCTCGGTAGCGCAAGTGTCCTTGAACTTTTTGAACTCCTCTCCCGTAAGTGTCGGATTTTCCTCCAGAATCTTGGATAGGGCTTCCTCAGCCTCAATAGCTCGTTTCACCCTCCCTTTCCAAGAGGCCAAATCATTGTTGAACATGCCCATGGCGTGATTGTTAATCTTTTTCATCTTCGGATCATCCCACGGTTGTTCTATGTTATCATCCCGGTCGGGGAACTTGAATCTCTTGTGCAACTTCGTCAGGAGCAACTGCGTCAAATTTTCTTTACTCCTTAAGTCATCGTCGTTGATGCTCGCGCATTCCCGTAGGATGCATCCTACTTGGTTCCCATAGCACTTGCGAGGTTCTTCCAGCTCTAATGGCTCAAACTTGCCATGTGCCATCTTTGTGATCACCAGTCGTCCAATGCCTAGTTTGTTAGGTTTTCGTATCCTCTGCTTCTTCTGCTTCTTCTTTTCGGTAGCGGCATCTGCGCCGGTACCTTCCCCGCTGGTATCTTCCCCGCCGGTACCTTCCCTGCCGGTCTCGGCGCCACCATCGGTGCCGGTGCCGTCGGTGTCGATGTCGGCATCAGTACCATCATCGAGGCCGACCTGCGAACCTTGACGTTGCTTAGCAGACAAAAAGTCGAGGTACTCTTGTTCACCCTCATAATCCATCTCGTCTGCATCTTGGTCAGAAGGCCCGGTTTCTTCGTTGTTCAACATGTTTCCTATGATTAAGTCTCCTGTTTAATTCTAAAACTATGAAAAAATGGGAAATGACATAAAAAAGATCTATGTTTGCCGGAATGTCGTTTCCTAGCAACTCCCGGCACTCGATATGCCTACTATCTAGCACAAGTCATGCCAAAATTCACGGAAAATTTCGGCATGACCATTGCTAAAAAATGGACATATTGAGCGCCTGAAATTCACCGGAACGGAAATGAATCAACATTCCGGCGTAACATAGGCCACTCGGATCATTTACCCTGCACATAATCATCATGTCCAAATTCCAAATATAACATGTCCAAAACATCACATGTCCACATATCACATGTCCACTTCAAATTTGCATATAAAAGGAAGAAAAATATAGAACTTGAAGAAAAATGCAAGAAGTCATAACAATATTTGAAAGTAAAATTCATCCTACCTAAATTTTCTTTAACAAGGGATGTTGATTTGGACAATTGCTTAAACTAATTCTTTTTTAATACTAATTCTAATTAACTAACTAGCACTATAAAATTTAAATAGCAACAATTATGTAAACTACAAAACCTAGATAAATTCATACCTAAATAGATAACCTAATTAACCTACTGCCCTAACTAAAACCTACGTAAATTAACCAAAGAACCCTAGCTAGCAGAGAGAGGAGGAGCGGTGGGGGGCTTACAGAGGGTGCAGGCCCGACGACGGCCGAGGTTGGGATCAGGGTCGGCGTCGGGGCCGAGGTCGGGGTCGGGGCCGGGGCCATGGGCGAGCGCCGGGGCCGGGGTCGGAGTCGGGGTCGGAGCCGTGGGCGACGCGTCGGGGTCGGGGTCGGGGCCGGGGCCGTGGGCGAGCGCCGGGTCGGGGCGAGCGCAGGGGCGCGGCGAGGGCAGAGCTCCGGCGGCGCGATGGGGGAAGAGAGAGTGGGGATTTTGGGGGGTTAAGTGGACATAGCAGTAGCGCGTTTAAACCGAACGCGCTATAGCTAAGTTAGCTATAGCGGTTTTACGCAGAGAGCGCTACTGCTATTACAGGTAGCTATAGCGGTTTTATGAGGAAACCGCTACTGCTACCTTGACTAGCTGTAGCTCTTTTTCGGAAAAGCGCTACTGCTATAACCAGTACCTATAGCAGTTTTCCTGTTTGTTTCCTTCTATTTTCTTTTCCTTTATTTTCTCTCACTTTTCTTTTCTTTTTTCCCGAGAGCAGTGAACGAAGGGAAGGCGATATATATTGCATCATTTGACGGTTAAGTATGTATACAAAATAGGAACATATATATTACTTCATTGGACCCATGCATAATGGCTAAGTGTGTATACAAAATAGGAACATATATATTACATCATTTGACCGATAACATACGGTTCCTCAGCTTTGACGTTTTCGTTTTTGAGTGAGCTTCTTTCCCTTCTTGTTCGTTGAAGAATAATTGAGCCCCTCATTGTGACTTTTCCTTTTCCATGGAGTATGATTTTTCTTAGGTAATGTAGTATTGATTCTTCTTTTGACGTATACTTCATCGTCATCATCATCTTCCCTCATTGGGTTGTCGTAGTGGTCGTAGTATTCCTCGTTGGCGACTCCATCCATTCCAATGATGTTCCTTTTGCCTCTCCTCATGACAACACGGCTGGGATTGCGCGGGTCGGTTATGAAGAAGCATTGTGTCACGTGCTTAGCGTGTACCCATGGCTCGTTTTTTGCGATAGCGTTCACGGTAGCGCTCTTGGCGTCGGGTATAGTCATGGTAGTGAAATACCGGTTTTCTCTTTCGACATTCTTAGCCCATCTGACACGGAACATCGTCGTGTTGTGCAGTCCAGAGTAGTCAAGCTCCCAGATCTCCTCGACCCTTCCGTAAAATCTCTCAGTTGCGCCGTTGTCGCTGCCGGTCATGTATTTCATCGTCACCCCTAATTTCTTATCATCACTGTCCATATCTTTGGCCTCCGTGTAGAACGTGTATCCATTGATATCGTATGCCTGATAGGTGACGAGGTTGGGCGAGGGGCCATGTGCTAAGGCGTATATGAGCAATCCGTCCTTAGAGCCCTCCTCCGGGGGATTAGCAATAATATGCTCTTTGAACCAATGCAGGAAAGTGGAGTTGTGCTCTCTAGTAACTTCGGCGTCCGTCCTGCATACCCCCCGGTCACGATACTTCTTTGCGATAATTTCTTTGTGCAGTGCCACGAAAGGATCTACCTCGTCTAGGTGTTGTAGCAATACCAAGTTTGCTCTGTCAAAGTCGTTGCGTCGATCTGAGTATGCCACGTGCAGTTCCCTGCGACCGTTGGAGTGACCTTCTCCTTCGAGCCTCCCATCGTGCTTGTTAACGGGCAAACCAACACCAACACCAGGTGGCTGGTCTGCGCCATATAGAAAATTCTCGTAGAAAGAGATGCACTCTTGTGTCAAATAGCCCTGGACAATGCTTCCATCCGGACGGGACATGTTACGAACGAATCCTTTGATGATCCCTTCATCCTCTCAAACGGAATCATGTTGTGCAGGATGACGCCCCCAGGTCTATTATGTCGTCCACAATATGGACACACAGATGCACCATGACGTCAAAGAACGCGGGCGGGAAGTACATCTCAAGCTCATTCAGTATCACAACGATCTCTTCCTGTAGCCTTCGGAGCTGCTTCACACTGATCGACTTTCGAGAGATGACGTCGAAAAAGTTGCAGAGACCAATAAGCGTGTCACGGACGTGCTTTTCCATTATCCCTCTAAGAGAAACAGGTAGTATATGCGTCATCATCACATGACAGTCATGGGACTTCATCCCGCTGAACCTTTTCTTGTCCGTGTCTAGATATCTGCTTATCTTGCCACAGTAACCGGAACTAACTTTGACTCCGGTAAGGCACTTAAAGAATTGATCGATCTCAGCCTGACTTAAGGTGAAGCAAGAAGGGGGGCAATAATCCTCTTCCTTTACTTTCTTGCCCTTCTTCTCCCGCGCCTCTGTCTCCGTCTCTGTCTCGTCTGACTTTTTACGGGGCGGCATGTGCAGATCTTCCCTGATATTCAAATCTTGCAAGTCTTTTCTTGCCTTCGGCCCATCCTTGGTCTTATCCGGCATGTTCATTAGTGTCGCGAGCAAGCTCCCAAGGACATTCTTACAGATATGCATTTGATCAAGGCAATGAGGTGTATCGAGTTTGTGCCAGTACTCCAAGTCCCAGAACACAGACCTCGTCTTCCATACCTTCAGCAGCGGCTCCGGCGCCTTTTTCATCGTCTTTCCCGGCGCGGGGCACTGTTCCCAGTTTTTCAACAGCTCATCGATTTCGGCGCCGCTCCGCTTACGTGGAGGTCCTCGATGCTCAGCGTGACCATTGAATAGATCTCCACGGTTTCTCCACGGGTCGTCCGGATCGAGCCATCTTCGATGCCCCATGTACACGATTTTCCCAGACCCGCCATCTTTCCTTGACGTTAGCTGCTGAGACGTCGTATCATCCATGCACCGCGTGCATCCGCAATATCCATGGCACACCTGGCCTGCGACATATCCGTAACCGAGATAGTCGTGCACCGTCGTGATCAGCGCGGCTCTCATGTAGAAATACTCGCCTTTGCTGGCGTCCCATGTCTTGGCCGGTGTTTTCCATAACGTGTCTAACTCCTCTTGAAGTAGCCCCAGATACAGATTAATATTATTTCCTGGTTGTTTCGGCCCTTGAATCAGCATGCTCATGTGAATGTACTTCGACTTCATGCACAACCAGGGGGGAGGTTGTACATCCATACAAACACGGGCCATGTGCTATGGTTGGTGTTCTGGTTGCCAAACGGATTCATGCCATCGGTACATGCGCCGAGCACGATGTTCCTTGCATCACATTTGAAATACCGATAGAAGCCGTTCAACGCTCTCCACTGGCTTCCATCCTTGACGTGTCTCAGCTTCGGATCATCTCCATCGTCGGGCTTCTTCCTCTCCGCGTGCCAGCGCATGAGCTTTGCTTCCTTGGGATCTACGAAATACCGCTGGAGACGAGGAGTGATCGGTAAGTACCATACAACTTTCTGGGGACATTTCTTCCCGGCCTTCTTGTATCAAGAAGCATTGCACACCCGATAGCTTGTTTTTTCCGCGTGCTCCTTCCGATAAATTATGCAATCGTTGATGCATGCATGGTATCTAATGTGCGGCGGATCAAGAGGGCACACGATCTTCTTGGCCTCATCCACACTAGTAGGACATAGATTCCTTGTGGGAAGAACGTCCTTTAGGTACTTGAGATGCTCATCGAGGCTAGTGTCGGTCCATTTGTTTTTAGCCTTCGTCTTCAAGAGTTGGAGCGTGAAACTCAAGCGGGTCACCTCAGGATTGCAACCATCATACAATGGAGTGTTCGAGTCTACCAAAAGTTGCTGCAGCTTAGCCTCCACTCTAGAAGCCGCTCTCTCAGTACTCGTCTCCTTGCGAAGCAGTGCTTGAACATGAGGGTCCCGCACGATTGAACTTAGTATCGACGAACTCTGCGGCGTGGAGTCCATGTTCTCTCCGCCGCCATGTCCGGCCCCTTCTCCCCCGCCATGTCCAGCCCCTTCTCCGCCATGTCCGGCCTCTTCCCCGCCGCCATTATCGATCATCTCTTCGTCTTGCCCCGTGTCGTCATTGCTTGCCCTGTCGGCGTCCTCAACATCATCATCCTCATCTTCAATTATCCACCGAGTATAGCCATCCATGAAACCAGTCATGAGCAGGTGCACTTCGACACGACCATCGTCATAGGGGTCGAGCCAAACTATTCCTTTGCATTTTCGACACAGACATAAAACATCTGTCCGGTTATTTTCTTTCATGTCCCGCACCGCCGACCGCAACCACCTCTCCACCATTGTTCCACTGACCATCATGAACGTCTGCACGGTAATAATAAACAAATTGATTATAAAAATGCGTGCATGCATCAAAGTCATACAAAAATTCGGCATGACCTTCCCTAAAAATAGGACATATAGATCTAGAGTTTGCCCGGAATTCGCCGAAACGGAAATAAATCGACATTTCGGCAAAACATTGGCAACTCAAAAGCACAATTCGGCGTCAACTCATGCCACACACACAATTTCCATTGTATCGCCCAATTATCATATCGCACACACATACACATATTTCCATTCATGCAAAAGAATGAATTTTTAATCACCTATCGTCTCAAGATCGAGCACACGGTGGAGATGATGATGTAGGGAGATCAAAAGTGGACAAAGCTCTTCTTGACAAAGCTAGATCTAGTTAGGGGCACATAGGTCACTTCACTAAATGCTACATCTACCTAGCTAGCTAATTTGGGAGGAGACAACTTCAACTAGTGGAGGGGGAAGGAAAAAGAGAAAGGAGATGCATTAATGGAGGTGGTGGAGTTAGCTAGGAGTAATAAAGAGAGAGGAAGGTAGGTAGAAGAGGTAGAGTAATGGAGGGAGAAGTATTGAGGAAGAAGCAAAGTGAGGGAGAGAGGAGGTGGGAGGTAGGGGAAAGTGAGGAAGAGAGGAGATGGGGGAGGGGAGGAGGGGGAGGGGGAGGGGAAAAAGGTGGCATTATGCTGTGTCTTAGCAGTAGCACGGGCTGCAGAGCGCGCTACTGCTAAGAGAGTAGCAGCAGCGAGCTTTCTGCACAAGCGCTACTGATAAGTGGGGCTCGTCATGTGGCCAGTTTCAAAATTAGCAGCAACGACCAGAGAAAAAAGTGTTACTACTATTAAATTAGCAGTAGCACTGGTCGCGGCCGCGCGCTGCTGCTAAACCTAGGTTGGTGGGTACTGTCGGTCGATTTTACTAGCAGCACAGTTCCACTAGGTCATGCTACTGCTAACTCGGTAGCAGTAGCGCCTGTTTTGAACACGCAGTACTGAAAATTAGCGGTACCGCCTGTTTTTGTACCGCGCTGCTGCTAAGATTCTGTGCATAAGGTTTTCCCTAGTAGTGTATGCCACACATATACCCTAGAAGGAGAGGAAACACACACTTCGGGATGTCTACGCCGTAGAGCCTATAGCCCCAAAATTTAACCCGTGGTCGGCTTGCCCGATCACCTTCGATTGTAGGGATCATCCGACCAGTATCCGTCATGGAGGACCGGCAGCCCTGGTTCTTGTCCCCATTATCGATAGGTACCACCTCACAAGAGTCCTCATGGACGGAGGCAGTAGCATCAATCTGATTTATTCAGATACAGTGAGGAAAATGAGTATTGATCCATCAAGGATCAAACCTAGTAACACCACCTTTAAAGGAGTAATCCCAGGCGTTGAAGCCCGCTGCTCGGGCACCCTGACCTTGGAAGTAGTGTTTGGCTCGCCGGACAACTTTCGCGAGAGGACTTGATCTTCGACATCGTCCCTGTTCGTAGCGGCTATCACGCACTCCTGGTCCATATGGCGTTTGCTCGTTTCAACGCCGTCTCCCATTACGCATACCTGAAGCTAAGATGCCCGGACAGAAAGGCATCATCACAATCAATGGCAACACGGAGCGTTCACTCCGAACTGAGGAGCATACAGCGGCTCTGGCAGCCAAAGTCCAAACCGGCATTGAGGAGCCGAAGTACCAGCCCGTCATAAAGGCACGGGAGGCAACAGTAAACGGGCTTGAGCCCTGTCTCAGTTCGAGGAGCCTCCCTACACTCAACATAAATACGGACACGCGCCCCATGGCACGCCCACTCCAGTCGCACAGTATGTGCATCGTATGCACAACTTCGCGCTCAAAATACCATGGGCAGCGGTGGGGAGCAATCACCTAAAAGCCAAGTGTTCGGTTCAATCGAGCTATGGTCAAATACGCCTTCGGACAATAACAGGTACCATCTAGGACCTACCCGACATTAAGCTAGCACAGTACGGTGACTTCTCAAAGATCCCCTGTCAAGGGCCCGTCGACCGATTATCATCCCCTCCGAGGAGTTCTTCTTCCCGTTAGGAGCAAAGGCGCAGACGTGCAGCAGGGCATAGTAGGGACGTCAAACTACCAATTAAGGCCCTGTGTAAACCTTTCCTTTGTAAAATTTATTTTATATTGAAGTATCTGTAACAGTTGCTTCGGTAATTTGGATTGTACGGCTAGACATCACGATTCACCCAAAATAAAGGCCACTATTCACGGTCCTCTTGCAGTCTTTTATGTTGCATAACTTTCCCTACTCCTTCGACGTCAAAACAACCTAGTTCGGTACATGTTTTGTTTAGATGCGATCGGCTAATAGACCGGGGGCTCGATTATAAAACTCGCCCCAAGAATCAATTTGACACTATCCTTTCTTGCAAGTGTTCGGTGTCTTGGATATTGCATTATATGAATTGGTTCCGAATTATATCTTGGGTCACTAGTTGGGTTGCCCGGCTCCTGTGTTTGCCCTCTTACATTACGCATGTTGGGCTAAGAGGGTAAAGGGAGAACAACTGCGATTGTACTTCTAGCTAGCCTGGTCAAGTACCTCAGCGGAGAAAGCCGAAAATTGACTGTTATAATAAGCAAGAACTGGTCGGCGATCCGATGACAAGTGTCAAACTAAAAATCAATAGAGATTACTCCATGTTATACGAAGGGTTTTGTCTTTGCATAAACCATGTGATGAAGGTATATACCTTGGCTCACCCGAACATCGCAAAAACACTGGGGGCTAGTCACTAGCCCCCGCAGTCAAGCTCCTATGGCTAAGTGAAAGTAATAAAACCGCATAGTCCAATTGCCTTGTTTCCCTCACGCACCGTCGCCTTCGGACACTGAGACGTCGGGTAAGGGCCAAAGTGCGGAGGTCGAAACACCCCTTTTACCATCTACATGGGGGGTAAAGCTGACGACTAGTAATTTTTAGATCAAAAAACGGCCGCACAGGGATCAAAATAAATAAAAGCAGATAAAAGAATGATAAACCATACAAAACAACCGCATTATAAAGCAAAAGGTTCAACTGTCGTTTAACACACGATAGCGCGCTCACTCAAGAATTACATCTTTCGGACACTGGGCCTCTATTGCCCGAGCACCATCCATCATGATGGGGAAATACTATTCAGGAAGCCTATGCTCCTTTCCAGCGGGCGGGGGTCTGATGGCCATCTCGACCGGCTTAATCTTTGGCCAATGCGCCATGGTCCTTATGAAGGCCATCCGAGCTCCTTCGATGCATACAGAATGCTTCAGGACGTCAATCCAGGGCGTGACATCGCTCAACTTCTGCAGTAGGCCGAAGTAGCTAGTCGGTATGGGCTCTGAAGGCCACAGCCGAACACAAAGGTCCTTCATGGCTGGCTCCACCATCCGGTGCAGCTCCATCAGCTATTTCATCTGATTGAATAGGAGGGGAGTGTGTTCGAGTGCTTGGAACTGCGCCCAAAACAGCATGTGCTCGGTGTCGCCGTTCATAGATGCAAATGCCTCGCCGCCTCAGCCGCACTCTGCGAGAGATCCGCAAACGCGCCTGAGGAACGCCACACCCACATGAGCAAAGCAAACCCGTGACCGCCAATGACACTTTGTAGTAAGTATGGCTTACCATGTGCAAATGAGCTTCACTTGGCGGAGCTCCTCTCGGGCGGCCCGCATTTCTGACCTCGCCTCATGTATCTCCCGCTTCACCGAAGACAGCTTGGTGGCTTGACCCTTATTTTTTTGCTCAAGGTCCTCACATTTAGTGATGGCGTCCTTGAGCTCCTGTTGCACCTCGGCCACTCTGGCCTCATGCTTGTCACTAGTGGCCTTCACCGTCGAAAGCTTAGTGGCTGCTTGCTCGGCCACCGCCTTCTGTTCAGTTGCATTTATTGGTTAGGGTTAACCCCCGATATTTCACTAGATAAGGACAACCGAACTGTTAAAAGTCTAGTCCGGACTCTTCGTTGAACCGCTTGTTGACAAGGTCGAGCTCCTCATCAGAGCTCTTAAGCTTCCGATTCACTTCGGCCAGCTCCATGGCATTGGCCACTAGCGCCGAAGATGAGGCCTTCAAAAACAACTCACCAAAACTCAGTATCCCGATCCAATGATTTTCGATCCTCTGCCAGGTTTTTTCAATCCTGACAGAGTCTCAAGGGCTGCTATATACGAGGATTGCACAACTTTGCTTACAAGATTCACTTTATAGAAATAATATTACATGCTTACCTCGAAGCCCGTTAGAAGGCCACCAAAGGCTTCCTTCAGTCCGCTGTTAACAGACAGAATACTTTGCAAAACCACGCCCATGAGGGCGCGGTGTTCCGCGACGATGGAGGAGCTGTTCAAAGCCTCCTCCAGGCCACCCGATCGTAACCCGATCTCCGGTGTTTGGCCCTGGCGCGGAGTCCCGTCCTCCTCCCCTCCGTCGGCGAAGGGCGGCAGAATTAACGACTCCGGGGGCTTCAGGGGCTCCGGAACCTTCTTTGGGGAGGGCTCAGATTGACCCAGATCCCCCTCCTTGTTCACCAAGAGGGATCTCCCCTCTTAGTCTTCGGTGACCGAGGTGTTAACCTCGGCCATGACGTCATTACCACCGCCTCCCGTGTTCGGGTCGAGAGGGGTCCTTCGGGACAACACCTCTCTGGTCTCCCCGATGACCGGAGGAGGCGTAGAGCATGACGCGGTCCCACTCTCTGCCAGTTCAGCTAGCGGAGAAGTCCCCTCTGAGACTTGGTCAGTGGGGAGGTCACGCGGTGGGATTCAAAACAAAGAGTATACATATGATTAGAAATGAGCCTTAGGGCAAAATTCCTAGTGAGTCTTCGGACTCATACCTTTCGGCAGGGCGCTTGACCTTGGGGTTCTTCTATGGAACCTCCTCTCATGCTTCAGACTCTTTGGCAGAGTTCGAGCTGTCGTCGGGCAGGACCAACTTGGGTATGTGCTGCTTCTTTGGGGCATGAGAAGGTTGTTCCTCCTCGGTGTTTTCTGACACCGCCCTCTACCTGGTTCGGGAGGAGTCGCTCTCCTCCCCGTCCTCTTCCTCCCCCCTCCTAAGCAAAGGGGGCATGGATATCCTCGAACTTAGTGTTCGGCGGTCCCAGGCGGAGGCCTTCGCCTCGATCCTTTTATTCTCTGGCACCTTGTATGGCGCCACGGTCAGCATTTCCTCCAGCAAGGCCAACATGGGGTCTTCGGGCAGCGGGGCCGGACTGTCTATCCACGTGGCTTTCTCAAGCCAGACCTGTGAAGGTGCAAAAGTAAGAGTCAGATCCCTTGTCAAAAGATAGAAATCCATACATAAAAAGATAAAACTTCATTACCTACTTAGGAGGGTGCGCGACGTCGAGGTCGATGTCTTCCTCCTTGGCCAGCCACTCCTTCTGGGGCTTGAACAACACCTTCCACAACTTGTCATGGGTGGTGCCATAAAAACGGAGCAATGTGGCTGGGTCCTCGGGCTTGTAAGACCACATTAGGGTGGCCCGTTGTTGGCAGGGTAGGAGGCGGCGGCAGAGCATCACCTGAACCACATTGGTAAGTTTGGCGTCTGCCTTTATCATGCTGGAGATGCGCTTCTGCAGCAACTCCACATCTGTGGGCAACCCCCAGTCGAGGCCCCTCTTATTCCACGAGGTTAGCCTCATGGGGGGGTCTGGATCTGAATTTGGGAACCGCCGCCCAGTCTGCTCCGTGTGGTTTGGTGATGTAGAACCAATCTTTTTTGCCAGACCTTGACGGTCTCTATGAAAGTGCCCTTCGGTCACTCGACGCAGTCGAGCATGCTAATCATCGCTCCTCCACAGTCCGCCTGTTGGCCTTCGACTATCTTTGGCTTGACATTGAGAACCTTCAGCCACAAGCCGAAGTGTGGCTAGACCCACAGAAAGGCCTCGCAGATGACGATGAAGGCCGAGCTGTGCAGAAAGGAGTTCGGGGCTAGATCGTGAAAATTTAGCCCGTAGAAGAACATCAACCCCCTGATGAAGGGGTGGAGCGGGAAGCCCAGTCCCCGGATGAAGTTTGTGACGAACACCACCCTCTTGCCTGGTTGGGGTGTGGGGACGACCTGACCCTCCTCTAGAGCCCGGTGAACGACGTCGGCTGAGAGGTAGCCGGCATGCTTTAGATCCTCGATATCGTCGTTGGTGACGATGGAGGCCTCCCACTTGCCTTTTGCACCAGATCTGGCCATAGCCGAATTGAGGGAGTGGCTAGAAGGGAGTTCTTAAGGAAGGATGAGTCTAGGCGATGGAACTCTGTTGATTGGGGTAAGCAATGGCGAGAGGAAGGAAAGCATGTAGAGATAGCGGTGGTTGTTTCCCATTTTATAAGTTACTGTAATACCAAGAGTACTTTAACTGCGCCGCGGGCCTCGCCACCCCTGATATAATCGTGACGTTATGGGCGAGTGGGATAATTGAAATCATTGATCAGATCTCTTAAAAAAAGGGGCATAGTCTCCATATTGATGGGACATGCCAATGGAGGAGCTGCCTCGAGCCGCGCATCGAGTTTTCACAACGGTTTGGTGTTTGTCACCGGCTGTGACCTTTCGCCAAAAGTTGCCAAGCAAGGGCACTATTCACACTCAGGCGGTTGGCCTTCGAGGCTAAGCAATATCGGCAATTTGGATTCCGGATATAACCCAGTTAAACACATGGTCGAACTTAGCTAAGCAGCTTTTGGAGGTTTGGCTGAGGGGAATTACTCTGAACACTGAGGGGCAAAAGAACTCGCCCCGCAAGCCGGAGACTTCAGGTGCATAGATAACTCTGGGAGTTATGAGACACCGGCATTGGAGGCTAGTTCGGGGGCTACTGAGGGAGTCCTGGACTAGGGGGTCCTTGGGCTGCCGGCCTATCTCTTATGGGCCGGATAGGTGAGCTACTATACGACTACTGCAAGGCCGAGCTATAAGACGACTCCGTGTCTGGACAGGAAACCCCTCGAAGTCTTGGTGTGTCCTCCATGTTAAGATAATAGAATTGGCATGTTTATTCCCTCATTGTAACCGGCCATGTGTAACCCTAGTACCCCTGGTGCTTATATAAACCAAAGGGTTTTGTCCGTAGAGGCTAGAACAACAACCATCATCCTACCTACCAGGGTTTAGTTCATACGATCTCGTGGTAGATCAACTCCGTAATCATCCTATACACTTCAATATAATCAAGCAGGACATAGGGTTTTACCTCTTCGAGAGGACCCGAACCTAGGTAAACATCGTCTCCTTCGTCCCTTATTCCCCAATGATCCAAGATCCATAGCTCGGGACCCCTACCCGAGATCCGCCGGTTTTGACACCGACACGGGGCCCATGTGTTGAGCCCGCTATGGATGCCTATATATAGTGAAGGTGCGGCACACATATTCAGCTCATCGCTTCAGCGTTTGTCTTAGGGCTTTGCATGTGTTGCGACTAGCCACCTCAACTTGTCGCCCGTTGTGCGATTGAACCTAGCAGTCCACCGCACGGTGTTTCTCTTGCACGCGTGGATACCATTAGAGGCGGTGCACATTCACTGCTCCGACAAACCTGTATGTGGGATCTGACGGCCGGCTGTTCGAGGGAGATCGGCAATGAGGAGACGACTCTGGAGACGTGCCACCCCAATTTTTTTCCACTACACGGCACTGCGCTTCTTGTGCTATTGATCTTGTGATCCTTATCCCTTAGTTCCTGGTTGTTCTGCGTGTAGGAAATTTTATATTGCAGTCGATGCACCTAGCGTAGCCCAACACTTGAAGTGGTGAACTTGTGATAAGTTGTTGTTTCAGTCATGAGCAGTTTTAGCATGGCCCTTCTTACCTCCTCTTTTCACATGAGAGGTAAGGGCATCTCCAACGCCGGCCCTTAAACTGCCCGCAATCATCTAGACCGCGCGGTCCTGCATTGGTCTGGATGCTCTTTTTCCCGCAAATCGATGACAAACACGGGAGAGGGGAGGGTGCTTTGTGGGCTTCCGGACCGCTGCCACGACCACGTCTGACTAATCTGACCCACCCAAAACCCTTTTTCTGCCCGTGCTCGTTCCTGCCCGAAAAGGTCAGCGCTGCTCTAGAGTTGCAGTGCGTCATTCACGTCGGCTCATAGCAACATGACCTCTCACAGTGCCCCGTCATTGAAACAACACACCGATCGAGAGCGCCGCCTTCGCCGCTTCCCAATGCGTGCGGCTTCCCCGCGTTCAAACGACAACCCGCCCATCCACCTGCCTACATTAAACATGCATGCGGTTGCTGACGAACGGCGAGCCGGGGCCACCCGTCTCCGTTTGTCTGTCTGCTGGCCACCATTAATCATGTCGCTGATTACCTTGCAACCCCCTGCTATATAAATCATAGGCCCTGTCATAGCCGCATCCATCATCCCCCGCTCCCTCCCCCTCTCTGCACCACGCCCGCCATGGACTCCTCGAGCTCCAAAGCCGTCTAGGACAACCTCTCATCCGAGCAAAGTAAGGAGATCACCGCCATTGCAGCCGGCTGGTAGGCCAGTAGGCAGATGAAGGCCAGCGCTGCGGACATCCCAATGGAGGACGCGGCCGAGGACGAGCCGGCGCCACCATGGGCGAGGCCCGTGCCCACTACACGAACATGGTGCTGGAGGAGCAGGAGGTCGCGTACCGGCAGGTGCAGGCCAACCAGGCCAACAACCTCCGCCTCCTCGACGAGCACCGGTGCGCAATGAGCTACTCGCCGCCAGCACGACCATAGTGCTGGACCTGGACGTGGCCGAGTAGGAGGCACTAGTCGACTCCTACCGCACCGCCCACGAAATCCGTCGCGATAGCTGCCGGTACGTCCAGTAGCAGGCAGATTTAGAGGCCGCCTACAAGGAGATGGACGAGGCAGCGGATGAGGTGTTCGGCAAGAGCGAAGATGAGGAGGACTCCGTCAGCTCCTCCATGGCCGTGCCCCGCCACCACGACCACGAAGCCGGCATGTCCGCGAGCGTCGCTGACAATGAGGAAGAGTGGCGCATGGGAGGTCGCCGACGCTTGTATCCCATGAAGGCCACCGTTTCTTCCCTCCCGTTGAAGCCAAACTTGGTGGGCTCAACATTGTTGGCCGATTAGCCGCTTGTCGGCAACGTCGAGGTGGATAGTTTCAGTCCCCGGGGCTCATGGCTGCGGAGGAGGCAGAGCTTCATTTTTCGGGGCTAATGGCCGACCGGAGATGCGAAACGGGCGTCGGCGGTCCTTTTAGTCTAGTTTTCTTTGGGGTCATTTTAACAAAGATGCATATTTTCGCGGTCAATTTTTTCGGGGTTTAGAGTCCGGTGTAGTTGAAATATGTTTAAATATTATGAATTTGCTTCGGTTTATATGAAAAGCATTCAACTTTATGTAAAAATCATCCAAGTATGATTGAATACTGTTTGGTGCGTTCAAATATGCATCATTTATTAAAATTATTCCAAAATGTAACCGGACATATGCAAAAAACTTTGGATGGACGGCTCCCGATTCAGTGTCCACGGACAAATGTGATACCGGTTTGTGGGTTGGCATGGGGGATGACTAAGAGTATATAATAGATCTGCGCCGTTGATTGTATTATATAGTGGGTCTGAGTAAGTTTTACCTTTTTATTTCCCACCTAAAAAGAAGGGGGTAAAAGAAATACCATGTTAAAATTTGGCTTCGATCACTCAGTGTGATGTACAATTGCATTTCTCCTGGAGAAGATTACTGTACCTGATGGGACCTGTACATTATGAGTTGCGTGCACCACGCGTTACGTCGGAGTCATGGTTATCGTACTACAGTGATCACTGACCAAGGCGAGGGCACTGAGGTAGCCGTAGAGGAGGCGCTAGTACTTTGCCTGCTTGCGATGTTCTTTTTCTCCAATTTAACTATGGATTCTGATAACTCTCACCTAAAAAAGATTAAAAAAACATATATAACAACCAATTTCACGTAACGCATGTCACTCGCAACCAGCTAAGATCAAATAAACAAACAGCTTGCTTGCCCACCCTTATTGAGAGGATTTCTCGAATTGAGCTTCCTTTTGCGGCTCTGCTTCCCTGCTTTAACTGTTTTGATTTTATCGCTTGTTGTTTTGTATGGCTCAAAAGTACTTCTCTTATGCAGATTATCAATAGATGTACTGAAAACACTTTGTTTACGGTCGTCTCTACAGCGTGTGGAGAATCGAGACCTGTTTACGGATGTGTGTATATAATTGAAGGCTATGGCGAGGGATACTTTTACGGTTTTACCCAACATGGATGGTAGCATGATGTTAGGACTGCCCCCCCCCCCCCCCCCCCCCGGTTTAGGCGTTATACAGACTCTACATGATTACTTGCATTCCGCCTTTTTTACACTGTTTTGAGAGTAGACTTCGTTTGGTTGTGTGCATTTTAGTTATGCAGAGGCCAGATGCAATGTTTCAACAATTTAAGTAATAAAGCGTTCCTTATCGAAAACAAGAGAAAGCATTAAAGCAGTCAGAAAGGCGAAAAGTTTTTTTTTTTTGCGGGTGGAAGGGATATTTATTCCATCAGTCAGGACCTGGGTCCTTCTTACACAGTTCAGAGACCTCACCCGGTCCTCATCCCAGCCACACAACTGTTCGACATTCAGTTCTGCCAAACTGAGCTAAATAATGGCTCAAGGTTATGATGTCCCTGGTTATGGCATTTTTGTTTTGTTTGGTCATCCTTCTCTACCAATTTTCAAAAAACCTGTGCATTTTTTCTATCCCTAGTTTATCTCTTGATCGTGTTCTCTACCTGTAAACATACTGTTAATGGATTAAGTTTTTTTTGCGAATAAATGGATTAAGTTACTTACACAAGCAACTGTGTGTGGATAGACAAGTCTTCTTCCACTAGCTCAAGACTATGTACGTTAGTGTACACTCGCAATTAATTCTAACACATAGTTTTACTCGGGCTTGTTGGGGTGCAAATACAAAAGGTAATTATCCAGTCCATAACATGAAGACTTCCGTGGTGGCGCGCATGGCCAGGAACGGCGTGCAGTCAAATGGATCTAGCGTGGGGGCCGCCAGGAGAGGGCGGATCTGGCGCCGGCGAGGGCGTGGCGCGGCCTGCCGCGGAGGCGGCCAGGCGAGCGGATCTGGCGCCGGCGAGGGCGCGCGTCCAGGGGCGAGCGGGCGTGGTGCGCGGCCTGGCCCGGTGGCGGCCAGGCGAGGGCGCGCGCGGACGCGGTCTGGGGTGGGCGCGGCCTGGCGCGGTGGCGGCCAGGCGAGGGCGCGTGGAGGTCCGCAGTCCAGGCGTGGGTCGCTCGTCGTGGGGGGCTAGGGAGCGCGCGCGGTCGCGGGGCCGGCGTGGCTTGCCCCTCCGGGTGAGTGGCGGCCGGGCCTGGCCAGATCCGAGGGTGGCATGCTGGTGGTTGCCTCAGATCCGGCGCGGGCTGGCGGGGCGGCGCCCCTCCGGCGTGTGGCGGCCGGATCTGGACGAACCTGGCCAGATCCGTGGTGTGTTGGGCGCGCGCCGGCCCTGCGCGTTGGTCCTGCGATGCTGGAGCAGGCGGCTCCGGCCATGATAGATGCGGGATGCAGGGACTGATCTGGTCACTATAGGCTCGCCGTGGGCGGGGTGGACCACGGCTCCATGGCTTCTACGACTAGGTTCTGCGGCGGTGGCGGTGCGAGACTGCAGGACGAGCTTCTATGGGCACGAGCGACGGTGTGCGGCGATACGGACGAAAGTCCTGCACGACCAAAGGCCGGTGGCGATGGCGCCTGTGGGTGTCATTTTCCTCCTTGGAGGCGTCACCTGAGGTGTGTCGGCATCTTCCTCGTGCTTGGATGGTGGTTTGTCTCCGGGCGAAATTCTAGGTCCGGTGTTGGATCGGCGTGATGGCGGCGTGTTTGACGTCGTTCCTCTGTTGGGAGCATCACGTTTGAAGACATTTCCTGGAAGCTCTTTGCGGCGCTCCTCCGGTGCTCGCCACTGTTCAAGGCGAAGCTCCAGGCGCAATGTACGACATCATCGATGAGTCTAGGACAAAGCTCTTCCTGGGATCGACCAAGTCCCGCCATCTACCCCTTGCTTCCAGGATGGATGGTGCGTTGGCGAAGGAAGTTGTAGTGGGAGCTGCTGCTGTCTTCGAAGGTGATCGGCGTTGTTCGAGACGCGGTGGTGATGCTTAGCTTAGGACAGGTGCTTCGGTTGTGTAGTCATGTTGTTTGTGATGGGTGTAGCTCTCTGCAGCTATTAGGGCCGCAGTTTTTCCTTTTTCTTTTGATCTTCGGATCTTCATCATGTTGTTCTTCTGCTGCTTTCTGCTAAATCTGAATCAAGCCAGCAATTTGCTGGATCTTTAAAAAAAACATGAAGATGATTCAGCTGACGTATAGTACGTGCAACTTGAGGACTTGGTTGCGAGAAATGCTGACCTTTCCCGGGAGGACTTTCTAATTTCTATATGATCTTTTAAGGTTTGAGCCTTGAGAGCGCCTTACCGTCCAAGAGGCTCTAGACCATCCATTCTTCCGAAATCCAGGTCCAACATGAAAATTAGAAGGTGTTTTGATTCTGCCGCTCGTGATGTCTATGTCAAGAACGGAAGGCCCGTAGAAGCAGGCACAAAGCCCAGAATACAACTTTCTTTTAGCCAATCTCTACCATAAAGATGATGTAAGTCGACCGAGCTACAGCGCTTGCCGTGGTGATAAGCTGCTGTTTCAGTCACTCAGTGTGATGTACGATAGCATTCCTCCTACGGAAGATTAGTGTGCCTGATGGGACCTGTACAATTATGAGCGAGTCGCGTGCACCACGGGTTGCGTCTGAATCCTGGTTTTGTAATCTCCGCATACATGGCGTAATTCCTAGGGATGGTCCTTTCTCTCTTGAACAAAATGGTTTGGAAGAAGGGTGCGAGAATGCGGATTTCACCTCTTCTACAAGTGCCGCTACGTCTTTCGTGTTTGGTCATTGAGAAATTCCTCATACACGGACTTGACACTTGCGCTTGGCCCTTGTTCGACTTGATGGAGGAGTGGTGGGTAAGCACTTGCGCCGAAGTCACGCCAAACGGCCAAGCCAAGGCCTCCTTCGTCATGCTTGTCTCATGGACAAATTTGAAACGAGCGAAACACAATAGTTTTCAAACATAAGAGTGCTTTACTGCCAATCTTGCTCTCCTCCATCTCTAACGAGGCCAACCTTTAGGTCGTCGTCGTTGAAGGAGATAGGGTCTTTTATTTCGCTCGAGTAATCCACATGTCGTGTATTTTGGATGACTTGTAACAAACTCTTTTCTGTCTTATTTAATGGATGAGGCAAGCTTTCGCCTCCATTTCAAAGAAAAAAAACTTATTGATCGCTGACCTAGGTGAGGCATCCGTAAAAGAGGCGCTAGCATTTTGCGCGCTTCCAATGTACTCCTACTTTTTCTCCGGTTTGATTACGGATTCTGATAACTCTCATGCAAAGAAGATCAAAAACATAACAACCGATTTCGCTTAATGCGTGCCACCGACAACCGGGCAAGACTAAATAGACTTGCCTGCCCCGCTCATCCGCTTTATCCGTCTTTGACTTATTGCTTGTTGTTTTGTATGGTTTAATAATACAGCTTATCCGAGTCGGGCCACAAGCTTCTCAAGCTCGGAACGGCGCTCCTCTAAAGCACCATGTCCATCGCCGGCCTTGCTTCCTGTCCCGGTCATACAGAGAAATCTCGAAAGGGCCGAGAGTTCCTGCAACTCAAACCATGCTGTTGAAAGTTGGAACTAACTGAAGGTGTGCGTTTGTGAACCGTTCAAACTGAACAGTCGGAGACTCTGGAAAAGCACAGTTCCGAGAATGAGACTGACAAAAAGGCCGAGACGCCGAGTTAAGACTTTGGCGACTGTTGCGCATCGCGCTCCGTCGGTCGCCATTCGTCCTTGGCAGACCCATCCATCCCTTTCCCATTGTCACCCTCCGTGCTCCCCGGGCTCTGCGTCCCGCCCTGCTCGTGCTCTTTCTGGCCAGGAGACGGCCACATGGTAGGGATCGCGCCCTGCCGTCCTGTGCCGTGCTGTCCAATACGGCATGGGACTAGTGGGACTACCCAGATTCTTCGACAGGTTCGATCAATTGGCAGCAGTAGCGACACACGCATGGGGCTGGCCGGGCACAAGGGGGTCGTGGAATGTCGCCAAAGTTTTGGTTTGGCATGGACCTGGCCAGAGCAACGCGGAGCAGCACCCCACCGCATCTTCGTCGCGAAGGCGGGCTCCCCCCCTGTCTCTGATGCAACACAGGAAATCGACCGCCACATTTATCAGGAAAACGTTTTTCAACGGCAGCGTGGCAAGCACGACGCTGACCTTTCGGGCGTCGTGGCCTCGCCGGCGACGACATGTATCCTGCAGCGCGCGCCCGTCAGCGGCATCTCTGACGCAGGAGGCTTTGACGGCGCTGCGACTGCGTGCGGCCGCACGCACACGTGGTGTTTTGCTTGTGCTCGTTGAGGCTTCACCTTCACTTTCGCCTTCACCTTCACCTTCATGCCAACGCGTGTTGTCTTGACACCGACGCGTGCCGCCTCGTGCGATGGACAGGGTTACGTTGCGTGCGTCCGCGCCACCACTCCAACTCCGCAAAAATGACCTGGGCCGGCCGGCCCTTCTAGAGGGCATTTGCTGTCCGCTAACCTGCAATAGTAGATGTAAACGCACATAGGATTCCGAGATTGACAAATCAAGGGCAGATAGAGATAGAGCAGCTGGCGGCAGCAGTAGCCCATTTGGACGTGTGCTGAAAGGAGCCACCGGCCAGCCCTTGGTGTGGAAGTGTTGCTAGCTGGCGCTGCATTCAGCAACGGGTGAGCCTCTGGCGATCTTATTTGGGATTTCAGCCCTTCGATTAGAATCGAGAACAAGAATAGCGCGCTATATAAAACGGCGTCGCCCTTGAAAATATGTTATTAGCATATGCTATAGCGCACTATTAGTAAAACAATATACATTGATCAATCTGGTGAGACAATTCTCTACACGCTATAGCACGGTATTTTTTTTCAATGATTAGAATAGACTCATGTTCTTTTTGTGAATAATACACAGAACAGCGTGGGGCCAATTTTGAGTACCGAAATGGTCGACAATCATGGCCTAGCTATCATCTTAATATCTTCTAAAAAGAGGTATCCTCTTAATGGTTTTTGACACTAAGGAAACTGCCATCGGTCCACACCACTTGTCCCTTTCTGACACGAACACCCCATCCGCTAACTCAACCGATCATCTTGATTTTCAGATCAAGCATGTGTTTTTTGGGAGAAGGCAGATGAAGTATGTGTTGATCACGGACCCTTGACAAGGACGACCACCTGATCAGAAAGTCCACAAACACTTTTGCCCAAGGGATTGATTGACAATAGCTTGCTCTCAGGCTTGTGTAATTAAATAACCTTAGACTTTACTATTGCGCTGATGTTTCCTCAGAGAGATCATCTGAACCAACTATCGTTTCCCACGAGAGATCATCTAAATCAACGTCGAGATCTGGGAGTGTTTCCTCCAAAAAAAAACTACTCTCAGCGAACGCTCGAGAATTGCTTCTGGACCTCGATGTAATTTTTATTATGTTTGGAGTGCTTTGTATTTCCGGTGAATCTTTATAACAGATCTAATATTTTCGTAAAAAAAAAGAAATATATGTGACATGCTATTGTACAAAGATTTGCCATGTTTTTTTCACCGTCCTAGTAGAAATAGTCAGAAGAGTAATCGCCATGAGTTTTCACGAGTTTGTCGTGATGCAAAATGGAGAATTGACGGACTAAAAACAAATTACTTTTCAACTTGTTCATGATTTGTCATGCGGGTAGAAGAAAATTGTTATAATACATCAAAGGGAACTGATGAAAATTGTCGTGCTCTAAAACACACAATTTGTCACTTCGGATGTGCTTGCTCAGTGCCATTCTGAGCGAACCGTTTAGTGCCATCAACTCATAGTTTGCTCAGAGTGAACAGTAATTGCAACATGTCTTACTTTGAAATTCATACACGAAAACATGTCACAACACGTTTTCTCAAAAAATCCCTCTGAGATGACCTCAGATAGTTAACATTTAGGTTAACCTTTCCCCCTATACTTGTGGATACGAAATCCCAAACACTTACCATGGTTTCAGAAAAAAAAAACATAATGAAAAACTATTGGGGCTTGCTTGGTTGCTCGCATCCATTTGTAGCATCATGTAAACCTAGCTGGGTAGAGACCGTTTTAGATTGTACGAGTTATGAGCCAAGTTTTGCACATTATTTGGCTGCTCCCATTGCCTGTTCTCGCATGAGAGCATAATTGCAAGCATGCCGTTTGGTTGCATGTATGTGCTCGTCAAATGCAACGTGTTCGACTGTTTGGTTAAGTGTGCGCCTATGGCAACTCTCACCTTTTGTTCACATGGTAAACTTACCTCACACCATCACGTTTGAACAACTTTGTTTATGAGCGTTTAAATAAAAGAAAACCCACAAAACGAAAGTTGTGTGGAACAACGAGATGAAGGTAGTGGTCAAAGAAAGTTTCAAACGATAAATCGTGTGCGATGAATTTAATGAAATTCATCTAAAAGAACATGCACGCATGAACACGTTAGTACATTACAACATTGAGATATAGATCTATTCGTTTACGACCGACTGAACAGAAAAATCACAACATTAAAGTTGTTTGAAACGGCTGGATGAAGCTACCCTCGAAGGAAATTTTTACGGTCGACCATGTGCAACTAATTTGAAAAAAATCATCTAAGAAAGCTTCAAACACAAACACAAAAAATAACGATTTACAATCAACAAAACTAGGAATGGAATCACAATATTGATGTGCATCTTTTTCATGTAGAGCTTATCTCAAATCAAAACGTCATTGTACATATCAAAAGGGATTATGTGAAGAAGATTAAGAAAGATGAGCAGAACATAACACGTGCAAAGGTTATCACCAAGACGCACGGTCAGAGTCACCACCTGTGGTGTGTTTTTGCGCTCGCTTGGGCTTGTCAAGCTGAAAATCGCTAATTCAACCGTTCCTAAGGGCGAGAATGAGAGGTGCCTTTAGAAGCATGCAATGCAGGCCCAACAAAACGCGCGGGCAACCAAGCAGACTAGATTTGATCCGCCAGAGCCTACATGAGTGAAAACCCCTTCTCCACTCACGTGTCGCTCTCGTGGGCGGCGACGGGAAGGGAACCCTAGCCGCCGACGAGATCCTTCCCCTCCCACCCCTACTCCTCTCATGCGGGACTTCCCACCTCCTTACGTGTGGATCTGGTTCATGCCGGCTTCGATGGGTCGGGTTGTCATGATTTGGAGGGTCATGGCGGTGCGACGAGGTCCCCTCCCAGCGGTGACGTTTGGTGGCTTCAGTGGTGCGGCTGGCCTGTAGGCAGTGGCTGTGGCGGCAACATGGGCTCTGCCAGATCTATCATCCGGTGGGTGCTCATGGTGCGAGCTGGTAACTTCTGGTATACCTTGGGAATCAGTGGCTGGTAGCTGTGGTGGCCCGGCGCTGCTCGGTCGTGGCGGCTGGCAGGTCTCCGCTCCTCTCTGTGGGCGCGGGTTGACAACGAGTTGGCAGATCCCAATAGATTACAGGGGCTCGGAGGTGGCTCCAGCCGGCGCTGCCAAGGCTGCCTGACAACCAAAGGTGCCGGTTCCAGGGCGGCTCGCTGTTGAGATACGGAGGGGCCAGATCTGACATGGCGCTGGTTGTTGCTTCCTTCGAAGGTGTTTTCGGCAGGTAGCTGAAGGCGCAACCCGGGTGCGATGGCGGGGCGTTCCCCCTTGCCCGGGATGGGCTTTTCCCCTAGTGCTTGCTCGTGGCCAGCGTTCTCCCCTTTCCTGGCTATCGTGCCCCGCCCCCCTCCATTCAACCGAGTGGTGGAACCCCAAGGGTAGGTGAGGAGGTATCTACCTTCTCTTTGGTCAGTGGCGTTCGCGTATTTTGGCGTGAGTGAGAGGTTCAGTGTGGGATGTTGGAGCGGTGGCCTCAGGGGCGAACTACTCGGTAGGCTCTCCGGCGGATCTTCGGGTGGTAGTGGTTGTCCTTCTCGATCGTGTGGGCAGTGAGAGGTGTCGCGGTGGGTGGCCTACCGCCTTCTCTGTTGCTGTTGTTGTTGTAGGGGAGGGGCCCAAATCTGGTTGTGGGATCCCTACTTTAGTGCGGTGGATGAATGTGATGCTCCTTCATGGCACAAGGATGCAACCAAGTGAAAGCTTTTCGCTTCGGTGCTGACGGCGACAACGCCCACTCGTGCCGCTCTCCGCTTGGAGACGTTGTCGCGGTTTCGCTTCCCCTGACATGGTTTTAGGTGAAAACTTTTGTCCGTTCCTCGGACGTGACGAGGGCAACACTTTTCACCGTTTCTTTCTTAAGGGTGTGATCGTGGAACTCAGGTGTCATTGGTCGTGTTGTGGTGTAGTATTTAGTTCCTCATGTATTCTTGCTCGCCGCGTTGTTGCTCGATCTATGTCGTCCGTTTTTCTATGTTCTCCTTCTTTAAAGGCTTCCTCGTCTCCATGTACCATCGTTCAGGCATGTACTTGTGATTCATGTTTTATTTGTAACTAGCAAACATGCACTTGCGTTGCAATGGAAGGAAAAAAATATCACGAGCTCATAGCCCAGTCGTCCTTCATTTGTGCTCTTTTTTCTTCGTAACACAATTGTTTATTGTTCAATCGTTCGCAACATAAATTAAACCTTTTCGCAGTATAAATGTCTATGCTCAATAGTGGCATACCAAGATTATTTAAATTTTGAAAATAGTTTTCCTTGCCAAAGTGAAATTTAGAATTTAAATTCTAAGTTGCGCAGAAAGAGACAACTGTTTTTGTTACCTCCCTAAATACGAAGACTCTGTGACCTATATATTTAATATACTCTATGTATGTATCTAAAGACCAAATGGTATCCGTTTAAAGAAAGACCAAATGGTATCCGTTTAAAGAAGACCAAACGGTAAAATAATTTCTTTCATGGAAAACTAATGTCCATTCAAAATAAATAAATTCCGAACACAAGAGAAGTCATGCAAACAAATTGGTTGTCTTCTCCTGCACGTTGGTCACAATTTGTCTTCTCCTCTACGTTTTTTTATCAACCCTGCTTGCTTTGTGGCTTCTCCCAAACAAGCCCGCTCCCACCTCCATCCGACCGCGTCTGATGGAAATGCATGTACGGGAGGCGCTCTGGCAATGGTGCAGCGCGCAAAGGAAGGAGGAGGAGACTGGGGCGAGCAGAGGACGAAGGGTGGTGGACAGGTGGTCTGCTGATGTGGACAGTGTGCATGTTAAGAGGATTGGTAATAGTGGGGATCAATTTCTTAAGAAAATAAGATTAGGTTCTTCCATAATCCAACACCTCATTATTTATTTACAAAGGAGCTTGCTAATTGTCTACGCGCTGACATACCCCCGTCCCAAAATTCTTGTCTTAGATTTGTCTAGATACGAATATATAACTACATTCGTATCTAGACAAATTTAAGACAAGAATTTTGAGACGGAGGGATATAAATCAGAATTTTTATGTATTACAGCGAGGTGGGACTACTAATTCAAAGGCGAACCCTCTTTTGTAATAGAAGCAAAAGCTAGTCGTGCTGGTTGCAACCAGCAGGAGCAATAATTCCACCTCCCTGCATTAGTTGGTATACAGATACAAGTTAGTATAGGTAGATAAATATAAAGATGGAGATAGAAATAGAGATAGAGATACCTCCCTGCATTAGTTGCTAATAGATATAAGTTAGTATAGGTAGATAAATATAAAGATATAAATAAAGATAGAGATAGAGATACCTCCCTGCATTAGTTGATATAGATATAAGTTAGTATAGGTAGATAAATATAAAGATATAAATAAAGATAGAGATATAGATAGATATCTCTATATCTCTACTACTTAAAAAGAACGTAAGGTTTTCATTTTACCTTTCTTTTCATCACCCCTTCGTCCAACCTTCCTTGTATGATAATTAAGCAACTTAATTTACTTACCTTCTGAATTAATTTCACTTTAATTTACTTGCTAAACTTTTAATAAAAAATATAAGGTAATTCATGGGCAGAATTTGATGAACATTTATTTACACAATCACACTATTACGAACAGGTAAATCACGAGCTAACGTATTAGAATATTTATATCCCGTTGCAACGCACGAGCATTGTTCTAGTAGATATAGAAGCGAGGAAAAAATCATTTTCGTGAGAGCCTACAAGAATCTCCTGTGATTATTAACCAAACACGCCATTATAATCGTGTAATAAAGAGAAGAGGATAATTCGAGGAGAAGAGGAAACATATACACCCGTGGCTGGCACACAAACACACCCAGAGTCCACGGTCAACAAGTCTGCCATATCTGGCTCTTTGCCACTTCGGTTCCCTCCACTCACCCTCCCCCTTTTCTTGCTTTAAAACGGCCAAACCCCGTTCCTCCGTAGCGCACACAAACACAGGAGTCCTCACTCATTCTCTCCACCGAGGCCAAGGGAAGGGACGAGCTGAACGGGGCGATGGCGATGGCGGCAGCGAACGGCGCCAAGGGGTTTGAGGTGCCGGAACTGGACATCAAGTTCACCAAGCTCTTCATCAATGGCCAGTTCGTCGACGCGGCTTCCGGTACGCAGAGCTTCCCTTTCTTTTCCCGCGGCGGTCGCGTAGGTGAGGGCGAGGGCAAGTCCAGCAGCAGCACCCCGACCCCCTCCGCCGGTCGTTGTCGTAGGGGAGAGACGCGAAAGAATTCTGTTAGCGGCGCTCCGATTTCCTCGCCGTTTTACCGGCCTCTCCGATCTGGAGCCCGAACTCCCCTGTAATACCGGGGAACCGGTGACCTCCCCGATCCCCTCCGTGGTCGCCTAGAGAGAGAGAGAGATGAGGGTTACCCGGGACGCCCACATCGGCGCTAGATGGTACCTGCGCGGCAGCTCCAGGGCAGGGGAGGCGGTGCTGGGCGTCCGACATGGAGAAGCGCGAGGCAGAGGAGGCGACCCGCGTAGAGGAGCGTGACCATGGAGGGCGGCCGGCGATAGGGAGTGCGAGCGCGTCGGAGAGGAGGCGCCCCGTTGCTCGTGGGAGGCGCCCCGCTGCTGTCTGCTGCTTGCGTGAGATACTGAGAGAAAGACTGAGAGACGAGAGAGAGGTAGCGGAAGCGCATGGCAATGACGACGGCGCGACGGTAGATGTGGAGCAGGGCGGGCGGGCGGCAAGCGGGGAGGATGAGCAGCGGGTGGCCAAGCTCGCAGCGCAGATCTTCTTGGACGAATAGGTAAAACACGTGCGCCCCCGAGGAGAATGCAGCGGCGCCGAGACGGCGCAGAGGACGCTCGGCGGAGACGCAGCGGTGGCCAAGGCAGGCACACACGTACAGCGCCCGCGGTGGCCAAGGCCAAGGACTAGTATACGATCAACTTGATTACGACAGATGGACGCCCGATTGATTCGGGATAATCGAGCGTGTCCGATCCGGCGAGTAACTATCCCCATGCGTGTGCATGCCGGCCCCATAGATGTCGCCAATTTCTCTTCTGCGCCCGTCCTCCCCTTTGTTGCTTGCGCTGTCCTCGGGAGTTTTTTTGTTGCTTGCGCTGTCCCGTCCTCGAGTCGACCGCCAGAGTAGCTTTTTGTAACCATGTTGTTGCTCTGATGGAATTCTTGATGGTTACACCTACGGACGTAGCTCGAGCCATGTCACCACATCTTTTTTATGGTGGGATAGGACTAACTTCGCCATCATTATCGTGGTATAAGACCACAAATAAAAATTACCGGTACTTCCACCCGACTGATAACGACGTGCCTTCAGTGATTCATCCAGCTGAACAATCATATGGCTATTTCATTTCCGTACTTTTTCTTGACTGTATTTCATTTCATTAGTTGAACACGTACGCTTATGCATACAGGCAAGACGTTCGAGACCCGGGACCCACGCACCGGCGAGGTGATCGCCAAGATCGCCGAGGGAGACAAGGCCGACATCGACCTCGCCGTGAAGGCCGCCCGCGAGGCCTTCGACAACGGCCCATGGCCCAGAATGCCCGGCTGTGTACGCACTGTAAACTCAATATGATTCGGCCCATCGATAGGCATCTTGGGCCTCGACTCCTTTCAAATGGCGGGTTCGTTTGTCTGCCGATAACTGACAATGTCTCTTTGTTTGGCGCGTGGGCAGGCAAGGGCCCGGATCATGCACAGGTTCGCGGACCTGGTGGACCAGCACGTCGAGGAGCTGGCGGCGCTGGACACGGTGGACGCCGGCAAGCTATTCCTGATGGGTAAGATGATGGACATCCCCGGAGGCGCCAACCTGCTCCGCTACTACGCCGGCGCCGCCGACAAGATCCACGGCGAGACGCTCAAGATGGCGCGCCCGCTCCACGGCTACACGCTCAAGGAGCCCGTCGGCGTCGTGGGCCACATCGTGCCATGGAACTACCCCACCACCATGTTCTTCTTCAAGGTCAGCCCCGCGCTCGCCGCCGGCTGCACCATGGTCGTCAAGCCCGCCGAGCAGACGCCCCTCTCCGCGCTCTTCTACGCCCACCTCGCCAAGGAGGCCGGCATCCCCGACGGCGTCCTCAACGTCGTGCCGGGATTCGGCCCGACGGCCGGCGCGGCCATGGCCTCTCACATGGACGTCGACAAGATCAGCTTCACGGGATCCACGGAGGTCGGGCGGCTGGTCATGCAGGCGGCGGCCATGAGCAACCTCAAGCCCGTCTCGCTGGAGCTGGGGGGCAAGTCCCCCGTCATCGTGTTTGACGACGCCGACGTTGACATGGCCGTGAACCTCGTGAACATGGCCACCTACATGAACAAGGTACTCCTGGTGCTCACCGTGTCATCTCATCTGGCTCAAGCAACAACCTCGATCAAACTCTCATAGTCTCATGCATGCACTCACGGTTTCTGCTGCTACTGTCGCATCACAGGGCGAGATCTGTGTCGCTGGCACGCGCATATACGTGCAGGAAGGGATCTACGACGCCTTTGTGAAGAAGTCGGTCGAGCTTGCCAAGAAATCGGTGGTCGGAGATCCTTTCAACCCCAACGTACATCAAGGCCCTCAGGTATTAATCCATCGACCTGACGGCATCTCTCTAATATTATGTGCTGCGCTCTCCAGAGAAGAAGGCTCTAATTAACGACCACTTTATATGCATAAATAATTTCAACAAAGGTTGACAAGGATCAATACGAGAAGGTGCTCAAGTACATCGACGTCGGTAAGAGCGAAGGCGCCACCCTGCTCACCGGAGGGAAGCCTTGCAGCGACAAGGGTTACTACATCGAGCCCACCATCTTCACCAACGTCACCGATGACATGGCGATTGCGCAAGAGGAAATCTTCGGCCCGGTCATGGCGCTCATGAAATTCAAGTAGGTGTTTGCATTTCCTCTGCCAGAACATTTGCAACCTGACAGTTGAGTCGACACACGGATGGAACCGATCTGACGGCCTGAAACTACTGGGTGTGCACTGTTTTTATTTCAGGACGGTGGAGGAGGTGATTCAGAAGGCCAACAGCACCCGGTATGGCCTGGCCGCCGGCGTGGTGACCAAGAACATCGACACCATGAACACCGTGTCGCGGTCGGTCAGGTCCGGTGTCGTCTGGGTTAACTGCTACTTCGCCTTCGACCCCGACGCCCCGTTCGGCGGCTGCAAGATGAGCGGCTTCGGCAAGGACATGGGCACGGATGCTCTCGAGAAGTACCTGCACACCAAGACGGTGGTCACTCCGCTCTACAACACGCCCTGGCTGTGATGTTGACGGACATCCGACCACAAACAGCACAGGCGAAACAAATGGGGGGAGAAGATTGCCTTTTTATATATGATTTATACAGCTGAATGCTTTTAGCTTCCTTGTGCAGTTGTACTTATTACTTTCAGATCCCCAGTCCAAGTATTAATCTCTACAAGACGAAATACTCCCAAATGTTCAGTAAGATGCTGCAGTTAGACTGAAGTGTCGATACCGTCACTCTTTCACCCGCACAAACTTGATTACCGATAAAAGTTTATAGAAGTCGCTTTGAGTCGATGATCCAAAAATATGAGTAGCCTCGAGTGATGAACATACTTGAACCGGGGATGATCCTCTAGATATGTTGGTTGTTGAATCACAAGAATTTCACCACAATGTCAAGGAAAGATTCCAACACCAAAAAGAATCAAACGAACAAAAATAACATGCCGCAATAACATAAATTCGTCATATCTAAATAATTAGACCTGTGATGACACAAACCTCTATCTCCATTGCAGCGCAAAAAAAAAAGAACACGAATATATTTATTTGAAAAATACCAAGATCCCCTCTAGATAATGACAAAAACACAAATCTCTTAAAGATCCAAGGTCCCCCACCTCTCAGCGCTTAGATGCCAGTCAGAGACGAGGGGACCGAAGGGGGAGCTCCTATTTGGCACAATGCATGTTGAAAACCAGCCAACGCGCAGCCACCGCTACCCCGCACATCCTTTTGGGCCGGCCCATCCGCGGGGTGGGAAGCCCCCTGATTTTTCATTTCGTACTTTAGCTTTTTTGTTCTTTCTTTGCATTTTTATTGCTTAAAAATAATTCAGATTAAAAATTGTAGACTTTTTAATAAAATTCGAGAAAAATCATAAAATGTTCATGAATTCAAAAACTGTTTATGATTTTGAAATATATCAGGGAATAAAAAATTTTCATGATTTAAAAAAAATGTTCGTGTATTAAAAAAGTGTTCGTGAATTTCAGAAAATGTTTGCCCATTGAAAAATGTTCATAATTTTTTTAAAACATCTTAAAAAATAATATGTTTGCTAATATCATGAGTGCTACCAAAGTTTTTAAAAATAAATCATCAATTCAAAAAATGCTAATCGGTCAAATTGTTTATGCATTTAAAAAATGTCCATCAAAACATAAAAATCTTCATGAATTAAAAAAATGTTCGTTGATTCAAAAATTATTTATGAGTTCCAAAATGTTCACCAATTCGAAAAAATAGTTATATTTTTAGAAAATTCACGAATTTAAAAAATGTTCACAATAAAATAATTGCATGATTTAAAATATTCATGATTTCTAAAGAAGTGTTAACAAGCTTGAAATGTGTTCACAAAAATAAAATTGAAAGAAAAAATTAAAAGTAAAAAAAGAAATGACAAAAGGACGAAAATCTAAAAAGGAAATAAAATAAAGTAAAACAGAAAAGAAAGAACGGAAGTGAAAAAGCAGAAAAATAACAGAAAGGAAAAACACATTAAAAAACGTGCCCAAAACTGTAAAAGATATGAGTGAGTTAGCCCAAGCATACGTACCATCGGTGTAAGTGGGGCCGACCTCGAGGTGATCTGGATGATCACGTATTGATGGTGGATCGACCTCATACTGTCAGTCTACACCACTATCACAACACCGTATGACAGCGAGTTGGGCCTGGAGTACTTCTACCATGACACGAGACACATGTGGAGTGGGTTACAGCTTTGGTCGCGCCCCGAGCGCCACAACAAGGTGTCCGCATCCACCAATGACCTCCAACTCGAGTCGTCCATGGGTGCCATCAGCGCACCTCCGTGTGAACTCTCCTCACCTACAACAACCACCCCATCCACAACCACGTTGAAGCCATTTTGGAGCTTGTTGTGAGTGACAAGGTGCTCGAAGTCGATGCCACTGATGTTGCTGCTCCAACGCCGACCACCTGTTCAATGCAATACCCAACATGCGACACGTTCGAGGAGTAGGTGTTCAGCTCGTCCGCAGCAGCACCTTCATCCACGACTGTTGCCCCCGAGCCTGTTGCGCATGTACGTTACCTTGACTACAACACTGTCAGAGACAACCCAATGGCATGGTCCGTGATTGCCTAGAGTGTGCCCATACCTTCAACATATCACAGGAAGCCCCATTGATGCCGTCGTGTTGGATGTCCTCGATATGGACAACTTGGCGGCCACCAGGTGCTCAATGAAGGTACTTATCAAGGTCGCATCCACCGTGATGTCACAACTCAATCATATCATTGGCGGCAGAGTGGAGTCACAACCATTATTGTGGCCTTCCTCGACGTGCAGTCATTTTCCTTCGTGTTAGTGTGCTCAAGGTAATGTTTCTGGGTCCAGTTTATTCTACATTTTCCCGGCCGGACAGTTGCAGAATGTTATGGTTCCCATGGAAGATCTCAAGCCCACGCCCCCCCTTGGATGTTGTGCTTAAATTTGGATGATATTGTGCACTGCAACAAGGCGTCACTCTACATTGCTTCGTTGCTCAAGTTGACATCTCCCGATGAAATCCCAATATACAGGTAAGTCAGGGTTCATGACTTGGTGGTTGCTTTCTCTCCCGTAAGAGTGGTTGGGTAACACCCAGAAATAAAAATAAAAGAAAAAACAAAACTAAAAACTAAAAGAACGGGAAAATATGAGGCAGTAGCCACCCCGTTCCACAACCACAGGCAAAGCCTTTCTGGAGCTTGTTGTGAGTGACAAGGTGCTCGAAGTTGATGCCGCCGATGTTGCTGCTTCGATGCCCGCCACCTATTCTATGCAGCGCCCAACATGCGACGAGTTTGAGGAGTAGGTGTTCAGTTTGTCCGCAACAATACTTTTATCCATGGCCTCCCTTGAGCCTGCTGGGCATGTGCGTGATCTCGACCACAACACTGTCGGAGACGACCCAATGGCGTGGTCCCTGATTGCCTGGAGTCTGCACCACACCACAAGAAGCCTCATCGATGCCACCATGTTTATGACAACAATCCCCAAAACACAAGAAGGCAAATTATTGCACCAACAATCTCCTCGCTTTTGGATGATTGTTGACAAAGCAGTTAACATTTTTTTCAAATGCTTGATTAAAATTTTACAAATACAAGATTAACATTTTTACGCTGCCCGCATACATATGCTACCAGAAACATAACATTGTGTTTAAAAAATGAAACATAACACTCTTAAGCTGGCATGAGCTGCTTCTGCTCAAACGTACATGCACGCACTAGTAACCCGCATCACAGAGGCATGGTAGATGAACCAGCCTAAAATTAGGCCTCAGACCAGGAAACCTACCAAAATCCAGCCTCACGTCTGGCGGGTTGGAGAAATCTGAGAGAAAACGACAAGTCAAGCAATTTTTTTACCTAAATCTAGGAAGATTTTTGGCACTTTTACCTAAACTTGGGTAGATTCCCAGGCAGTAAGCTTCACATATGTTGTTGCTTCTTGTTCTATGGTAGAATGTTGTTGTGTGCTCATCTCAGTTATCATCGCTCTACATTGCTTCGTTGCTCAAGTTGACATTTCCCGATGAAATCCCAATATATGTGAAAGTTAGGGTTCATGAGTTGGTGGTTGCTTGCTCTCTCGTAAGAGTGGTTCGGTAACACCCAGAAATACAAATCAAAGAAAAAGAAAAACTAAAAACTAAAAAGAAAAGCAAAATATGAGGCAGTAGCCTGTAGCCCACCGTGTGCTTGGTTGACCCATTTCAGGAGGTGCCTAACGCGAGCGCATGCTAGTTCTCGGTATAAGCGCCATAGGCGTGCCCGACGACTATAGGGAATCGGGAATCGATCAGTGTAGCGGGCCTTTCTCTATAACAACCCGACACTGTAGCAAACCGGCTAATGTAGTGAACGATTTTTCAAATATGTGATATTTTTCCAGATTTGTGAACTTCTTTTTGAAACCACAAATATTTATTGAAAATGTAAACGCTATTCAAATTTTGAACATTTTCTTAAATCATGAACCTTTTTTCCATTTTGCAACACTTTCATATTTAAACATTTTTAAAATAAGAAAAAAATCAAAGTTTTGAATATTTTTTGAAGACATCAAAGGTTTTTAAGTTTAAGAACATTTCCCGAAAACACGAACCATTTCTCAAATTTATGAAAAAATCACAATTTGATTTTTTTTATAATAAGATATTTTTTGAATTTTCCAGACATCTTTTAAATAGTGGACATTTTTTGAACATACTTTTCAACAGAATAAGAAAAGAAACAGAAAAACGAATAAGAAAAATAAAACCTGAAAGCAAGTAAAGAAAAAAAAAACTGTTTAAGACCTTTTAGAAGATTCCCAAAACTGATAAAAACCTTCTATGTGGTTCCCAAAACTGGAAGGTTTCGAAAACAAAAAACTGGAAGGTTGCCTAGCGCTAAAATGGGCTGGCACACTTTCTCGCTGGTGCGGTAGTCGCATATTGACGACTGTTCGACATATTTAGTCAGTGTACTAAAATGGGCCAGCCCACTTGCGGGAGTCATGTCTTGCTTGTCTATGGTGCGATGCTACGGTGCTGGTCTAGTAATTTACCTATTTTTCTCATTGTGGTTTTATTATCGGTTTTCTTCGGCCTTTCTTTCGATTTTTTTGTTTCTTTATTCGATTTTTTCTTCAGTTTTTTCCAACACATGTCTACGTTTGAATACACATTTGAATTTTTCCCTATATATCATCAACATTTTTTATACACCTTTAATATTATACAATGATTAATATTGTTTCGACTATGTGTTTCGATGTCTATTTTGTTCATACCAATCGTATACTTTTGGTATATAATAGTAAAACATTTTTATATACATATAACATTTTTCAAATACATGATTATCATTTTTCTCAAATGCATGTTTTGGATTATCGTTTTGAATATGTGTTAAACATTTTTCAAATACATTTTGAAACATTTTAAAAAATTATACAAAACATTTTTCACATATGAAAACACGTATTCAGGATATATCTATACACAATGCACAACCACTGATTCTAGGATATAGGAGAAGTTCCTCACTCATTTCCTACCATGTGCACTTGCATTAAAACGTAAGTTTTTCAAATACTGCAATTCTTAGGGGAAGCCTTAGTATCTATATCGTTGAATCAAAATCCTCAAGCTTTGTACTTCCAACTTATTTATTCATGTTGAAGCTTTAACCAGTTTTGTCATCAATCATAAAAAATGGGGAGCATCTAGTGCCCTCTTGTGGGCTTTCGATGATTAATGACAAAAATGGTTAAGATACTAATGTGTTGAAGCTGAACAAAATCCTATTACTCTCGAGGACTATCCATCTTCCTGACGGTTAGACATCGTTCAGAGCATCTAATTTGTGGACTTGCCGAAGAACAATTTTGTGAATGTCTAGAGATCACCTCAAGATCTACCACAAGTTTTTGGACGGGTTTTGTTGAACTTAGCTCAAAAAGAATAAGGTGGAGACTTTTGTGTCTTCTCAGTTGCGACTCAGCCACTCCAATCGAGACGTAGAGTTATGCCAACAACTTGAACTAGGGTAAACAAACCATGTGTCTTCATCGAGTAAACTAGTTCTAATTTGTTCACGCTCCCTTTACTTTGTGTACTTTGCATCTCTCAAGAAGTTGCTTCCTCCCCTCTTTGAAAACTTTGTTGAATACATGTTTCCACTACATGTCATCACGTTTTATTCTGTATCCAGCCTTTGCATTTTGAACTGTGTTTGCTTGTTCATGAGGCTAATTTACTTGTACTACTATCTCATTATCATGCTATCTAGGGTATTTCTTTCTCTGATTTAGATGTACTGGTTGCATGTATACTTAATTTAGCATGGTATTTGCTTAGTATGTCTTTAGACTACACTGTATTATTTCTGGCTAGCCTATTTTTCTTTGACGAACTTGCTTTTTCAATGTTTTTGTTAAAATCACTCATGCGCCCCTCTATTTATTTTTAGAATCCCCTCTAGTTAATATTCTGATCCTACAGTTGCGCTTGGTGGGCCGCTTGGTTAGTGACACGATTGAGATCCTTGTGTTCCTAGAGCCATTTGGTTCAGAGCCTCCATCTCCATGGAGTAGGATAGCAGCAATTATCTGAATCACTGAAAACATCATCGAGACCCTTGTTCACATTTCATTAACTCAACTTTTTTACTTTTTTTGCAAGTTACTTTATTCTGCTGCCATACTACCCTAACTTGCTCGTTTAGTTCTAAGGATTAAGTGGATTTAGTTTTTCTAAAATGTGACAAACCCTTAAAGTTTGGTGAAGAATTTTTCATTGGACCATGAATCCCCTCTAGTTCTTAAGCACTCTATCCTAACACAAACTCTCCTACTTATATTTAGAATAATAGAATAATGTTCATGTGTCACTCATTTCTCCGCCCGAGCTTTGGTACGTTAACCCCTCCTCGTTTTGATTTCCCCCGTCTGTTTTTAAAATTATCTCAACCTCACCCATGTCTTATTGGCTTACCAAATATAATTATATTTACTTTCCTATGGCAATAAGTGTTGACTGAATCGACAACGAAAGTCTATTTTTTCGGTAGCAATCATATTAACCTAGTTGAATATCTACGCTCCCTCTTACAAAGGATATATACGGCCCGCAGCAGTGGATAGGCAATAAGACAATATATAATTTGAGTATCAAGGAGATACAAAACACAATAAGTATACACATCATATCTGCATATCTAAGATGCAACAACCAATACCAACACACACACACAAGATTAGTCCGACACATAGCAAAGTCATAGAGACCAACACTATGTCAACGAATGAAAATGAAAAAGAAAGCGGAAAATAGCAACATCGATCCTCGTCGACCAGTTGCAACCACCGAAAAATGACGTATGTGCATACTTCCCATACATAATATCCACGCAGATTGCAAACCATATACACACCAAGCAAAAAGCCAGTGATGGATCCATTGATCGCAGGGTGATAGAAGATGTCATCATCGAAATCCCACCTTGGAGACGATCCCAAAATCCCACACTTCAGCCGCCACTATCTGTCTGTGATCTGGATGGACATCCGATCATGATCAGAATGGGCGAAACACATGGGGAAAGATTGACTTTTTATATATGATTTATACAGCTGAATGCTTTCAGGTTCCTTGTGCGGTTGTACTTATTACTTGTGGTCAATCTTCTTCGTGGTATTAATCTCTACAGGACGAAATACTCCCAAATGTTCAGTAAAGATGTTGCAGTTAGACTAAAGTGGCCATACCTTCACTCTTTGTCTCTTTCACCCGCACAAACTTGATTACCCATAAAGGTTTCTAAAGCCCCTCTCAGTCGATCATCCAAAAAGGTGAAAAGCCTTGAGTGATGAACGTACTCAGACCGGGGATGATCCCCTAGAAATGTTGGTTGTTGAATCACAAGAATTTCACCACGATCTCACGGAAAGATTCCAACACCAAAAAAAAAAAATCAAACAAACAAAAACAACATGCCGCAATAACATAAATTCATCATATCAGAATAATTAGATCTATGATGACACGAACCTCTATCTCCATCGCAGCGCCAAAAAAAGACCAAGAATGACTTTATTTGAAAAATACCAAGATCCCCTCTAGAGACCGACAAAAAAACACAAATCTCTTGATGATCCAAGGTCCCCCACCTCTCAGCGCTTAGATGCCAGCCAGAGGCGAGGGGATTGAAGGGGGAGCTCCTATTTGGCGCAGTGCATATTGAAAACCAGCCCGCGCATCCTTTTGGGCCGGCCCATCTGTGGGGCGGGATGCCCCCAATTTTTTCATTTCGTTTTTTCGCCTTTTGTTGTTTCTTTTATGTTTTTTCTTGATTAAAATAATTCGGATTAAAAAATTGTGGAGTTTTTTAAAAAGTTTGAGAAAATCTTTAAATCTTCGCAAATCCAGAATTTTTTTATGATTTTGAAAATATTTAAGGAATAAAATATGTTCATCATTTTGAAAAAACTGTTCGCGTATTAAAAAAGGTTCGTGAATTTCAGAAAATGTTTCTGAATTCAAAATGGTCATAAATTTTTTAAAACATTTTCACATAAAAATTTACACAAATTTCATAAATGTTACTAATTTATTTATAAAAAATCATCAATTAAAAAAAATTATGTGAAGATCTTTTGTTCAAATGTTCATGCATTTTTAAAAATTATCAAAAAAATCTTCATGAATTTGAAAAAATGTTCGTCGATTCAAAAAATGTTTATAAGTTCCAAAACAAATGTTCACCAATTCGAGAAATGTTTACGATATTCGAAAAAGTTCATGAATTTAAAAAATGTTCAAAATAAAAAACTACACGATTTAAAAAATGTTCATGATTTGTAAAAAAGTGTTCGCAATCTTGAAATATGTTTGCAAATTAAAATAAAAAGGGAAAATATAAAATAAAGTATAAAATAAGAAAATTAAGAAATGACAAAAGGACCAAAATCAAAAAAGGAATTAAAAACTAAAAAAGAAAAATAGTAAGGAAAGAAAGATAAACGAAAAAGCTAAAAAATAACCAAAAGGGAAAACACATTTAAAAACGTGCCCAAAACCGAAAAAGATGTAAGTGGGCCGGCCCAAGCATACGTACTGTCAGTCTAAGTGGGTGGCCGCCCTCGAGATGCTCTAGACGGCCACGCTATCGATGACTGATGCGTCCTTGTCGTCGACCTCGTACCATCGGTCTACACCACCATCACAACACCGTATGACGGCGAGTTGGCCCCGGAGTACTTCTAATATGACACGAGACACGTGGAGTTACAACTTTGGTCGCGCCCGAGCGCCACAAAAAGGTGTCCGCTTCCACCGATGTACTCGAACTCCAGTCGTCCATGGGTGCCATTAGCGTGCCTCCATATGATTCCTCACCTACAACAGCCACCACATCCACAACCACCGTCGAAGCCATTTACAAGCTTGTTGTGAGTGACAAGGTGCTCGAAGTCGATGCCACTGGTGTTGCTGCTCCGACGCAAACCACCTGTTCGACTTCGACGCAGTGCCCAACATGCGACGTGTTCGAGGAGTAGGTGTTCAGCTCATCCGCAGCAGCACCTTCATCCACGAATGTTGCCCATGAGCCTGTTGCGCGTGTGCGTCACCTCGACCACAACACTGTCAGAGACAACCCTATGGCATGGTCTTTGATTGCGTGGAGTGTGCCTACACCTTCAACATACCACATGAAGCCCCATCGATGCCGCCATGTTGGATGTCCTTGATCTGGACAACTTGGCGCCCACGAGGTGCTCGACGAAGGTACTTATCAAGGGCGCATCCGTCGTAATGTCCCAACTCAATCATGTCATTGCCAGCAGAGTGGAGTCAGAACCATTATTGTGGCCTTCCTTGGTGTGTAGTCAGTTTCCTTCGAGTCAGTGTGCTTGATGACCCACAAGTATAGGGGATCTATCGTAGTCCTTTCGATAAGTAAGAGTGTCGAACCCAACGAGGAGCAGAAGGAAATGATAAGCGGTTTTCAGCAAGGTATTCTCTGCAAGCACTGAAATTATAGGTAACAGATAGTTTTGTGATAGGATAATTTGTAACGAGCAACAAGTAACAAAAGTAAATAAAGTGCAGCAAGGTGGCCCAATCCTTTTTGTAGCAAAGGACAAGCCTGGACAAATTCTTATATAGAGAAAAGCGCTCCCGAGGACACATGGGAATTATCGTCAAGCTAGTTTTCATCACGTTCATATGATTCGCGTTCGGTACTTTGATAATTTGATATGTGGGTGGACCGGTGCTTGGGTGCTGCCCTTACTTGGACAAGCATCCCACTTATGATTAACCTCTATTGCAAGCATCCGCAACTACAACAAAAGTATTAAGGTAAACCTAACCATAGCATGAAACATATGGATCCAAATCAGCCCCTTACGAAGCAACGCATAAACTAGGGTTTAAGCTTCTGTCCCTCTAGCAACCCATCATCTACTTATTACTTCCCAATGCCTTCCTCTAGGCCCAAATAATGGTGAAGTGTTATGTAGTCGATGTTCACATAACACCACTAGAGGATAGACAACATACATCTCATCAAAATATCGAACGAATACCAAATTCACATGACTACTAATAGCAAGACTTCTCCCATGTCCTCAGGAACAAACGTAACTACTCACAAAGCATATTCATGTTCATAATCAGAGGAGTATTAATATGCATAAAGGATCTGAACATATGATCTTGCACCAAATAAACCAACTAGCATCAACTACAAGGAGTAATCAACACTACTAGCAACCTACAGGTACCAATCCCAGACTTAGGGACAAGAATTGGATACAAGAGATGAACTAGGGTTTGAGAGGAGATGGTGCTGGTGAAGATGTTGATGGAGATTGCCCTCTCCCGATGATGGTGACGATGAAGGAAATATGCCCTAGAGGCAATAATAAAGTTATTATTTATTTCCTTATATCATGATAAATGTTTATTATTCATGCTAGAATTGTATTAACCGGAAACATGATACATGTGTGAATACATAGACAAACAGAGTGTCACTAGTATGCCTCTACTTGACTAGCTCGTTAATCAAAGATGGTTATGTTTCCTAGCCATAGACATGAGTTGTCATTTGATTAACGGGATCACATCATTAGGAGAATGATGTGATTGACTTGACCCATTCCGTTAGCTTAGCACTCGATCGTTTAGTATGTTGCTATTGCTTTCTTCATGACTTATACATGTTCCTATGACTATGAGATTATGCAACTCCCGTTTACCGGAGAACACTTTGTGTGCTACCAAACGTCACAACGTAACTGGGTGATTATAAAGGTGCTCTACAGGTGTCTCTGAAGGTACTTGTTGGGTTGGCGTATTTCGAGATTAGGATTTGTCACTCCGATTGTCGGAGAGGTATCTCTGGGCCCTCTCGGTAATGCACATCACTTAAGCCTTGCAAGCATTGCAACTAATGAGTTTGTTGTGAGATGATGTATTACAGAACGAGTAAAGAGACTTCCCGGTAACGAGATTGAACTAGGTATTAAGATACCGACGATCGAATCTCGGGCAAGTAACATACCGATGACAAAGGGAACAACGTATGTTGTTATGCGGTCTGACCGATAAAGATCTTCGTAGAATATGTGGGAGCCAATATGAGCATCCAGGTTCCGCTATTGGTTATTGACCGAAGACGTGTCTCGGTCATGTCTACATAGTTCTCGAACCCGTAGGGTCCGCACGCTTAAAATTACGATGACAGTTATATTATGAGTTTATATGTTTTGATGTACCGAAGGTTGTTCGGAGTCCCGGATGTGATCATGGACATGACGAGGAGTCTCGAAATGGTCGAGACATAAAGATTGATATATTGGACGACTATATTCGGACACCGGAAATGTTCCGGGTGGTTTCGGAGAAAACCGGAGTGCCGGAGGGTTACCGGAACCCCCCGGGAGAAGTAATGGGCCTTATGGGCCTTAGTGGAGAGAGAGAGGGGCAGCCAGGAGAGGCCGTGCGCCCCCTCCCCCTCTGGTCCGAATTGGACTAGGAGAGGGGGGGGGGGGGCGCCCCCCTTTCCTTCTCCCTCTCCCCCTTCCTTTCCCCCTCCTAGTAGGAGTAGGAAAGAGGGGAGTCCTACTCCTACTAGGAGGAGGACTCCTCCTCCTGGCGCGCCAACAAGGGCCGGCCGGCCTCCCCCTTGCTCCTTTATATACGGGGGCAGAGGGGCACCCCAGAGACACAACAATTGATTTATTGATCTCTTAGTCGTGTGCGGTGCCCCCCTCCACCATATTACACCTCGATAATATCGTAGCGGTGCTTAGGCGAAGCCCTGCGTCGGTAGAACATCATCATCGTCACCACGCCGTCGTGCTGACGAAACTCTCCCTCAACACTCGGCTGGATCGGAGTTCGAGGGACGTCATCGAGCTGAACTCGGAGGTGCCGTGCGTTCGGTACTTGATCGGTCGGATCGTGATGACGTACGCCTACATCAACCGCGTTGTGTTAACGCTTTCGCTTTCGGTCTACGAGGGTACGTGGACAACACTCTCCCCTCTTGTTGCTATGCATCACCACGATCTTGTGTGTGCGTAGGATTTTTTTTGAAATTACTACGTTCCCCAACAGTGGCATCCGAGCGTGGTTTTATGCGTTGATGTTATGCACGAGTAGAACACAAGTGATTTGTGGGCGATATAAGTCATACTGCTTACCGGCATGTCATACTTTGGTTCGGCGGTATTGTGAGATGAAGCGGCCCGGACCGACATTACGCGTACGCTTACGCGAGACTGGTTTCACCGTTGCGAGCACTCGTTGCTTAAAGGTGACCGGCGGGTGTCTGTCTCTCTCACTTTTGTTGAACCGAGTGTGGCTACGCCCGGTCCTTGCGAAGGTTAAAACAACACCAACTTGACAAACTATCGTTGTGGTTTTGATGCGTAGGTAAGAACGGTTCTTGCTAAGCCCGTAGCAGCCACGTAAAACTTGCAACAACAAAGTAGAGGATGTCTAACTTGTTTTTGCAGGGCATGTTGTGATGTGATATGGTCAAGACATGATACTGAATTTTATTGTATGAGATGATCATGTTTTGTAACCGAGTTATCGGCAACTGGCAGGAGCCATATGGTTGTCGCTTTATTGTATGCAATGCAATCGCCCTGTAATGCTTTACTTTATCACTAAGCGGTAGCGATAGCCGTAGAAGCATAAGATTGGCGAGACGACAACGATGCTACGATGGAGATCAAGGTGTCGCGCCGGTGACGATGGTGATCATGACGGTGCTTCGGAGATGGAGATCACAAGCACAAGATGATGATGGCCATATCATATCACTTATATTGATTGCATGTGATGTTTATCTTTTATGCATCTTATCTTGCTTTGATTGACGGTAGCATTATAAGATGATCCTTCACTAAATTATCAAAGTATAAGTGTTCTCCCTGAGTATGCACCGTTGCGAAAGTTCTTCGTGCTGAGACACCACGTGATGATCGGGTGTGATAGGCTCTACGTTCAAATACAACGGGTGCAAAACAGTTGCACACGCGGAATACTCAGGTTAAACTTGACGAGCCTAGCATATAACAGATATGGCCTCGGAACACGGAGACCGAAAGGTCGAGCGTGAATCATATAGTAGATATGATCAACATAGTGATGTTCACCGTTGAAACTACTCCATCTCACGTGATGATCGGACATGGTTTAGTTGATATGGATCACGTGATCACTTAGAGGATTAGAGGGATGTCTATCTAAGTGGGAGTTCTTAAGTAATATGATTAATTGAACTTGAATTTATCATGAACTTAGTACCTGATAGTATTTTGCTTGTCTATGTTAATTATAGATAGATGGCCCGTGCTGTTGTTCCGTTGAATTTTAATGCGTTCCTTGAGAAAGCAAAGTTGAAAGATGATGGTAGCAATTACACGGACTGGGTCCGTAACTTGAGGATTATCCTCATTGCTGCACAGAAGAATTACGTCCTGGAAGCACCGCTGGGTGCCAGGCCTGCTGCAGGAGCAACACCAGATGTTATGAACGTCTGGCAGAGCAAAGCTGATGACTACTTGATAGTTCAGTGTGCCATGCTTACGGCTTAGAACCGGGTCTTCAACGACGTTTTGAACGTCATGGAGCATATGATATGTTCCAGGAGTTGAAGTTAATATTTCAAGCAAATGCCCGGATTGAGAGATATGAAGTCTCCAATAAGTTCTACAGCTGCAAGATGGAAGAGAATAGTTCTGTCAGTGAGCATATACTCAAAATGTCTGGGTATAACAATCACTTGATTCAACTGGGAGTTAATCTTCCGGATGATAGCATCATTGACAGAATTCTTCAATCACTGCCACCAAGCTACAAGAGCTTCGTGATGAACTATAATATGCAAGGGATGAATAAGACGATTCCCGAGCTCTTCGCAATGCTAAAGGCTGCGGAGGTAGAAATCAAAAAGGAGCATCAAGTGTTGATGGTCAATAAGACCACTAGTTTCAAGAAAAAGGGTAAAGGGAAGAAGAAGGGAACTTCAAGAAGAACAGCAAACAAGTTGCTGCTCAGGAGAAGAAACCCAAGTCTGGACCTAAGCCTGAGACTGAGTGCTTCTACTGCAAGCAGACTGGTCACTGGAAGCGGAACTGCCCCAAGTATTTGGCGGATAAGAAGGATGGCAAGGTGAACAAAGGTATATGTGATATACATGTTATTGATGTGTACCTTACTAATGCTCGCAGTAGCACCTGGGTATTTGATACTGGTTCTGTTGCTCATATTTGCAACTGGAAACAGGGGCTACGGATTAAGCGAAGATTGGCTAAGGACGAGGTGACGATGCGCGTGGGAAATGGTTCCAAAGTCGATGTGATCGCGGTCGGCACGCTACCTCTACATCTACCTTCGGGATTAGTTTTAGACCTAAATAATTGTTATTTGGTGCCAGCGTTAAGCATGAACATTATATCTGGATCTTGTTTGATGCGAGACGGTTATTCATTTAAATCAGAGAATAATGGTTGTTCTATTTATATGAGTAATATCTTTTATGGTCATGCACCCTTGAAGAGTGGTCTATTTTTGTTGAATCTCGATAGTAGTGATACACATATTCATAATATTGAAGCCAAAAGATGCAGAGTTGATAATGATAGTGCAACTTATTTGTGGCACTGCCGTTTAGGTCATATCGGTGTAAAGCGCATGAAGAAACTCCATACTGATGGACTTTTGGAACCACTTGATTATGAATCACTTGGTACTTGCGAACTGTGCCTCATGGGCAAGATGACTAAAACACCGTTCTCCGGAACTATGGAGAGAGCAACATATTTGTTGGAAATCATACATACAGATGTATGTGGTCCGATGAATATTGAGGCTCGTGGCGGATATCGTTATTTTCTCACCTTCACAGATGATTTGAGCAGATATGGGTATATCTACTTAATGAAACATAAGTCTGAAACATTTGAAAAGTTCAAAGAATTTCAGAGTGAAGTTGAAAATCATCGTAACAAGAAAATAAAATTTCTATGATCTGATCGTGGAGGAGAATATATGAGTTACGAGTTTGCTCTTCATTTGAAACAATGCTGAATAGTTTTGCAACTCACGCCACCCGGAACACCACATCGTAATGGTGTGTCCGAACGTCATAATCGTACTCTACTAGATATGGTGCGATCTATGATGTCTCTTACTGATTTACCGCTATCATTTTGTGGTTATGCTTTAGAGACGGCCACATTCACGTTAAATAGGGAACCATCAAAATCCGTTGAGACGACGCCTTATGAACTGTGGTTTGGCAAGAAACCAAAGTTGTCGTTTCTTAAAGTTTGGGGCTGCGATGCTTATGTGAAAAAACTTCAACCTGATAAGCTCGAACCCAAATCGGAGAAATGTGTCTTCATAGGATACCCAAAGGAGACTGTTGGGTACACCTTCTATCACAGATCCGAAGGCAAAAACTTTTGTTGCTAAATTCGGAATTTTTCTGGAGAAGGAGTTTCTCTCGAAAGAAGTGAGTGGGAGGAAAGTAGAACTTGATGAGGTAATTGTACCTGCTCCCTTATTGGAAAGTAGTTCATCACAGAAACCGGTTTCTGCGACACCTACACCAATTAGTGAGGAAGTTAATGATGATGATCATGAAACTTCAGATCAAGTTATTACTGAACCTCATAGGTCAACCAGAGTAAGATCCGCACCAGAATGGTATGGTAATCCTGTTCTGGAGGTTATGTTACTAGACCATGACGAACCTACGAACTATGAAGAAGCGATGGTGAGCCCAGATTCCGCAAAATGGCTTGAGGCCATGAAATCTGAGATGGGATCCATGTATGAGAACAAAGTATGGATTTTGGTTGACTTGCCCGATGATCGGCAAGCCATTGAAAATAAATGGATCTTCAAGAAGAAGACTGACGCTGACGGTAATGTTACTGTCTATAAAGCTCGACTTGTTGCGAAAGGTTTTCGACAAGTTCAAGGGATTGACTACGATGAGACCTTCTCACCCGTAGCGATGCTTAAGTCTGTCCGGATCATGTTAGCAATTGCCGCATTTTACGATTATGAAATTTGGCAAATGGATGTCAAAACTGCATTCCTGAATGGATTTCTGGAAGAAGAGTTGTATATGATGCAACCGGAAGGTTTTGTCAATCCAAAGGAAGCTAACAAAGTGTGCAAGCTCCAGCGATCCATTTATGGACTGGTGCAAGCCTCTCGGAGTTGGAATAAACGCTTTGATAGTGTGATCAAAGCATTTGGTTTTATACAGACTTTTGGAGAAGCCTGTATTTACAAGAAAGTGAGTGGGAGCTCTGTAGCATTTCTGATATATGTGGATGACATATTGCTGATTGGAAATGATATAGAATTTCTGGATAGCATAAAGGAATACTTGAATAAGAGTTTTTCAATGAAAGACCTCGGTGAAGCTGCGTATATATTGGGCATCAAGATCTATAGAGATAGATCAAGACGCTTAATTGGACTTTCACAAAGCACATACCTTGACAAAGTTTTGAAGAAGTTCAAAATGGATCAAGCAAAGAAAGGGTTCTTGCCTGTGTTACAAGGTGTGAAGTTGAGTAAGACTCAATGCCCGACCACTGCAGAAGATAGAGAGAAGATGAAAGATGTTCCCTATGCTTCAGCCATAGGCTCTATCATGTATGCAATGCTGTGTACCAGACCTGATGTGTGCCTTGCTATAAGTCTAGCAGGAGGTACCAAAGTAATCCAGGAGTGGATCACTGGACAGCGGTCAAGAACATCCTGAAATACCTGAAAAGGACTAAGGATATGTTTCTCGTTATGGAGGTGACAAAGAGCTCATCGTAAATGGTTACGTTGATGCAAGCTTTGACACTGATCCGGACGATTCTAAATCGCAAACCGGATACGTGTTTACATTGAACGGTGGAGCTGTCAGTTGGTGCAGTTCTAAACAAAGCGTCGTGGCGGGATCTACGTGTGAAGCGGAGTACATAGCTGCTTCGGAAGCAGCAAATGAAGGAGTCTGGATGAAGGAGTTCATATCCGATCTAGGTGTCATACCTAGTGCATCGGGTCCAATGAAAATCTTTTGTGACAATACTGGTGCAATTGCCTTGGCAAAGGAATCCAGATTTCACAAGAGAACCAAGCACATCAAGAGACGCTTCAATTCCATCCGGGATTTAGTCCAGGTGGGAGACATAGAAATTTGCAAGATACATACGGATCTGAATGTTGCAGACCCGTTGACTAAGCCTCTTCCACGAGCAAAACATGATCAGCACCAAGCTCCATGGGTGTAAGAATCATTACTGTGTAATCTAGATTATTGACTCTAGTGCAAGTGGGAGACTGAAGGAAATATGCCCTAGAGGCAATAATAAAGTTATTATTTATTTCCTTATATCATGATAAATGTTTATTATTCATGCTAGAATTGTATTAACCGGAAACATAATACATGTGTGAATACATAGACAAACAGAGTGTCACTAGTATGCCTCTACTTGACTAGCTCGTTAATCAAAGATGGTTATGTTTCCTAGCCATAGACATGAGTTGTCATTTGATTAACGGGATCACATCATTAGGAGAATGATGTGATTGACTTGACCCATTCCGTTAGCTTAGCACTCGATCGTTTAGTATGTTGCTATTGCTTTCTTCATGACTTATACATGTTCCTATGACTATGAGATTATGCAACTCCCGTTTACCGGAGGAACACTTTGTGTGCTACCAAACGTCACAACGTAACTGGGTGATTATAAAGGTGCTCTACAGGTGTCTCCGAAGGTACTTGTTGGGTTGGCGTATTTCGAGATTAGGATTTGTCACTCCGATTGTCGGAGAGGTATCTCTGGGCCCACTCGGTAATGCACATCACTTAAGCCTTGCAAGCATTGCAACTAATGAGTTAGTTGTGAGATGATGTATTACAGAACGAGTAAAGAGACTTGACGGTAACGAGATTGAACTAGGTATTAAGATACCGACGATCGAATCTCGGGCAAGTAACATACCGATGACAAAGGGAACAACGTATGTTGTTATGCGGTCTGACCGATAAAGATCTTCGTAGAATATGTGGGAGCCAATATGAGCATCCAGGTTCCGCTATTGGTTATTGACCGAAGACGTGTCTCGGTCATGTCTACATAGTTCTCGAACCCGTAGGGTCCGCACGCTTAACGTTACGATGACAGTTATATTATGAGTTTATATGTTTGTACCGAAGGTTGTTCGGAGTCCCGGATGTGATCACGGACATGACGAGGAGTCTCGAAATGGTCGAGACATAAAGATTGATATATTGGACGACTATATTCGGACACCGGAAATGTTCCGGGTGATTTCGGAGAAAACCGGAGTGCCGGAGGGTTACCGGAACCCCCCGGGAGAAGTAATGGGCCTTATGGGCCTTAGTGGAGAGAGAGAGGGGCAGCCAGGAGAGGCCGCGCGCCCCCTCCCCCTCTTGGCCGAATTGGACTAGGAGAGGGGGGGGGGGGGCGGCGCCCCCCTTTCCTTCTTCCTCTCCCCCTTCCTTTCCCCCTCCTAGTAGGAGTAGGAAAGAGGGGAGTCCTACTCCTACTAGGAGGAGGACTCCTCCTCCTGGCGCGCCAACAAGGGCCGGCCGGCCTCCCCCTTGCTCCTTTATATACGGGGGCAGGGGGGCACCCCAGAGACACAACAATTGATCTATTGATCTCTTAGCCGTGTGCGGTGCCCCCCTCCACCATATTACACCTCGATAATATCGTAGCGGTGCTTAGGCGAAGCCCCGCGTCGGTAGAACATCATCATCGTCACCAAGCCGTCGTGCTGACGAAACTCTCCCTCAACACTCGGCTGGATCGGAGTTCGAGGGACGTCATCGAGCTGAACGTGTGCTGAACTCGGAGGTGCCGTGCGTTCGGTACTTGATCGGTCGGATCGTGAAGACGTACGACTACATCAACCGCGTTGTGTTAACGCTTCCGCTTTCGGTCTATAAGGGTACGTGGACAACACTCTCCCCTCTTGTTGCTATGCATCACCATGATCTTGCGTGTGTGTAGGAATTTTTTTGAAATTACTACGTCCCCCAACAGATGACGATGGCGATGATTTCCCCCTCCCGGAGGGAAGTGTCCCCGGCAGAACAGCTCTACCGGAGCCCTAGATTGGTTCCGCCTCGTGGCGGCGGAGTCTCGTCCCGAAAGCTTGCTTCTGATTTTTCTTCGGACGAAAGACTTCATATAGCAGAAGATGGGCACCGGAGGGCCAACAGGGGGCCCACGAGGCAGGGGGCGCGCCCAGGGGGGTAGGGCGCGCCCCCACCCTCGTGGACAGGTGGAGGCCCCCCTGACGTATTTCTTCCGCTCAATATTTTTTATTATTTCCAAAAATAACTTTCGTGGAGTTTTAGGACTTTTGGAGTTACGCAGAATAGGTCTCTAATATTTGCTCCTTTCCCAGCCCAGAATTCCAGCTGCCGACATTCTCCCTCCTTATGTAAACCTTGTAAAATAAGAGAGAATAGGCATAAGTATTGTGACATAATGTGTAATAACAACCCATAATGCAATAAATATCGATATAAAAGCATGATGCAAAATGGACGTATCAACTCCCCCAAGCTTAGACCTTGCTTGTCCTCAAGCGAAAGCCGATAACGATAAATATGTCCACATGTTTAGAGTTAGAGGTGTCGATAAAATAAAATACGGACATGAGGGCATCATGATTATTCTCATAACAGCAACATATATGGATATTGTCATATGATTTCTTATGCTCAAGTAATAATCTATTCACAATGCAAAGTATGAATCAGAAACTTTATTGAGAACTAACAAACTATAATCTCAGTCATTGAAGCAATTGCAATTTATCATAACATCAGAAAGAGTCTATGTCAGAGCTTTCTAGCAAGTCCACATAATCAACTATCATTTAGTCTTTCACAATTGCTGTCACTCACGCAATACTTGTGGTTATGGAGTTTTAATCGGACACAGAGAAAGATAGGGGCTTATAGTTTCTCCTCCCAATCTTTTACCTCAAGGGTAATGTCAACAATAATAATTCATGCTAACTTACATCCAGTTAGATATATCTATCAGGATATTTCCAACACACTGTGCATGCCAAAGGATAAAATATAAAAAGGAAAGGTGAAGATCACCATGACTCTTGCATAAGGTAGAGGATAATAATAAAAGATAGGCCCTTCGCAGAGGGAAGCAGAGATTGCCATGCGCTTTCAGGGTTGGATGCACAAAATCTTAATGCGAAAGAACGTCACTTTATATTGCCACTTGTGATATGAACCTTTATTATGCAGTCCGTCACTTTTATTTCTTCCACATCACAAGATCGTATAAAGCTTATTTACTCCACACCAATCAATCATACATATTTAGAGAGCAATTTTTATTGCTTGCACCAATGACAACTTACTTGAAGGATCTTACTCAATCCATAGGTAGATATGGTGGACTCTCATGGCAAAACTAGTTTAAGGGTTTTTGGAAGCACAAGTAGTATCTCTACTTGGTGCAAAGAATTTGGCTAGCATGAGGGGGAAAGGCAAGCTCAACATGTTGGATGATCCATGACAATATACTTTATCTCAGATATAAGAAAACATAACCCATTACGTTGTCTTCCTTGTCCAACATCAACTCTTTAGCATGTCATATTTTAATGAGTGCTCCCAATCATAAAAGATGTCCAAGATAGTATATTTATATGTGAAACCTCTCTTTCTTTACTACTTCCTATTAATTGCAATGATGACCAAAGCTATGTTTGTCAACTCTCAACAATTTTTAATCATCATACTCTTTCTATGTGAAGTCATTACTCTCAATAAGATCAATATGATCTCTTTGTTTCTCTTTTATTCTTTTCTCTTTTCTTTTATTCCCTCAAGATCATGGCAAAATAATCAAGCCCTTGACTCAACACTAATCTTTATTATATAGCTCACGGACTCGATTACATAGAGGGATCATAAAGCAAAACTCAAAAACTAGATCATACCAAAACTTTATTCTACTAGATCAAGATACTACTAATAGGATCAAACTAAGAAAAACGGTAAAGATAGGAGATGTGGTGGTGATACGATACCGGGGCATCTCCCCCAAGCTTGGCAGTTGCCAAGGGGAGTGCCCATACCCATGTGATTATGTCTCCTTTGCTGGTGAAGAAGGTGGAGGTGATGGTTTAGTTGATGGCGTAGTCTTCTTCCTTAATTTGCGCTCGAGGACAGAATTTTGATCCCTCAAGTCATCAATCTCCTGCTCCAGGCTTAATATCTTTTTGCATAATTCCTGCTTGTTTTCCTGCAAGAGACAAAAAGGGATAAACTCGATCTTAAATTTCTTTGCTCTATCAGGAAGTCTTGACTTTTTGAACTCCACATGCATGTCCCCAGGTTGAGGTAATGGGACTTCATATTCATCTGAGCTCGTCTCCTCCTTTCTCTTGGGCTCATAGTCCTCTTCTTCTTCCATAGTCCAACCACAATGCTCCACATCTCCATACACCTTAGGATTTGCAAGGTAATCAGCCACATAACTTTCTCCTTCCGAATCCTGGGACGACATGTTGCTCTAATCTGCAGCAGGACAGCTCGAAACGAAAACAAAGGATAATTGTGTGATATAGGAGTCAAAACCTTCGGGAGATTATATAATGAATTTTTACCAACCAAAATACGTATTGTGCAAGAAAACGGAGTCCGGAGAGCACACGAGGTGCCCACGAGGCAGGGGGCGCGCCCAGTAGGGTAGGGCGCGCCCTCCACCCTCGTGTCCTTCCCGGACTGCTTCTTATTTTTCTATTTTTCTAAATATTCCAAAACGGAGAAATATTGCCATTAGAACTATTTTGGAGTCGGTTTACTTACCGTACCACATACCTATTCCTTTTCGGAGTCTGAAACGTTCCGGAAAGTGTCCCTTATGTATTCCTCCGGGGTTACGGTTTCAATAACATTGGTTTCAACATTTATAGGATTACCTGAGATATAATGTTTGATTCTTTGACCGTTCACCACCTTCGGATTTGGGCCTTCGAAGTTGTTGATTTTTATGGCACCGGAACGATAGACCTCCTCGATAACGTAAGGGCCTTCCCATTTAGAGAGAAGTTTTCCTGCAAAAAATCTTAAACGAGAGTTGTATAGCAATACATAATCACCTACATTAAACTCACGCTTTTGTATTCTTTTGTCATGCCATCTTTTAACTTTTTCTTTAAACAACTTGGCATTCTCGTAGGCTTGGGTTCTCCATTCATCAAGTGAGCTAATGTCAAATAACCTCTTCTCACCGGCAAGTTTGAAATCATAATTGAGCTCTTTAATAGCCCAATATGCCTTATGTTCTAGTTCGAGAGGTAAGTGACATGCTTTTCCATAAACCATTTTATACGGAGACATACCCATAGGATTTTTATATGCAGTTCTATAGGCCCATAATGCATCATCAAGTTTCTTGGACCAATTCTTTCTAGATCTATTAACAGTCTTTTGCAAAATTAATTTGAGCTCTCTATTACTCAATTCTACTTGACCACTAGACTGCGGGTGATAAAGAGATGCAATTCTATGATTAACATCATATTTAGCAAGCATTTTACGAAAAGCACCATGAATAAAATGTGAACCACCATCAGTCATTAAATATCTAGGGACTCCAAACCTCGGAAAAATAACTTCTTTAAGCATTTTAATAGAAGTGTTATGATCAGCACTACTAGTTGGAATAGCTTCTACCCACTTAGTAACGTAATCAACAGCAACTAAAATATGTGTATATCCATTAGAGGCAGGAAAAGGTCCCATATAATCAAAGCCCCAAACATCAAATGGTTCAATAACAAGTGAATAATTCATAGGCATTTCTTGACGTCTACTAATATTACCAATTCTTTGACATTCATCACAAGACAAGACAAACTTACGGGCATCCTTGAAGAGAGTAGGCCAATAAAAACCGGATTGCAATACCTTATGTGCAGTTCTATCTCCAGCGTGGTGTCCTCCATAAGCCTCGGAGTGACACTTGCGTAGGATCTGTTCCTGTTCATGCTCAGGTACACAACGTCTAATAACACCATCTACTCCTTCTTTATAAAGATGTGGGTCATCCCAAAAGTAATGTCTCAAATCATAGAAAAACTTTTTCTTTTGCTGGTATGTGAAACTAGGTGGTATAAATTTAGCAACAATGTAATTAGCATAATCAGCATACCATGGAGCAGTACGAGAAGCATTTATGACATTTAATTGCTCATCAGGAAAGCTATCATCAATAGGTAGTGGGTCATCAAGAACATTTTCTAACCTAGACAAGTTGTCTGCAACGGGGTTCTCAGCTCCCTTTCTATCAATAATATGCAAATCAAATTCTTGTAGCAAGAGAACCCATCTAATAAGTCTAGGTTTAGCATCTTTCTTTTCCATAAGATATTTAATAGCAGCATAATCAGTGTGAATAGTTACTTTAGAATCAACAATATAAGGCCTGAACTTATCACAAGCAAATACAACTGCTAAGAATTCTTTTTCAGTAGTAGCATAATTTCTTTGAGCATTGTCTAGAGTTTTGCTAGCATATTGAATAACATTTAATTTCTTATCAACTCTTTGCCCTAGAACAGCACCTACAGCATAATCACTAGCATCACACATAATTTCAAAGGGTAAATTCCAATCAGGTGGCTGAACAATAGGTGCAGAGATCAATGCTTTCTTAAGTATTTCAAATGCTTCTACACAATCATCATCAAAGACAAATGGTATATCTTTTTGTAATAAATTAGTCAGAGGCCGAGAAATTTTTGAGAAGTCCTTAATGAACCTCCTATAAAAACCGGCGTGACCAAGGAAACTTCTTATACCTTTGATGTCCTTGGGACATGGCATCTTTTCAATAGCATCAACCTTGGCTTTATCAACTTCAATACCTCTTTCAGAAACTTTATGCCCCAAGACAATACCTTCATTAACCATAAAGTGGCACTTTTCCCAATTCAAGACAAGATTAGTTTCTTCACATCTCTGCAAAACTCGATCAAGGTTGCTCAAGCAATCATCAAAAGAGGATCCATAGACGGAGAAATCGTCCATGAAAACCTCACAAATCTTTTCACAAAAGTCAGAGAATATAGCCATCATGCATCTTTGAAAGGTAGCAGGTGCATTACATAAACCAAAAGGCATACGTCTATAAGCAAAAGTACCGAAAGGGCAAGTAAAAGTGGTCTTTGATTGATCATCGGCTGACACAGGTATTTGAGAGAAACCAGAATAACCATCTAGAAAGCAAAAATGTGTATGTTTGGATAATCTTTCTAGCATTTGATCGATAAAAGGTAAGGGGTAATGATCCTTTTTAGTAGCCTTATTTAATTTGCGGAAATCAATTACCATCCTATAACCTGTAATAATTCTTTGCGGGATCAATTCATCTTTATCATTAGGAACGACAGTAATACCTCCCTTCTTAGGGACACAATGGACAGGACTTACCCACTGACTATCAGCAACGGGATAAATTATACCTGCCTCAAGGAGCTTTAGTATTTCCTTTCTTACCACTTCTTTCATCTTAGGATTCAGCCGTCGTTGATGATCACGAACTGGTTTGGCATCTTTCTCCAAATTTATTTTATGTTGACATAGAGTGGGACTAATGCCCTTAAGATCATCAAGAGTATATCCAATAGCAGCACGGTGCTTCTTCAGAGTTTTCAATAATCTCTCTTCTTCATGCTCTGAAAGGTTAGCACTAATAATAACAGGATATATCTTTTTCTCATCAAGATAAGCATATTTAAGAGTACCAGGCAACGGTTTAAGCTCAAACACGGGATCACCCTTGGGTGGAGGAGGATCCCTTAGGATTTCAACAGGCAAATTGTGTTTCAGGATAGGTTCCTGTTCAAAGAATACTTCATCTATTTCCCTTCTTTCATTCATAAACATATCATTTTTATGGTCTAGCAAATATTGTTCTAAAGGATCACTAGGAGGTACGGCAATAGAATCAAGACCAATTATTTCATCCTTACTAGGCAATTCCTCTTCACGGTGTTGTCTATGAAATTTAGAGAAATTAAACTCATGAGACATATCACCCAAACCAATAGTAACGACATCCTTTTTGCAGTCTATCTTAGCATTAACATGTTCAAGAAGGGTCTACCAAATATAATGGGACAAAAGCTATCTTGTGGGGAACCAAGAACAAGAAAATCAGCAGGATATTTAGTTTTCCCACACAAGACTTCAACATCTCTAACGATTCCCATGGGTGAAATAGTATCTCTATTGGCAAGTTTAATTGTGACATCAATATCTTCTATCTCAGCAGGTGCAATATCATGCATAGTTTCTTTGTATAAGTCAAAAGGTATTGCACTAGCACTAGCACCCATATCACATAAGCCATGATAACAATGATCTCATATTTTAACAGAAATAACAGGCATGCCTACCACAGGTCTATGTTTATCTTTAGCACAAGGTTTGGCAATTCTAGCAGTTTCATCACAGAAATAAATAACATGCCCATCAATATTATCAGATAAGAGATCTTTAACAATACCAATATTAGGTTCAACTTTAATTTGCTCAGGAGGTGTATAACTTCTAATATTGCTTTTACAGACCACAGTTGAAGCTTTAGCATGATCCTTTATCCTAACAGGGAGAGGTGGTTTCTCAACATAAGTAGTAGGAACAATAGGATCATTATAAGTGATAGTCTTTTCTTCAACTTTAATAGGTGCAGCTACTTTTACTTCTATGGGAGGATGATATTTAAACCACTTCTCCTTAGGGAGATCAATATGAGCAGCAAAAGATTCACAGAAAGAAGCTACTATCTCAGAGTCAAGTCCATATTTAGTGCTAAATTTACGGAAAACATCGGTATCCATAAAAGATTTAACACAATCAAACTTAGGTGTCATACCTGACTCCTTACCTTCGTCGAGATCCCAATCTTCAGAGTTGCGTTTAATTCTATCCAATAAATCCCATTTGAATTCAATAGTCTTCATCATAAAAGAGCCAGCACAAGAAGTATCGAGCATGGTGCGATTGTTATCAGAAAGCCGAGCATAAAAACTTTGAATAATTATTTCTCTTGGGAGCTCATGATTGGGGCATGAATATAACATTGATTTAAGCCTCCCCCAAGCTTGAGCGATGCTTTCTCCTTCGCGAGGCCAAAAATTATATATATAATTGCGATCACGATGAACAAGATGCATAGGATAAAATTTCTGATGAAATTCCAATTTCAATCGTTTGTAGTTCCATGATCCCGTATCATCACATAGCCTATACCATGTCAATGCATCTCCCTTCAAAGATAAAGGGAAGACCTTCTTCTTAATAACATCACCGGGTATACCTGCAAGCTTAAATAATCCACAAACTTCATCCACATATATTAGGTGCTCATCAGGATGCTTTGTTCCATCTCCTGCAAAAGGATTAGCTAGCAGTTTTTCTAACATACCCGAAGGAATTTCAAAGTAGACATTTTCATCTTCAGTAGGTTCAGTAGGTTGAGGAGCAACTCTTTGCTCTACTGGTCGGGGTGAAGATACCCCGAACAAGCCCCTCAGAGGATTACTTTCCATAGTAACAAGTGACAGTAAATTTCAGCACACTATATAAATTTTTCCTTACCAAATTCCACCTACCAAAGGCGCTTCACTCCCCGGCAACGGCGCCAGAAAAGAGTCTTGATGACCCACAAGTATAGGGGATCTATCGTAGTCCTTTCGATAAGTAAGAGTGTCGAACCCAACGAGGAGCAGAAGGAAATGATAAGCGGTTTTCAGCAAGGTATTCTCTGCAAGCACTGAAATTATAGGTAACAGATAGTTTTGTGATAGGATAATTTGTAACGAGCAACAAGTAACAAAAGTAAATAAAGTGCAGCAAGGTGGCCCAATCCTTTTTGTAGCAAAGGACAAGCCTGGACAAACTCTTATATAGAGAAAAGCGCTCCCGAGGACACATGGGAATTATCGTCAAGCTAGTTTTCATCACGTTCATATGATTCGCGTTCGGTACTTTGATAATTTGATATGTGGGTGGACCGGTGCTTGGGTGCTGCCCTTACTTGGACAAGCATCCCACTTATGATTAACCTCTATTGCAAGCATCCGCAACTACAACAAAAGTATTAAGGTAAACCTAACCATAGCATGAAACATATGGATCCAAATCAGCCCCTTACGAAGCAACGCATAAACTAGGGTTTAAGCTTCTGTCACTCTAGCAACCCATCATCTACTTATTACTTCCCAATGCCTTCCTCTAGGCCCAAATAATGGTGAAGTGTTATGTAGTCGACGTTCACATAACACCACTAGAGGATAGACAACATACATCTCATCAAAATATCGAACGAATACCAAATTCACATGACTACTAATAGCAAGACTTCTCCCATGTCCTCAGGAACAAACGTAACTACTCACAAAGCATATTCATGTTCATAATCAGAGGAGTATTAATATGCATAAAGGATCTGAACATATGATCTTCCACCAAATAAACCAACTAGCATCAACTACAAGGAGTAATCAACACTACTAGCAACCTACAGGTACCAATCCCAGACTTAGAGACAAGAATTGGATACAAGAGATGAACTAGGGTTTGAGAGGAGATGGTGCTGGTGAAGATGTTGATGGAGATTGCCCTCTCCCGATGAGAGGAGCGTTGGTGATGACGATGGCGATGATTTCCCCCTCCCGGAGGGAAGTGTCCCCGGCAGAACAGCTCTGCCGGAGCCCTAGATTGGTTCCGCCAAGGTTCCGCCTCGTGGCGGCGGAGTCTCGTCCCGAAAGCTTGCTTATGATTTTTCTTCGGACGAAAGACTTCATATAGCAGAAGATGGGCACCGGAGGGCCAACAGGGGGCCCACGAGGGGGGGCCCAGGGGGGCGCGTGCCCCCACCCTCGTGGACAGGTGGGGGCCCCCTGACGTATTTCTTCCGCTCAATATTTTTTATTATTTTCAAAAATAACTTTCGTGGAGTATCAGGACTTTTGGAGTTACGCAGAATAGGTCTCTAATATTTGCTCCTTTTGCAGCCCAGAATTCCAGCTGCCGGCATTCTCCCTCCTTATGTAAACCTTGTAAAATAAGAGAGAATAGGCATAAGTATTGTGACATAATGTGTAATAACAGCCCATAATGCAATAAATGTCGATATAAAAGCATGATGCAAAATGAACGTATCAGTGCTCAATGTAATGTTTTCGGGTTCAATTTGTTCTACATTTTTCCTGGTCGGAAAGTTGCAGAATGTTATGGTTGCCATGGAGGATCTCAAGCCATCGCGCCCCCTTGGATGTTGTGCTTAGTGTTTGTTGCCTTCTCGCAATACCTGGATGATACTGTGCACTGCAACAAGGCAGTAAGCTTCGCATATGTTGTTTCTTCTTGTTCTATCGTTGAATGTTGTTGTGTGCTCATCCTAGTTATTGTCACTCTACATTGCTTCATTGCTCAACTTGACATCTCCCAATAAAATCCCAATATACATGTAAGCCAGAGTTCATGAGTTGGTGGTTGCTTGCTCTCTCGTAAGAGTGGTTGGATAATACCAAAAAAACTAAAAACTAAAAAGAAAATAATAATATGAGGCAGTAGCCCGTGGCCTGCCACGCGCTTGGCCGACTGATTTCGGGAGGTGCCTAACGCAAGCGCATGCTAGGTCTCAGTATAAGTGCCATAGGCGTTCCCGACGACTGTAGCGAATCAGGAATCAGTCAGTGTAGCGGGCCTTGCTCTATAGCAATCTGACACTATAGCAAATCGGCTAATGTAGTAGACGATTTTTTAAATATGTGATATTTTTTCTAGATTTGTGAATTTTTTCGAAACCGCTAATAATTCTTGAAAATGTAAACTCTATTCAAAATTTTGAACATTTTTTTGAAACCATTAACCTTTTTCCATTTTGTAGCACTTTTCAAAATTAACACGAGAATTTTTCAAATTTCTTTTTTTTTAGGAAACATGAATAGTTTTTATGTTTATGAACATTTCCCAAAATGGCGAGCGACATGTTAGAGGAGTAGTTGTTCAGCTCGTTCGCAGCAGCACCTTCATCCACGACTGTTCCCCCTGAGCCTGTTGTGCGTGTGCGTCGCCTTGGCCACAACACTGTCAGAGACAACCCGATGGCATGGGTGCCATCAGCGCGCCTCCGTCAGAGCTCTCCACACCTACAACAACCACCCTCACGATACACACAACATCCAGATTCAAACTTGAGGCGAGCATGGAGAGCACCAAGCAAATAGCTTCATACAGCGCGTCTCTACAAAGCACGGCCGGCTCAACGAGTTGCAAATGAAATTCGTTGCACTCGTATGCTACAATACAAGAATCACATAAATAAAACACTTTTACGATGGCGTGAGCTGCTTCTGCTCATACGTAGATGCACGCACTAGTAACCCGCCTCACACAGGCATGGTGGATGAAACCAGACTAGAACTAGGCCCCAGATCAAGAAACCTACCTAAATTCTGACTCACGTCGGGCGGGCTGAAGAATTTAGAGAAAACGACAAGTCAAGCCATTTTTTACCTAAATTTGGGCAGATTTTTTGCACTTTTACCTAAACCTGGGTAGATTCCTAGCCATGCCTGACTGCATGGCCTAATACTACTCACATTGCAATGGGCCTCAGGCAAAGATGCATTGAATGTGAGGGGTTGATCATGTCCAGCCCATAGCCCAAAAATGCACCTGCACCTTGTTGTAATACATGATTCTCGAGAAAAAAAAAATTGTAAAACTTATCTTTCTTTTAATTTATTTACTCCCTTTTCTCTTTGTAATAACTACTTCTGCTTACGCTGTTTCAAATATAAACAAAAAAGGAAATTTGTTTCCCAAAAGAATGAGTCTAGAACAACCATTAAATACTACCAGAGCTTGGCAATAGTTAATGAATTAAGCATCGATAATTAACTTTCTCTTCATCGAGTCATTATCAGGTGCTCCCCGCAACCAGGAACAAACTTTGGCCAGAAATTTCAGGCTATAGCAAGATAGAGACAAGTATCATGAGAACACATAAAAAGACATGATACAACATATAAAAATATTTTGCTTGCATCATCTTAGCTTCCATGACCTATCTATGCCTACGTTACAAACAATAAAAAGACAACCATGTTACAAAGTTGAGTCACTTATTTTGAGACGGAAGGAGTACTATTTTACAAACAATAAATACTGAACAAGCAAGCTACTTGCTCTGTCCCATAATATAAGACATTTTAGTTTGCCAAAACATCTTATATTGTGGGAATATTGTGGAACGAAGGGAGTAACATTCAGCTACAAACAAACATTCATTCAACTCAATTCTCTTGGTTCACTGATTTTACCAAAATAAATCAAATGTTTACTCCAACCAACATCAACATTCAATCGACCGACCGGCACTGAAAAGAAAATAAGCGAACAATATATTGGTGAACAGAAGCGGCAAGCAGAAAAATGACACTGCACAATCACAAGGTGAAAGCCAAAAATTGCGCTGCTAACCACAGAAAGTTGATACATAAGCTAGAATCAAACAAACATTCATGGGGAAGGATTCATTCAACTCAAATCTCTTTGTTCACTGATTATACCAAAATAAATCAAATGTTTACAGCAATCTTCAGCCAACATCACCATTTGACCAGAAAATAAACAAAAGGGGCACAAGTGCAAGCGCTGGGCACAATTTGGTGGCCCTCTCCTTTTTCAGTGCATTTCCAGAGATCTCCGGCTAACATTTCTCACCGGTCCTTCCAAATGTGATGCATAGATTCACAACCCAAAGCAAGTTCACAAAAGTAAATGTTTTACAGTTGATCCAAGAAGACACTACAGAAACCAAGTGTTGGCAGCACTGCTGTAGCATCATCTTCACAAACTGGTGGCCACAAAAATAGTACAACAACCAGATCACCATCAACTGCCACACTTACACCTGCATGTGCAAGGAAACATAACACTTTTACGACGGCGTGAGCTGCTTCTGCTCAAACGTACATGCATGCACTAGTAACCCGCATCACAGAGGCATGATAGATGAACCAGCCTAAAATTAGGCCTCAGATCAGGAAACCTACCTAAATCCAGCCTCACGTCTGGCGGGTTGGAGAAATTTGAGAGAAAACGACAAGTCAAGCCATTTTTTTACCTAAATCTGGGAAGATTTTTGGCACTTTGACCTAAACTTGGGTAGATTCCCAAGCAGTAAGCTTCACATATGTTGTTGCTTCTTGTTCTATGGTTGAATGTTGTTGTGTGCTCATCTCAGTTATCGTCGCTCTACATTGCTTCGTTGCTCAAGTTGACATCTCCCGATGAAATCCCAATATACATGAAAGTCAGGGTTCATGAGTTGGTGGTTGCTTGCTCTCTCGTAAGAGTGGTTCGGTAACACTATACAAAATGAAAGAAAAAGAAAAACTAAAAACTAAAAAGAAAAGAAAAATATGAGGCAGTAGCCTATGGCCCACCGCGTGCTTGGTTGACCCATTTCAGGAGGTGCCTAACGCAAGCGCATACTAGGTCTTGGTATAAGCGCCATAGGTGTGCCCGACGACTATAGGGAATCGGGAATCGATCAGTGTAGCGGGCCTTTCTCTATAACAACCCAACACTGTAGCAAACCGGCTAATGTAGTGAACGATTTTTTAAATATGTGATATTTTTCCAGATTTGTGAACTTCTTTTTGAAACCACAAATATTTATTGAAAATGTAAACAATATTCAAATTTTGAACATTTTCTTAAATAATGAACCCTTTTCCCATTTTGCAACACTTTCAAATTTAAGCATTTTTTAAAATAAGAAAAAAAAATCAAAGTTTTGAATTTTTTTGAAGACATCAATAGTTTTTAAGTTTAAGAACATTTCCTGAAAACACGAACCATTTCTCAAATTTGTGAAAAAAATCATAATTTGATTTTTTTATATTAAGATGTTTTTTGAATTTTCCTGACATCTTTTAAATAGTGGACATTTTTTGAACATATTTTTCAACAGAATAAGAAAATAAACAGAAAAACGAATAAGAAAAATAAAACCTGAAAGTAAGTAAAGAAAAAGAATACTGTTTAGGACCTTTTAGAAGATTCCCAAAACTGATAAAAACCTTCTATGTGGTTCCCAAAACTGGAAGGTTTCGAAAACAAAAAACAGGAAGGTTGCCTAGCGCTAAAATGGGCTGGCCCACTTTCTCGCTGGTGCGGTAGTCGCATATTGACGACTGTTCGACATATTTAGTCAGTGTACTAAAATAGGCCAGCCCACTTGCGGGAGTCATGTCTTGCTTGTCTATGGTGCGATGCTACGGTGCTGGTCTAGTACTTTAGCTATTTTTCTCATTGTGGTTTTATTATCGGTTTTCTTTGGCTTTTCTTTTGATTTTTTTGTTTCTTTATTCGATTTTTTCTTCAGTTTTTTCCAACACATGTATACATTTGAATACACATTTTATTTTTTTCCCAATATATCATCCACATTTTTATACACCTTTAATTTTATACAATGATTAATATTGTTTTGACTATGTGTTTCGATGTCTATTTTGTTCATACCAATTGTATACTTTTGGTATATAATAGTAAAACATTTTTATACATATAACATTTTTCAAATACATGATTATCATTTTTCTCAATACATGTTTTGGATTATCGTTTTGAATATGTGTTAAACATTTTTCAAATACACTTTGAAACATTTAAAAAATTTATACAGAACATTTTTCACATATGAAAACACGTATTCAAGATATATCTATACACAATGCACAACCACTGATTCTAGGATATAGGGGAAGTTCCTCACTCATTACCTACCATGTACACTTGCATTAAAACGTAAGTTTTTCAAATACTGCAATTCTTAGGGGAAGCCTCAGTATCTATATCGTTGAATCAAAATCCTCAAGTTTTGTACTTCCAACTTATTTTTTCATGTTGAAGCTTTAACCAGTTTTGTCATCAATCATAAAAAATGGGGAGCATCTAGTGCCCTCTTGTGGGCTTTCAATGATTAATGACAAAAATGGTTAAGATACTAATGTGTTGAAGCTAAACAAAATCCTATTACTCTCGAGGACTATCCATCTTCCTGACAGTTAGGCATCGTTCAGAGCATGTGAATGTCTAGAGATCACCTCAAGATCTACCACAGGTTTTTGGACGGGTTTTGTTGAACTTAGCTCAAAAAGAATAAGGTGGAGACTTTTGTGTCTTCTGAGTTGCGACTCAGCCACTCCAATTGAGACGTAGAGTTATGCCAACAACTTGAACTAGGGTAAACAAACCATGTGTCTTCATCGAGTAAACCGGTTTCAATTTGTTCACACTCCCTTTACTTTGTGTACTTTGCATCTCTCAAGAAATTGCTTCCTCCCCTCTTTGAAGACTTTGTTGAAAATATGTTCCCACTACATGTCATCACGTTTTATTCTGTATCCAGCCTTTGCATTCTGAACTGTGTTTGCTTGTTCGTGAGGCTAATTTACTTGTACTACTATCTCATTATCATGCTATCTAGGGTATTTCTTTCTCTGGTTTAGATGTACTGGTTGCATGTTTACTTAATTTAGTATGGTATTTGCTTAGTATTTCTTTAGACTACACTGTATTATTTCTGGCTAGCCTATTTTTCTTTGACGAACTTGCTTTTTCATTATTTTTTGTTAAAATCACTCATGCACCCCTCTATTTCTTTTTAGAATCCCCTCTAGTTAATATTCCGATCCTACGGTTGCGCTTGGTGGGCTGGTTGATTAGTGACACGATTGAGATCCTTGTGTTCCTAGAGCCATTTGGTTCAGAGCCTCCATCTCCATGGAGTAGGATAGCACTGAATCACTGAAAACATCATCAAGACCCTTGTTCACATTTCATTAACTCAACTCTTTTTTACTTTTTTTGCAAGTTACTTTATTCTGCTGCCATACTGCCCTAACTTGCTTGTTTAGTTCTAAGGATTAAGTGGATGTAGTTTTTCTAAAATGTGACAAACCCTTAAAGTTTGGTGAAGAATTTTTAATAGGACCATGAATCCCCTCTAGTTCTTAAACACTCTATGTCTCTATCCTAACACAAACTCTCCTACTTATATTTAGAATAATAGAATAATGTTCATGTGTCACTCATTTCTCCGCCCGAGCTTTGGTACGTTAACCCCTCCTCGTTTTGATTTCCCCCGCCGGTTTTTAAAATTATCTCAACCTCACCCATGTCTTATTGGCTTACCAAATATAATTATATTTACTTTCCTTAGGCAATAAGTGTTGACTGAATCAACAACGAAAGTCTTTTTTTGGTAGCAATCATATTAACCTAGTTGAATATCTATGCTCCCTCTTACAAAGGATATATACGGCCCGCAGCAGTGGATAGGCAATAAGCCAATATATAATTTGAAAACATACTAACATTGAACGATGCCGTAATTTAGAGTCTCATGTGCAATCTAAATTGAATTTGTTGGCATCATTGCACATAGAAAATTAGAGTTATCATGCCATAATTTTTAGAGTCTCACCCCCCACACACACACCCCTGAAAAAGGTGATTTTATTAACTCATAATGGAGTATCAAGGAGATACAAAACACAATAAGTATACACCTCACATATGCATATCTAAGATGCAACAGCCAATACCAACACACACACACACACAAGATTAGGCCGACACATAGCAAAGTCATAGAGACCAACACTATGTCAACGAATAAAAATGAAAAAGAAAGCGGAAAATAGCAACGTTGATCCTCGTCGACCAGGTGCAACCACCGAAAAATGAAGTATGTGCGTACTGCCCAGACATAATATCGACGCAGATTGCAAACCATATACACACCAAGCAAAAAGCCAGTGATGGATCCATTGATCGCAGGGTGATAGAAGATGTCATCATCGAAATCCCACCTTGGAGACGATCCCAATTCCCACACTTCAGTCGCCACTATCTGTCAGACGTAAATATGGGCATCCAAACAATACACCAGGCGTTGTCACTATCCTACCAAGGCCATGATTAACACCGGAAAATTGCCATGCATCATCTTCGTAGTGCGACATCTTCAAGAAAGGATCACTGTCACCCGACGCCATGCTCTACCTCCATGCCTCAACCACCCAAATAGAGGCACCGATGAGACATGAAAGCGTTGGCCATAGCGTGAGCCCGCCACCATGTGCCACCCCGGCTCAGAGCAACCGGTTTACCTTCCATTGCCAGCCCAGAGATCAAGTCTTCTGGCAACAGACAACAACTTGGTACAGAAAACAACCGCTTTATTGATGCTAGCGGAAACATAGGTCTGATTTAAACTAACTCATGCATTCAACCAGTACCATAAGAAAGCAATTCAAGCATGACAAAGTAACTAGCACTAAACAATATTTACTTAAATAATTTAAATGCATGAAAATAACTCATATTCAAGTTGGAAAAATCATAGATATTGAAATGACACCATCCAAATGTTGGTGTGGCTTGCCTTAGTGCAGAGGAGGTTCACAATCCTCCTAGTTATCTTCAAGACAAGCTTCTCCCTCTGAAAATATTTAAAAACAGCAAAACAAAATATCAAGAACCACTTTGAAAATCACCAGAAATTCTAGACAGCAAAGAAAAATCTCAACATTGGTGTGCTGCTAGAACTTTTCGAAACAAACACAACGCAAAAAGAATCAACACATTTGGACTTATAGTTTAGGAGTTATGGATGGTCAAAGGTGCTGGCCAAAATTTTGAATTAAATTTGAATTAAACAGAAAACCGGGGGGTGACGTCGATGGCGTATTCTCAGAATATGCCTCCACTCGTACTACTTCGGGCGCGAGCGGAGAGGGTCGGCGCTTCACCGGAGCTCATGCCGGCGAGGAGGGGTCCTTGGGCGAATCTAGAGGGATAGAAAGAGAGAGGGGGTCGAGGCGCACCTGCCTGTACCAGTGGCTCGACGAGAGGTGGCCGGAGCAGCTCACAACCAAGCTCGCAAGCGGCGGCTGCCGTCGGGTTTCGCCGGAGAAGAAGAAGATGATGGAGAGAGGCGGTTCCAGGGGATCCAACGTGTCCCGACGGCACCAGTGGACCTCGAAGGAGTCGCCTGAGTAGTTGCTTGAGCTCGAGGGGCACCGGAGCAAGGAGGAGGGGCTGTGAGGATCGCCGGTGAGCTCGGTCGGGGGCGGCGACTAGAGACCTGCCCGACCGGGCTGCGGCTATGCTACGGTCGTGTGGTGGTTGTGTGGTGGGTTTGGAGTGCTTGGGACGGTGGGAGGGGCTCGAATTTATCGCCGAAGGGGGAGAGGAGTACGTGGACCCGCCGGAGCTCTATGGAAGCTGGTGAGCGACGACGAACGGCGTCAGCGAGGGGTGGGGAGGCTCAGCATTCACGCGGGAGCTGTGCAGCATGCGGGCGCACAAGAGGCGGTGGACGAAGAAGACAGAGGCACGAGGCGCACTGTGGCTTTTGGCCGCGACGTGCCCGTGCCCACTGCGGCGTCTCCAGCGTCGGCGAGCACCAGGGCAAGGTCAAGGGTGAAGAGACGGAGGTGGTGGCGCGGTGCGGCAGTCGTCGGCGAGCTCTGGATCGATCACACGCAAAACAGAGACGAGGGCGCAGCGTAGAGCGCGTCGGGCGCGTTGCCAGAGCCGTGTCCACACGCGGTCACCACGCTGACATGGTCAAAACGACGCCCACTCATTGCCAAACCTTGTCCCTCGTGTTGTCCGTGCAGTGTTTAGTCTAGGGGAAGAGATCATACACTGCCAGGCTGACCAGATTAGACTTGAGCTTGTTGGCAAGTTTCTGGTTAGAAACTTGGTCGCGGAGTTTGGAGGGCTTCTAGAAAGTGATTAGGGCTGATTCTCTGGGGTTAAGGCTTATCTAGGAGGGTAATCAAGCTCAAGAAAATTCAGCTTCATTAGAGCAAGGAAAAATACACTTGCTGTAGAAACTGGATTTTGAGGCCAGAATAGAAATGATTTTCTGTAGCAAAAATATTCCAAATAAGTATGTAATATTTTTGCATAGGGAGGTGGGCCAAGGTTCAAAGAATATTTGAGATTTTTCTCAGATTTTTGGAAGCAAGAAAAATGAGGGTTGCTTTGGAGCACAAGTCTCTGAATTGAATTTCAGAGAAGAAATTGAATATTTTTCTTTTATGAAAAATATTCCTTGGGTTATTTTGGGATTTTTCATAGAAAGAAAAGTTGAATGAGAGATGGATGGGTCACTTGTGTGAAAAATCAAGGAGATGCCCAAGTGTTTAAGTCCATTTTAATTGATTCAAAACCCCAAATTCAAAGCAAGAGCAAATGAAGTCCGGAAAAAGAGAGAAGGCAAAATCCAGGCTGTCAAAAACCTCCCCCACTTAGGATGAATCTCTTCCTCGAGATTCGGTTGCTCGGGAAAACAATTTTGGGTAGGCTGTTCTTAAAAATTCCTCTCTTTCCCAGGTTGCTTCTTCTTCGGTGTGATGCTCCCACTGAACCTTATAAAACTTTATCACTTTGCTGCGAGTGACCCTCTCTGTCTCATCCAATATTCAGATCGATCTCTCCTCATATGTTAAATCCTTAGCAAGTTCTATCTCTGCCATATCAGTCCTTTTCTCCGGTGGTGAGACACACCTCCTTAACTGTGAGACATGGAACACATTGTGCACTTCTGACAATTCTGGTGGCAATTCCAATTGATAAGCAACTGTTCCAACTCTGGACATGACTGGGAATGGACCAATATATCTGGGTGCTAGTTTTCCTCAGGTCTGAAATGTCTTGACTCCTTTCATGGGTGTGACTCGGAGATACACGTGTTCTCCGGGCTCAAAACTGATCTGACGGTGCTTTGCATCATAACAACTCTTCTGTCGTGACTTGGTAAACTGCAGTCGATCTCGGATTTCCTTAACTTGTTTTTCAGCCTCCAGCATCAAATCAGTTCCGAAAATACGGCTGTCTCCAGTTTGAGACCAGTTTAGCGGAGTGCGGCACTTACGAGCATACAGAGCCTCATAAGGTGACATCTGCAAGCTGGTTTGAAAACTGTTGTTGTAGGAGAACTCGACATACGGCAGACAATCTCCCCACTTGGGTCCTTGGGCCAAAGCACAAGCTCGGAGCATTTCTTCGAGTATCTAATTTACTAGCTCAGTCTGTCCGTCTGTCTGAGGATGATAGGCTGTGCTGTATTTTAAGGCAGTCCCCGGGGCTTGATGAAGACGTGACCAGAATGCTGAGGTGAAGAGAGAGCCTCGGTCTGAAGTAATTGTCTTTGGTACTCCATGCAAACTGACGATTCTGGACACATATAACTGTGCAAGTTGATCGGCTCGATAGGTGGTCCGGATGGGAATGAAGTGAGCTACCTTTGTTAATGTGTCCACTATGACCCATACTGCATCATTGCCTCGGTGAGTCCTTGGTAGACCGGTGATGAAATCCATGCAGACATCGTCCCATTTCCATTGCGAGACGGGTAGTGGTTGAAGAGTCTGGCGGGCTTCTGGTGTTCCGCCTTCACTTTGTTGCATATATGACAAAATATGCAATATCTTTCTTCATTCCATCCCACCAAAATATCCGGCGAAGGTCTTCGTACATTTTGGTACCTCCTGGATGAATTGAATACGAAGAATTGTGTGCTTCTACCAAGATCTTCTTTCTCAGGTCTGCTTGCTCGGGTACGCAAATCCTTCCTGGAAACCTTAGAGTACCTTGCCGATCCTTAGAGAAATATTGAGTCTTTCCTTCTTGCATACGTTCGGCATGGGATTGTAGCAATACATCCTCTGCCTGGGCCCTGTGAATCTCATCCTCAAGGGTAGGAGCAACTTCCAACATGTTGTTAAGACTGGCATCAACTATCACCAAATTGAGCTGAGCGATCTTGTCTTGAAGTTCAGGAGGCAAGGAATCCATTATAACATTCAGACTGGCAGGCTTGTGGCTGAGGGCATCGGCAACCACGTTGGCCTTACCCGGATGATAATTTATCCCGAGGTCATAATCCTTGACCAACTCGAGCCATCTTCGCTAGCGAAGATTTAAGTCTGGTTGAGTGAATATATATTTGAGACTCTTGTGGTCGGTGAAAATCTGGCACCTTTTTCCAATGAGGTAGTGTCTCCAAATTTTCAAAGCATGCACAACAGCGGCCAAATCCAAATCATGTCTTGGATAGTTCCCTTCGTGCGGTTGTAACTGTCGAGATGCGCATGCCACAACCTTGCCGTCTTGCATGAGTACACATCCAAGGCCTTTTCTGGATGCGTCGTAGTATACATCAAAGCTGCAGTAGATGTCTAGAAGAGTCAATACTGGTGCTATTGTCAGCCTGGTTTTTAGCTCGTTGAAGCTCCTTTAGCAACCCTCAGTCCATTCAAACTTCTTATCCTTCTTGAGGAGCTCTGTCATTGGCTTGGAAATCTTAGAGAATCCCTCGATAAAGCGGCGGTAGTATCCAGCTAATCCAAGGAAACTCCGGATCTCTGATACTGTCGTGGGTGCGGTCCAAGGAAGCACGTCTTTCACCATACTTGGATCCACGGCTATGCCTTCTGCTGAAAGAACATGCCCTAAAAATCCAAATTGCTAGAGCCAGAACTCACATTTGCTGAACTTCGCATATAGCTGATTGATGTCTACTACGCAACTTTATTCTTGTAGACACGTGTTGGGCCTCCAAGCGTAGAGTTTTGTAGGACAGTAGCAATTTTCCCTCAAGTGGATGACCTAAGGTTTATCAAGCCGTGAGAGGTGTAGGATGAAGATGGTCTCTCTCAAATGATCCTGCAACCAAATACAAGAAATCTCTTGTGTCCCCAACACACCCAATACAATGGCAAATTGTATAGGTGCACTAGTTCGGCGAAGAGATGGTGATAAAAGTGTAATATGGATGGTAGAAATATATTTTTACAATCTGAATAAGTAAAATAGCAAGGTAGCAAATAGTAAATGGGCACAAAAACGGTATTGCAATGCTTAAAAACAAGGTCTGGGGTCCGTACTTTCACTAGTGCAATCTCTCAACAGTGCTAACATAGTTGGATCATATGATTATCCCTCAAAGTACAATAAAGAATCACTCCCGAGTTCCTATTAGCGGAGAACAAAAGATAGGAATTGTTTGTAGGGTATGAAACCACCTCAAAGCTATTCTTTCTATTCAAGAGTTCATACTAAAATAACACAAAGCTATTGTTTCCGTTCGATCTATCCTAGAGTTCGTACTGGAATAACACCAAAGCAAATTCACATCCATAATACTCAATCCACACAAAGAACTACAAGGAGACCCCAAAGTATCTATCCGAGAAAAGATAATAAAAATGTGTATCAACCCCTATGCATAGATTACCCCAATATCACCGCGGGAATCCGCAAGTTGAGTGCCATAACGTAAATCAAGTGAATCAATAAGATACCCCAATGTCACCTTAAGTATTCATACCGCAAGACATACATCATGTGATCTCAAATCTGAATATTCAATCCGACATGACAAAACTACAAAGGGTAAAGATTCAATTCATCACAACAAGAGCATAGAGGGGAGAAACATCATATGATATGACTATATTAACAAATCCCATGATATAGATCGCGAGAGAGAGAGATTAAACACATAGCTACTAGTACAAACCCTCAGCCCCGAGGGTGGACTACTCCCTCCTCATCGTGGTGGCCGACTTGATGATGAAGATGGCCACCGGAGATGATTCCCCCCTCCGGCAGGGTGCCGGAACGAGTCTAGATTGTTTTTCGATGGCTACGGAGCCCTGAGGTGGCGGAACTTCTGATCTAGGTTAACCCCGAAGGGTTTCGGAATATTTGGGAATTTATAGTGCAAAGAGGGGGTGCGGGAGGCCACTGAGGTGGTCACAACCCACCTGGGCGCGCCGGGGGGGCCTGGCGCGCCCTGGTGGGTTGTGCCCCCCTCGGGGCACCCCCCAGGTGCTGATCTGGCCCATCGGGAGTCTTCTGGCCCATAAAAAATCCACAAAAAGTTTCGCAGTGTTTGGACTCCATTTGATATTGATTTTCTACGATGTAAAAAACATGCAAAAAACAACAACTAGCACTTGGCACTATGTCAACAGGTTAGTCCAAAAAATGATATAAAATGACTATAAAATGATTATAAAACATCTAAGAATGATAAAATAACAGCATGAATACTTCCTAAATTATAGATACGTTGGAGACGTATCAGCATCCCCAAGCTTAATTCCTACTCGTCCTCGAGTAGGTAAATGATAAAATAAATAATTTTGAAGTGTGAATGCTAGCAAAGTGCACAAGTTTGATCAATGATAATTTCAATCACTTTTCCTAGCATTATAACAACATTTCTTTCTCATAAAACTTCCCATGTTATAGTAGCAACCAATTCACATGTTAAGGTTGAAACAATGAATTCTCTTGAAACTCAATAACCTATGTTCTCAGTCACTAAGCAATTGCAATTCAACTTATTCAACAGAGTTTAAGTAAGAGCTCCACATACTCAACCATCATATAGTCTTCTATGATTGCTAACACTCACCTTGTACACATGAGCAAAACGTTTCAACCGGACACATAGAAAGATAGGGGCTTATTGTTTTGCCTCCCAACGTATTCACCACAAGGGTGATGTCAACAATAATAACTCATGCTACCCATATTCAACTGGACATATGTGCCTAGATCTTTCCTCACCACATGATGCTTGCCAAAAGAGAAAAATAAAAAGGAATAGAGAGAAAAACTTTGACTCTTTGCATAAAAGTAAATACTGAATAGTAAAAGATAGGCCCTTCGCAGAGGGAAGCAGAGGTTGCCATGCGCTTATTTGTTTGTATGCTCAACCCCTTAGTGCAAGAGAACGTCACGTTATATTTCCCCTTATGATAGCAACCTTTATTATGCAGTCCGTCGCTTTTATTGCTTTGCCATCACAAGTTCGTACAACGCTCAATTTTCTCTTACACTAAATGATCTAACACTTTTAGAAGCAATTTTTATTGCCTTATTGCACCGATGACAACTTACTTGAAGGACCTTGCTCAATCCTTAGGTAGGTATGGTGGACTCTTGAACATAAGATTTGGGTTTAAGGGTTTTTGGATGCACAAGTAGTATCTCTACTTGGTGCGGAATTTTTGGCTAGCAAAGATGGGGGGCAAGCACCACATGTTGAAGGATCTATGACAATATGACTTCTATGTGAATATGAGCAAACATAAATCATTACGTTGTCTTCCTTGTCCAACGTCAACAATTTTGGCATATAATATTTTGATGGGGGATCACAATCACAAAAGATTTCTAGGATAGTATATTTGCATGTGAAAGTTCTCTTCCTTATACTAATTATTCGTGAATTGCTTGTATGACCAATATTGTGATTGTCAAGCCTCAAAAGATTTCACTTTCTAAACCCAATGTGAAGCTACCACTAGGCATGATATGATTTCAACTTTATGATATTCAATTTATTCAACAATTTACTCATAGGATATAAGTGAAGCACAAGAGTAAATGACAAGCTACTCCAAAAAGATATAAGTGAAGATCAAGCAAGTAGTTAAGTAAATAGGTGGCTAAGTGAAGACTCTCTTTTATTTAAAAACTTTAAGATCTAAGTATTTTATTCAAACAACAACAAAATAAAATGACATTCCAAGGATAGCACAACTCATGTGAAGAAGCAAAAACTTAGGCTCAACCGATACTAACCGATAATTGTTGAAGAAGAAAGGTGGGATGCCTACCGGGGCATCCCCAAGCTTAGATGCTTGAGACTTCTTGAATATTATCTTGGGATGCCTTGGGCATCCCCAAGCTTGAGCTTTTGTGTCTCCTTAATTCTTCTCATATCACAGTTTTCCTAACTCTCAAAAGCTTCATCCACACAAAACTCAACAAGAACTCGTGAGATAAGTCAGTATAAACCAATGCAAAAACCTTATCATTCTCTACTGCAGAAAATCACTAAAATTATTATTCAACATTGCATACTAAATGCCTCTGCATATTTAATACTCCTATGCTCAAATAGATTCATTAAACAAGCAAACATATGCAAACAATGCAAACATAACAACAATCTGCCAGAACAGTACAGTCTGTAAAGAATGCAAGAGTATCAATACTTATTCAACTCCAAACATTATGAAAATTTACCACACTGTCGATAATTTATAAGAGCTTATTATGCAAAAAAATTCAAAATTTTATCACACTCTGACCTTTCTAGGGAATTTTTGCAACAGCGGTAAACGTTCTGTTTTCAAACAGCAACATGTAGACTTGTAAAATAAGCATAATAAAGGCTATCCTTGACATTTTTATTGAAATAAAAGATGCAAAACATTATTCTAAATAGAAGCAAGCAAATCCTAACAAAATAAATTGATGCTCCAAGCAAAACACATATCATGTGATGGTGGAAACATAGCTCCAAGTGAGGTTACCGATATTGTTGGAGACGAAAGAGGGGATGCCTTGGATATTCCTTGGGGTGCCTTGGGAATCCCCAAGCTTAGTTGTTTGGATATTCCTTGGATATTACCTTGGGGTGCCTTGGGAATCCCCAAGCTTAGGATCTTGTCACTCCTTATTCTCCTCATAACGATATCTCACCCAAAACTTGAAAACTTCAATCACACAAAACTTAATGGAACTTCGTGAGATAGGTTAGTATGATAAAGAGCAAACCATTCCACTTTTGGTACTGTCAAAGACAAGATTCATAATTGTTCTCACACAATGCCTACTGTAGCATATCATTTCTACAATTTATATTGAGCAATGTAAGCCATAGAAACTAGAAGACAAGCAAACTATGCATTGAAAACAGAATCTGTCAAAAACAGAACAGTCTGTAGTGATCTGTACTCAAAGCATACCTCTGCTACTCCAACAATTCTGAAAATTTAGGACCATGTGAGAAATTTGTATAATAATCTTCTGAAAAAAGAATCAACTCAAAAGCACTCTCCTGTTAAAAATAAGAATTATTTTCGTGAGTGCAAATGTTTCTGTTTTTCATCAAGATCAAATCAACTATCACCCAACATGATCCCAAAGGCTTTACTTGGTACTTTATTGAAACAAAAGCTATAAAACATGATTACTACAGTAGCATAATCATGTGAACACACAAAAAAGTAGGTAAAAGTGTTGGGTTGTCTCCCAACAAGCTCTTTTCTTTTATGCCTTTTAAGCTAGGCATGATGATTTCAATGATGCTTGCATAAAAGATAAGAATTGAAACATAAAGAGAGCATCATGAAGCATATAACTAGCACATTTAGGTCTAACCCACTTCGTATGCATAGGGATTTTATGAGCAAACAACTTATGGAGCAAGAATCAACTAGCATAGGAAGGCAAAACAAGTGCAACTTCAAAACAATCAACACAAAGAGAAGAAACATGATATTATTGAGATATGAAAGAGCATAAGTTCCTTCCTCATAATAATTTTCAGAGGCATCATGAATGGATTCAACAATATAACTATCACATACAGTACTTTTCATGATGCACAAGCATAAAACATTTATCACTCTTTATGGCATACATGTCATCATAATAATCATCATAGATAGCAACTTCATTGTCATAATCAATTGAAACCTCTTCCAAAATAGTGGATGTATCACTAAATAAAGTCATGACCTCTCCAAATCCACTTTCATCAATATTGTAACAATATTCAACACCCTCCAAAATAGTGGGATCACTACTACCTAAAGTTGACACTCTCCCAAACCCACTTTCATCAATGTAATCATCATAAATAGGAGGCATGCTATCATCATAATAAATTTTCTTATCGAAAGTAGAAGGAATCAAAGGATCATATTCATTAAGCAAAGCATCCCCAAGCTTAGGACAAGCATTATTTCCAGCATATAAATCTTCAAACATATCATACTCATCAAACATAGCATCCCCAAGCTTGTGGTTTTGCATATCATCACAATCATTCTTATCAATAGCATGAATGGCACCAATAGTATAGCAAACATTATTATCATATTCTTCCAAGCAAGTGCTAAAAATATTTTCAAGATCATAATGGATATCATTGTCTTCCCAATCATAATCATCGCAACAAGTAATAGGCAAAACAAAATCATCAGCAATATTATCATCCTCCATCAACATATTTGGTTCACTTTCATGAGCCACGATGGTGATGGGAGCAACATTATTTGGGAGAGATACCTTTTTACCTCTTTTCTTTCTTCTTTTCTTCTTATTCTTCACCACATCATGTGTGGGTTTAATTAATTTTTCCAAGCTTCTTGTTGAAGAGATTGATTGGATAGGAAGCTCCTCCTTGTTACCTGATTCACCATAATAAACACTAGGAGGGTTTTGGGAAACATTTTCCCTTTCATTAGTACTCTCTTAATATTCCATTTGTTTTCTTGTCTTTAGGTAGTTGGCAATATAAGGATTCTCAATGCAATTTACCGCACAAAACATATAAATTTCTTCTAGATCAAAACCAAGAAATCTCTTGGGATTGGGAAAACCCTTAGTTATACATTTCATTTCTTCATACCCCAAAAGAAGGCTACGCTCTTTATGATGCTCAAGGGTAATCAAGTTATCACAATTTTTTGACACGATTTGATCATGAAATAAATTGCATTGGAGATTTAGATGACCACGTTCATTGCAAAGTTCACAAGGATGGCGAAACAAATTACATCTTTTAGCACAATCATCTAGCCTCTCTTGCAACTTTTTTGTTTCTAAATATTTATGCTTCTTGCATAAAATCTATCTTCCCTTTTTGGTGTGCAAAGGCACTCCCAGTTCACTCCGCAAAAAGTGACATGCTTATAAGAAACATTTTTGTCATGACTTGTGCAATCATCATTAGCATTTTGGATATTCAAAGAATTCACACTAACAACATTGCAATTATGCTCATCATTCAAATATTTTGTGCCAAGTATTTTATTAACATCTTCTTCTAACAACTGAGCACAATTTTCTGAACCATCATTTTAAAGAAATATATTATAAAGATGATCAATAATAGGATGCGACCTAAATTCCATTTTTTGTAGTTTTATTTTTATAAACCAAACTAGTGATAAAACAAGAAACTAAAAGATTCAATTGCAAGATCTAAAGATATACCTTCAAGCACTCACCTTCCCGGCAACGGCGCCAGAAAAGAGCTTGATGTCTACTACGCAACTTTATTCTTGTAGACACGTCTTGGGCCTCCAAGCGCAGAGTTTAGTAGGACAGTAGCAATTTTACCTCAAGTGGATGACCTAAGGTTTATCAATCCGTGAGAGGTGTAGGATGAAGATGGTCTCTCTCAAATGATCCTGCAACCAAATACAAGAAATCTCTTGTGTCCCCAACACACCCAGTACAATGGCAAATTGTATAGGTGCACTAGTTCGGCGAAGAGATGGTGATAAAAGTGTAATATAGATAGTAGAAATATATTTTTATAATCTGAATAAATAAAATAGCAAGGTAGCAAATAGTAAACGGGCACAAAAACGGTATTGCAATGCTTAAAAACAAGGCTGAGGGTCCGTACTTTCACTAGTGCAATCTCTCAACAGTGCTAACATAGTTGGATCATATGATTATCCCTCAAAGTACAATAAAGAATCACTCCCGAGTTCCTATTAGCGGAGAACAAAAGATAGGAATTGTTTGTAGGGTATGAAACCACCTCAAAGCTATTCTTTCCGTTCGATCTATTCAAGAGTCTGTACTAAAATAACACAAAGCTATTGTTTCCATTCGATCTATCCTAGAGTTCGTACTAGAATAACACCAAAGCAAATTCATATCCATAATACTCAATCCACACAAAGAACTACAAGGAGACCCCAAAGTTTCTATCGGAGAAAAGATAATAAAAACGTACATCAACCCCTATGCATAGATTACCCCAATATCACCGTGGGAATCCGCAAGTTGAGTGCCATAACGTAAATCAAGTGAATCGATAAGATACCCCAATGTCACCTCAAGTATTCATACCGCAAGACATACATCATGTGATCTCAAATCTGAATATTCAATCCGACATGAGAAAACTTCAAAGGGTAAAGATTCAATTCATCACAACAAGAGTATAGAGGGGAGAAACATCATATGATCCGACTATATTAACAAAGACCATGATATAGATCACGAGAGAGAGAGAGATTAAACACATAGCTACTGGTACAAACCCTCAGCCCCGAGGGTGGACTACTCCCTCCTCATCGTGGTGGCCGCCGGGATGATGAAGATGGCCACCGGAGATGATTCACCCCTCTGGCAGGGTGCCGGAACGGGTCGAGATTGGTTTTTGGTGGCTATGGAGCCCTGCGGCGGTGGAACTTCTGATCTAGGTTAACCCCGAAGGGTTTCGGAATATTTGGGAATTTGTAGTGCAAAGAGGGGGTGCGGGAGGCCACCGAGGTGGGCACAACCCACCTGGGCGCGCTAGGGGGGCCTGGCGCGCCCTGGTGGGTTGTGCCCCCCTCGGGGAACCCCCCTGGTGCTGCTCTAGCTCATCGGGAGTTTTTTGGCCCATAAAAATCCACAAAAAGTTTCGCGGTGTTTGGACTCTATTTGATATTGATTTTCTGCAATTTAAAAAACATGCAAAAAATAACAACTGGCACTTGGCACTATGTCAATAGGTTAGTCCCAAAGAATGATGTAAAATGACTATAAAATGATTATAAAACATCTAAGAATGATAAAATAACAACATGAATACTTCATAAATTATAGATATGTTGGAGACATATCACTGATGGTCACGGAGTCTTTGTAAAACTGCTCTGAGGTGTTCCTTGTGTTCTTGCTCACTCTTTGAATAAATGAGGATGCCATCGATGAAGACCACCACAAACTTATCCAAGAAATCCATAAATACCTTATTCATCATATGCATGAAGAAGACAGGGGCATTGGTGAGTCCGAAAGACATGACGGTATATTCATAAAGACCGTATCGAGTAGTGAACGCGGTCTTGGGAATATCTTCCTTCTTGATTTTGAGTTGATGATATCCGATCCTCAAAACAACCTTGGAGAATAATTTTGCCCCACTGAGTTGATCAAAAAAATCATCAATCCTTGGCAGTGGATATTTGTTCTTGATGGTGACATCATTCAGCTAACGGTAATCTAGACACATCCGAAGACTGCCGTCTTTCTTGTCCACAATTAAAGCAGGAATTGTTGCGCTGACATTCTTCGCGCACCGGGCTGGTCACAACATTCTTGACTTGGGTAGTGGTCTTGTTAACATTATGCTGCCAATTGGGTTTGTACTCAACCTGAGTCTGCTGCCAAGTACGAGCCCTCTACACTGGTTGTCCATCCTTCTTAGGCTCGAATTTGCGCTTGTGATCATTATTAGTGGGCCTGCTGTCGTGCATGAGCTTGTGTTCCCTTTCCGCGATGAGGGCTTTGTTGACCAGAGTTTGGAAGTCCGGGAAATCAAACATACTGAGAGTGCATCTGAGGTGTTAGTTCAGTCCTCCAAGAAATCTGTCGATCTCACTTTCTTCTGTGGCCACATCATAAAGAGAATAACGGGCCAAATGGTTGAACTTGTGCAGGTACTCACTGACAGACAGGCTTCCTTGAGTGAGAGCGAGGAATTCGTGCTGCTTGACCTTCATAATCCCGGCTGGAATATGGTACTTTTTGACTATATACTGCAAGGCAACAGCCTCACAGTTCTTTATTAAAACAACAAACCAGAGAGTTTACAAAGTTACAAATTAAAGCCAAGGAAAGAGAGGAGAGATTACTTACAAAGAGAGTTTAGGGTAAGGCAACTATCCAAGAAGTTAGGCTATTCCTATGTTTACATTTGATTCTATGAGCTAAAAGAGAAATGTCATGAATAAAATTTCTCCTCCAAGATCTGAAAGAAGGCAACTCATTTCTGAAAATCTTCCCATTTCTTTGGATCCAAATATTCCATGTAGCAGTGAAGACTACCTCTGAAAAAATGGGAAACCAAAGTCCTTCCTAGCAGTTGAAGCCATCTCATAAGTAGTCTGGTTAGGTTGAACAACCCATGAAATGCCCAGGTAATTCCAGACCCGTTGACTAAAGTTGCAAGCGAAGAAAAGGTGTGCTCGGTCTTCATGAGAGGCAGAGTGACACAGTACACAAGTGTCATCCTGAATAATCCAATGCCGCCGCTGCATCATGTCCCTAGTGTTGAGACGATCCATCAAGAGGAGCCAGCCGAACACCTTAAACTTGAGGGTGCAAGAACATTTCCAGATCCACTTGAATATGGGATCAACCACAATGTCCGAAAAGCAAGACATGTAATAAATCCTTGACTAGTAATCTCCAGACTTGGATGGCCATTTACAAACATCCTTTACCCCCTCCTGAAGGTTAACCAAAGGCAGCAAAGCCTGAAGCTGATTAAATTCCTCGAAGGCCTCAGCAGACAGCGACAGGTGAAAATTGTCGGTTGGGTCCGAAAGTTCCATCATATCCTTAATGGTGAGAGTGTCATCAATCACAAAAGAGTGGAGCCTCGAAAACCGGTGTTGCATGAGAACAACATTGTTACCATGCTGCCATCGATCCAGCCAGAAAACCACCGTATCCCCCACACGCACGCGTGGGACCGCCAACTTGCAAAACCTATCATACATCTTCAACACATCCCTCCACCAGAAAGAACCGCAACTTTGAGTGACTTGAGGTGGCGCTGCGGCATAATATGTGTCCCAAATGAGTGAGACCCAGGGCACATCCATCTTGTTAAAGAACTTGAAAAGATGCTTGATCAACAAGGCATCATTCTGTAACTTAGGTCAAGAACACCAAGGCCTCCCAAGTTCTTAGGCTGACAGACCAAATCCCAAGCCGCCAATGATTGCCGTGGTGTATCCGTGTTCCCTCTCCACAAGCACTGCCGAATGATTCGTTCAATCTGCTTCAAAATGCCCTGTGGCAGCGAAAGAGTGCACAAGAAATATATTGGCATAGAACTAAGAACATATTGCAAGAGTTGTAGATGGCTCCCTTGATTCAACAGGCAAGAAGACGCAGATAATCGTCTCTCAATGCGATCCACCAAAGGCATCAGATCATATATTGTTGGCCGAGAGGTGCCCATGGGCAATCCAAGGTAAGTGAACAGCATGGAACCAACATCACACCCAAGCAAACTAGCAACACGCTTGCCCTCATCATCGCTCATATTGATTGGTATCAGAGAGGACTTACTGAAATTGACGCTCAGTCCAGTTGATTTAGTAAAGACCTCAAGCATTACCTTGAAAGCAATGAGCTGGCTGTCAATAGCAGGAAGAACAATGAGTGTATCATCCGCGTACTAAACAATCGGATAGTCCGTCGAAGATGTTGGGATAGGTAAGGTGAGAATGTTCCTTGAGCAAATTTCATTTACCACTGATTGAAGTAAGTCAACAGCAATCACAAAGAGCAAAGGAGATAATGGATCTCCTTGACGAACACCCGATCTACAGACAAAATGATTACCAGGCACGCCATTTAGGAGAACCGAAGAGGAGCCCGTGGACAAAATGCTCTCGATCCAACTTGTCCAACGATTATCAAAACCCTTACATTTCAAGATCCTGAGAATCAGTTCATGCTCGATGGTGTCAAACGCCTTCGTGAAATCAAGCTTAAGAAGAATGATAGGCCTCTTGGAAGCTTTGCATTGGTGAATGTATTCAAAACACCAAGCCAGGCAGTCTTGAATGGATCGACACCGAAGAAAGCCGTATTGGTTGCGGTGAATACATTTCGAAATCACACTCTGAAGACGATTAGCCAAAAGTTTAGTTAAAAACTTCAAGCAAGTATTTGTCAATGATATGGGCCGGAAATCACCAACATATTCAAGGCTCAACTTCTTGGGTATGAGGGTGATAAGAGATGTATTAAGACACTCCAAATTGCACTTCCCATCATAAAATTCTTGGACAAGCTTCATAAAATCCTCCTTCAAAATAGACCAACACTTCTTTAAAAAGAGTCCAGTAAACCCATCCGGTCCCGGAGCACGATCAGTAGGCATGTTCTTAATTACCGCATCCACCTCGGAGTCCGAGAACGGTAAAGATAACTCCTCTAGACCATCAACCCGAGTAATTAATGTGTCTAGATCAAAACCCATTTGAATGCCTTTTGATTGGCCCATTCTTTGATTGAAGTCAGTCCAAAACATCCCAGCCAACTGCTGATGATCAGTGATCATGTCACCATCAGCTGACTTGATCGAGGAAATGGTGTTCCTCCGATACCTTTCCGTTGCCATAGCATGGAATTTTTTTGAATTTTCCTCGCCAACTTTGATGTTTCTAATCGTGCAATGTTGTTTCCAATAGATAAACTACTAATGTAAGATATCCTCAAGATGCAATTTAACAATTCTGCGAAAGTTGAACTCCGGCCAACTCAAGGGCCTAATTTCCTCAATATCATCAAGAAAAATAATCACCTTATTGCAATCAGCAATGAGAGCTTTGACTGTGGACATGTTGAGATGCCATTTCTTGAGAGCATATCAGAGTGATTTAAACTTAGCAGAAATGGTTAAGGCAATAGAAGCTTTGCCCACTGGCCTGTTCAAACCTGAGAAACACAATCAGCAAAACCAGGCAAATCAACCCAATAATTCTCAAAGCGAAAAACTTTTGCCTTGGGTATACATGTGGCAATGGAGACCACACACGGGATGTGGTCAGAGGCAGTGCGTGCAAGAGGAATAACCATCATGTTGGGGTGATCAGAAGTCCAAGCAACCGATGTGAAAAACCAGTCAATCTGCTCGAGAAGCGGTGAAGTTTGCATATTGGACCAGGTATATTGACGACCCTTGATTGGCAGCTCAACAGACCCAAATAACCAATTATTTCATTAAACAAGAAAATATCATTGACGTCACCACCCGGAAGATTACGGTTCTCAAGCGATCGCATAAAATTGAAATCACCCAAAAGCAGCCAATTCTCACCAAACTGAATATCAAGATTATATAACCACTGCACAAATTCATCACGGGCAGAACCTTGACACGGGCCATAAACCGAGACTAGAGACCAGGTTTTAGAGGTATGCTTAGACTTAAACTGCACAATAATCCCATAGGGTTTTGCCTCAATTAGGTTACCTATGAAGAAAGATGAGTTCCAAATAACCACCATCCCAGCAGACGCACCAGCCGAGGGCACGTAAACAAAGTTATCAAAACGCCGCGGACAGAATTTCCTAATGAAACGTTGATCAATATGCATGCATTTAGTTTCCTGAAGACAAACGACAGAACAACCACTTTCATCGATCTTTTGCCTAACCGCAAGCCGACGTGCTTCAGAATTAAGGCCACGCACGTTCCAACATAGAACTTTCCAATCCTTAAACCTTGTCTGATTCATTACAAACCAAAAGTAAAAGAAGCAAAAGTAGGCCACGAATGACCTACACTGACCCACTAAGCAGACAAGCATCCCATAATTCCAAACAAAGAAATAAAGATAAATGGGGATTACGGTACGCCATGGACCTAAACTCTGCATGATGTAGTTAATCATCAGAACTCATGTTGTTGTTGGACTTGGCAGGATCAACAAAGCTTATCCGCAGAAATCCTCTCGGGCGCAATGCAAAGACGAGCACCAATGCGCTACAGGTCCTCTATAGCTGTTGGAGGAGGCACAGAAGGGCTTCTTCAGACTAGGACGGCTTGGTCTTGCGCTTCTTCAAAGTGTGAGACTTCTTGATTGGAGTGACACCTGTAACCTTGCGGTATCCATCGCGTAGAGTGCTGAGATGTGCACTGCGCCGAACCTCAGTGTCACCAATAATTTTTGAGGACTTAGGCTTTCTTCCACGCTTAAAGGTGACCTCAGGGACAACAGAGAATTCAAAAGCTTCAGAAACTGGCTCATCAAGATCATCAAAGCAAAGAGCCCGAGCTACGGCATTTTAACTGGTGGCACACCCCTCGCGGGGCTGAGAGGGGAATCAGGTGCAGGCTGCAGCAGAAGATTGGGGGCGAGAGCATTGCAGAGAGACTCCCAGGAATGCTTGTTCAGCAAAGCCCCAATTTCGGGCTTGAAAATGAACTGAGGAATGTCAGAGGACCACATAAACGGCAACATCTTCTCAAAAGTACGCTGCCACTGCATCACACGGGGCATGATCGGCCCAAAGACAGTGAGCACTTGCCCAATCAGAAGAGGAGGCTGCTGTGGTCCCATTGGGGGCTGGAAGACAGCCACATCCGCAGCAATGCCCACATTGTTAACTGAATCTTCAGATATCTGCAGAACAATGGATTCCTGAGACTGAATCTCCTCAACATGATCTTGTTGTACTCATGGACTGGTGGAGGTACATTCTGTTGTTTCTCATTGACAGGAGGTGGCACCTTGTTCCAACCCAGGTCTGGAAATTCAGGCATGACCCAATTGTGATTATCAAACTGCATATTACCAGGGAGGGGGTGCGGATTGCCATTGAAGGGCATGGGATCTTCATCAGCTGGCAAGACATCTGCAAAATCCGCAGAAAGGATATAGACAGGCGCAGTCCAAGAAATCCTAGCCCCACCAAAGTCTGCATATTCTCTGTAAGCCACAGATCTTGGAACTAAAGACGGTGCAGGGAAGGAAACATAAGCCAAGGAGCGGACCAGCATCGGATCGTCCTGGTGCCAATGGTGGAAGCGGCCAAACATGCTGATGGCGTCAGCAAGGTACTGCGTGCGCCTATGGTCCAGATGAACACCAAGCAACATGACCCATCCGCGGCGAAAACCCTGAGTTGCTCTGTAATTTATACCCTCATCATGCGGAATAAACCGAACAAATCTATCATTGCCCAGATTGAAGGGGGTGAGGGAGTCCTGGATTAAGGGGTCCTCGGACTGCCGGACTATATACTTTGGCCGGACTGTTGGACTATGAAGATACAAGATTGAAGACTTCGTCCCGTGTCCGGGTGGGACTCTCCTTGGCGTGGAAGGCAAGCTTGGCAATTCGGATATGTAGATCTCCTCCCTTGTAACCGACTCTGTGTAACCCTAGCCCCCTCCGGTGCCTATATAAACGGAGGGTTTAGTCCGTAGGACAACAACAATCATAGGGTAGCTTCTAGGGTTTAGCCTCTACGATCTCGTGGTAGATCAAATCTTGTAATACTCATATCATCAAGATCAATCAAGCAGGAAGTAGGGTATTACCTCCATCGAGAGGGCCCGAACCTGGGTAAACATTGTGTCCCCCGCCTCCTGTTACCATCCACCTTAGACGCACAGTTCGGGACCCCCTACCCGAGATCCGCCGGTTTTGACACCGACATTGGTGCTTTCATTGAGAGTTCCACGGTGCCGTCACGAAAAAGGCTTGATGGCTCCTTCGATCATCGGCAACGATGCGATCCAGGGTGAGGTTTTTCTCCTCGGACAGATCTTCGTATTTGGCGGCTTCGTACTGCGGGCCAACTCGCTTGGCCATCTAGAGCAGATCGAGAGCTACGCCCCTGGCCGTCAAGTCAGGTTTGGAAACATAAACTATACCGCCAACATCCCCGAAGACTTGATCTTTGACGGATTCAAGCCCATGTCAGGTGTGCCGCACAGTCACGACGAGCATGACTTAGCTCAGCCGTCGGACGGTGTTCGGGAGATCACACCTGTGGCTACTCCGGTCCTTAATCCGGAGCAGATTGCGCCATCCGAGGACGGGTGGATGGACCCCGCCACGGAGGCCGCATACTCAGCGGCGTTAGAGCCGAATACTGACTTCACCTCTTATGAGACCTGTGTTGCCGAACCCTTGGATTCGTCCCCGGCCACGGGCTCCGAACCGCTTGCGTCCGTGCCTATCGAATCTGATTGGGCACTGATCATGGAGTTTACCCCCGCGGATATTTTCCAGCACTCGCCCTTGGGCGACGTGCTAGATTCATTAAGGTCTCTCTCCTTGTCAGGAGACCCTCGGCCGAACTATGTCCGGCTCGAGTGGGAAGCGGACGATGAAGAAATTCGTTCCCCACCCACCACCCACTTAATAGCCACTGTCAACGATTTAACCGACATGCTCGATTTCGACTCCGAAGACATCGACGGTATGGACGACAATGCAGGAGAGGAACAGGAACCACCGCCCACAGGGCGCTGGACAGCCACTTCATCACACGATATATACATGGTGGATACACCCAAAGAAAACAATGACGAGGAACGGAAGAATGCAGCGAAGGATAATCCCCTCGAGAAGCAACCAAAGCGACGACGTAGGCGCTGCTCCAAATCCCGCCTTGGCAAAAACAGCGATAACAGCGCAAGAAAGAATAATACCCCGGTCGACTCCAAAGGAAACGACGACCACATGGACCCAGCGACAGAGCAAGATGAGCCAGCGGACGGCGAACATAGTACGGAGCCGCTGTCCGATCATGGCGATGCCGAGGGTAAAGCTCATCAACCTGTCTCCAGAGAGGAGAACAGTCCGAACGACGATGCACACATCATCCCAGAAAGGCATTTAGAGCAAGAGAACCTCCATAGAAGGCTTATTGCCACCGCGAGGAGTCTGAAGAAGCAGAAGCAAAGGCTTAAGGCCGCACAAAATACACTCAACAGTAGATGGAACAAAGTGCTAGACACTGAAGAAAAGTACGATGGCAGTCGCCACACAAAGAGCTATCCAAAGTGCAAGCTGCTGCCTGAATTCGATGACGAGGCTTTAGAGCCCATACAGCCGAAAAATAAAACGGCCGATCAGCCAGATCGACCACCCCGTGGCCGCGATAGGGCGGCTAACGATGTCGCACATAAGTCAGCACACGATTTACGTAAGGACTTGCACCAAAAAGCCGGTATGACCAGGTCCATCTACGGATCTAGGAAGCGCGCTCCGGCACGGAATCAAAACAGAACACTACAACCATCAGAATGCCATGACACATCCAAATACAGGGGTGCCGTGCACCCCCTATGCTTCACCGATGAGGTGTTGGATCACGAATTTCTAGAGGGATTCAAACCCGTGAACATAGAGGCATACGACGGAATGACAGACCCTGGGGTCTGGATTGAGGAATTTATCCTTCACATCCACATGGCTCGCGGAGATGATCTCCCCGCCATCAAATACTTGCCCCTCAAGTTGAAAGGACCAGCTCGGCACTGGCTGAAAAGCCTCCCTGAAAACTCAATTGGAAGTTGGGAAGAGCTTGAGGATGCTTTTAGGGCTAATTTTCAAGGGACTTATGTCCGACCTTCGGATGCAGACGATTTAAGTCATATAATTCAACAGCCCGGAGAGTCAGCCCGAAAGCTTTGGAACAGATTCCTCACTAAGAAGAATCAAATTGTCGACTGCCCGGATGCTGAAGCCTTAGCGGCTTTCAAACACAGTGTCCGGGACGAATGGCTCGCCAGACACCTCGGCCAGGAAAAACCGAGGACAATGGCAGCCCTAACAAGCCTTATGACCCGCTTTTGCGCGGGCGAGGATAGTTGGCTGGCCCGTAGCGGCACCAGCGACCCAGGCACATCCGAAGTCAGGGATGGCAATGGAAAACCGCGACGCAATAAAAGCAAGCGTCGAAACAATGAAGACAGCCCAGACAACACGGTGGTAAACGCCGGATTCAGGGGCTCTCAACTCGGTCAATGGAAAAAGCCATTTAAAGGCAGCAGAGATGGACCGTCCAGCCTAAACAAGATTCTAGACAGATTATGTTAGATTCATGGCACCTCCGACAAACCTGCAAATCACACCAACAGAGAATGCTGGGTCTTCAAGTAGGCCGGCAAGCTAAACGCCGAACGCAAGGGGAGGGAGACACCAAGTGAAGACGAGGATGAGCCTCGCCAGCCAAACACTGGGGGACAGAAAAATTCCCACCAGAGGTCAAAAAAGTGAACATGATTCACGTAACGAAGTGGAGGACGTCTGCGCCATGGAGCCCGTCACCCCCAAGTTCAACCCTTGGTCGTCCTGCCCGATCACTTTTGAACGCAAGGATCACCCGACTAGTATCCGGCACGAAGGATCGGCTGCCTTGGTGCTAGACCCAATAATTGACGGATACCATCTCACCCGAGTCCTTATGGACGATGGCAGTAGTCTTAATCTGATATATTAGGACACAGTCCGCAAAATGGGGATAGACCCGACAAGAATCAGCCAAAGCAATACTACCTTTAAAGGAGTAATACCAGGCCCAAGGCCCGCTGCACGGGCTCTCTAGTTCTAGAGGTTGTATTCGGTTCTCCCGACAACTTCCGAAGCGAAGAATTAACCTTCGATATCGCTCCATTCCGAAGCGGCTATCACACACTACTCGGAAGAACGGCCTTCGCTTGTTTTAATGCAGTACCCATTACGCTTATCTTAAGCTTAAAATGCCCGGTCCACGTGGCATCATCATAGTTAGCGGAAACACAGAGCGTTCCTTACATGCGGAAGAATGTGAGGCGGCTCTAGCAGTCGAACACTGAACGGCCTCTCCAACCAGATCGGTCGTCAAGACCGCGGACATAGCTAGACAAGTCCGGCGCACAACTAGCTGTAATAGCTTAGATAAACCTGAGATTGGGTCGATAGATATATCCCCATAGGTGGTACTAGGGGCCTCCCGCATGTAAAAAGGACCACAGTTCGGCTTGACCCTATTTAGATTGCATTTTAATGGTTTATTAAGAATAACCAATTTTTCGCACGAAGACTTTCACCTGGGTTTTTCTCTTTTACAGATGATAATTGTGCTACACCCTTCCAGGATACGGCACAACGGAGACACAGGCGCAGACGTGCAGCAGGGCCCCGCTCAAAGGTTTCTTTTTAGATTAAGACCCTGTGTAAACCTTTCTTACTGTCTCTTGTTGCTTCACACCCTCCGGATACTCAACACAACCGAGAGGGATGCTGGCGTTATTGGCATTTCGTCATGCCAGACTAATGCACGTACCTGGAAATGCAGGGTTCACTATCGAGGGCGTTACTCAGCCCAGTATATGTTGTAAAGACCGAATACCTTAGGGAGTGTTCGGCGTCGCGAGTTTGGCCTTATATGCATCAGCTCCGAATCATGTCTTTGGTTAATAGTTGGGTTTGCCCGACTCCCGTGTTTTTCTACCTTACGTTCCGCTCTATCGGCTAAGGTGGCACCGGGAGAACTACTGCGATTGTGCCCTGGTTCATCTGGACGAGCACCTAAGTAGAGAAAGCCAAAAACTGACTGTCCTGATAAAGCGCGAGACTGGTCAACCACTCGATGACTCAACGGAATCTTCGCGATTCCTCCGCATTAACGAAGGGCTGGTTTCCCGGTCATGTATGTACGCGCCCCGTATTCGGATGAGCGCGGATGTACCAGGGGCTATATAGTAGCCCCACCGTCAAACTCCTATGGCTAAGTGAAAGTGTTAAAGCTATATAGTCTGATTGCCTTGTTCGCCGCGCTATCACCTCCATAATGGACCAAGACATTGGATCAAGTGTGAATACACGCTTTTCCGAACACCCCCGCATTATATCCGTGGGGGCTGAAGCCGACGACTGCAAACTTTCAGGTTATATACATACATAAACGGCCGCACAGGAGGCATCATAATACTTTCAGGCAACAGTATAAACACAACCTTTATAATCCAAATAGCATTGTTTTTACAATTGGGATACATGTCACTCAAACATGATACTCTTCGAGCACTGAGCCTCTATTAAACGAGCACCTTCTAGGACTTCTTCGAAATAGTGCTAGTCCGAGACCTGGCCTACGGCCGGATCCTGGGTTGCAATAGCGGTGGCCTCCATCTCTGCCCAGTATGTCTTAACACGGGTAAGAGCCATCCGCGCACCCTCTATGCACGCCGACCTCTTTACAGCGTCGATATGCGGCACAGCACCAAGGAATCGTTGCACTAAACCAAAATAACTACTCGGCCTTGGTCCCTTCGGCCAAAGATGATCCACGACAGACCTCATGGCAAGTCTGGACAACCTATGGAGCTCAGCCCACTCGGCCATTTGTTCATTTAACAGCAGCGGACGCGTGGGAGCACTGAACTGCGACCAGAACAACCTTTCCACTTCATGATCTTTCTGATCTTTAAAAAACTCAGTCGCATCAGCAGCACTCTTTGCCAAGTCCAAGTACGCGTCTGCAGCACTCCATTATTGATCCAGAGGGGCATACTTCGGATCTCCGAACTTCGTCCGCAACAAAAAGGGCTTCCAGCTGTGATATCTCCGGCTTGACAAAGCTCCTCCTTCGCCGCTCTGATTTTAGAGCGGGTTTCCTTGGCTGCTACCATGGCTTTCTTCAGGTCCGCCGCTTTCGCTTTGCTTTCCTTTTCAAGAAGCTCATACCGGTCGGCGGCATCCTTCAGCTCAACAGCCATCTTGGCTATTTTATCTTCACTCTGGCGATGAGCAGCCTGTTCGGCTCTTAACTCTTCGGCCGCCTTTAGGGCGGCCGCATCACTTCTCCTGGCTTGTTCCTTGGCTCGGGCAAGCTCCGCCAGAAGGGTCTCCACGGCGGCAGCTCCATCTGCAGTCACAGCATATTATAGATACTAGCATCATGCTCCTCTTAATATCCGTTGACCACCCGAAAAAACATACCCTGTGCCTCGTCAAGCCGCTTGTTTACAAGCACGATGTCGGCATCTGCCGCATCAAGCTGCCGCCTCAGTTCGGCAAACTCACCAGTCCGGCCAGCCACCGGACCTTCAGCCGCCTGCACATGAAAGCAGCATGATCATTACCTGGTACTATGATCCTCTGTTTGCTGCCTCCGGACAGCAACCAGAGTCTCAGGGGCTACTATCTGTATAGGGCACACCTAGCATGTGCGGTACCGTCAACAAATATATCACTTTGCGTACCTCAAAGCCTCTTAACAGGCTCATAAAAGCTTCATGCAACCCACTTTTGGCGGATGAAATCCTCTCAACCACCGTACCCATTAAAGTACGATGCGCCTCTGAGATAGCCGCTTGCTCCAGAAGACCCATCAATGCGTCCGGTCGGGCACCGGACAGCCCCGGACTCTTTCTGTTGCTCTCCTTAGGAGCCGAATACTCCGGACTTCGGGTGGCCGAAGGGTTACCTTATGGCCTTGGCGGATCAGGAGAAATCCTCCATGATGACACCTCAGGGTCGTCCGCCTCATGAGGTGGGGAGACAGGGGGAGGCGTTTCACTCTCCATCATCTCCGAAAGAAGATCCCCCGAAGACGAACTCTGTCGAGAAGGGCTACGATCCGAACGGCAAGACATACGTCTCAGTTATTGTCCTCGGAGATGAAGCAGGATATATTTACCAAAAGTACTCTTGTTCACTTACAGCTCGGTGGAGGGCTGACCCCCTTGCGGGCACAGTGCGGTAAGGACGCCCTCCGGGGCAGGGCCCCCTGATGAAGGCTTCTTCCCTCGTTTGAAAACCCTCATTTTCAAGTCTTCAGAGGCGGTCCTTTTCCTTCCTTGGGGAGAGGGAATTTTAGATTCTTCTCCCTGATTATCCTCCTTCGCGGAGACACTAATTCCCCTGGTTTGGATGAGTAATGCATGAGGCCCACTTTCGGCTTCTTTATTCCTCCCTTTATCTTCGTCTGATGGCACTTGATAAGGTGCGTGCTAGAGCATCCTGGCTAGTACAGGATCCGGTGAGCCTTCGGGAAGGGGGGCCGAACACCTGATCATCTTCGCCTTTTTTATCCAGTCCTGGTCAAAGAGCGATTTTTCAGAATGATGTTGTGACAAATAAAAAGACAGCATGTTCGGCCGCAGAATTACTTACGTGGGTATCTGGACGATTGCAGTTTAGACCCGCATCCTCGATGGTGTCCGGACACTTTATTCGTGATCCAAAGAACAATCCGTAGATCTCTTCGAGCGTCACGCCGAAGAATTAATAAATAGTTCACGGTCCTTCCGGGTTGAACTCCCACATACGAAGAGGTCGACGTTGGGATGGCAGGACCTGACGAACTAGCATGACTTGCATTACCTTGACAAGGTTGACATCTCTCTTGAGGAGATCTCGGATGCGACTGCAATGTCGGCACGTCATTAACTGGCCCCTAGTCCAGCCCCTTGTTGACCCATGACGCCAGTTGTGGCGGGGGGCCCGAGCGGAAGGCGGGGGTAGCTACCCACTTAGTACTTCGGGGAGCTGTGATGTAAAACCACTCCCGCTGCCATAAGTTGGACATCTCCGGGAAGGAACCCTTTGGCCATGGAGCATCGGCACCTTCGCTTATTATGGCACCTCCGCATTCTGCGTGTCGCCCATTGATCATCTTTGGCTTCACATTGAAGGGCTTGAGCCATAAGCCAAAGTGTGGGGTGATGCGGAGGAAGGCCTCACACCCGACGATGAATGACGAGATGTGAAGGATGGAATCCGGAGCTAGATCATGGAGATCGAGCCTGTAATAGAACATAAGCCCTCTAACAAAGGGATCAGGACTAAAGCCTAGCCCTCGGAGGAAGTGGGAAACAAATACGACACTCTCATTGGGTTCGGGAGTGGCGATGACCTGCCCTTGAGCAGGCAGCCTGTGCGAGATTTCGGCGGTCAGATACCTGGCTTCTCTTAGCTTCTTGATGTCCTCCTCTGTGATAGAGGAGGCCATCCACCGGCCTTGAAGGTTGGATCCAGACATGATTGAAGGTCCAAAGCGCATAGCCTGAGCCTTGGGTGTTGGAATTCGAGGTGGGAGAAGGGAAGGATCGAGCGCGAGAAGAAAAGGACAGGCCTTGGCCCCTTTATAAAGAGGGTGAATATCAAGCGTCCTCCGCGTGGCCGTTTGGAACTTGCCTAAAATCGAGAAGTCATACCAGTAGGCACGATTGGGTTACCCAGACTCGTATTGATGAGAATCCTGTGATAAGGGGACACGATCTCTGCTTCGACAAGACGTGCCAAGAAAACCGCCTCGCAACACGTGCAGTGGCAGGCTGGGAAAATGGTTCGTAATGACCGGACCACGGCAGGATGTCACGTTATGAAAAGTTGTCAGCAGATTAGATTTGTGGAATATTATACTCTCTACGGTGGTATGTGGAATTTGTTTTGCAGAGACGGACACGATCCTTGTGTTCAAAATCTTCTATGAAGTATTCGGAGGAGGAACCCGCCTTGCAATGCCGAAGACAATCTGCGCGCCGGACTTATCATCATTGAAGCCTGGTTCAGGGGCTACCGAGGGAGTCCTGGATTAGGGGGTCCTCGGACTGCCGGACTATATACTTTGGCCGGACTGTTGGACTATGAAGATACAAGATTGAAGACTTCGTCCTGTGTCCGGGTGGGACTCTCCTTGGCGTGGAAGGCAAGCTTGGCAATTCGGATATGTAGATCTCCTCCCTTGTAACCGACTCTGTGTAACCCTAGCCCCCTCCAGTGTCTATATAAACCAGAGGGTTTAGTCCGTAGGACAACAACAACAATCATAGGCTAGCTTCTAGGGTTTAGCCTCTACGATCTCGTGGTAGATCAACTCTTGTAATACTCATATCATCAAGATCAATCAAGCAGGAAGTAGGGTATTACCTCCATCGAGAGGGCCCGAACCTGGGTAAACATTGTGTCCCCCGCCTCCTGTTACCATCCGCCTTAGACGCATAGTTCGGGACCCCTTACCCGAGATCCGCCGGTTTTGACACCGACAGGGGGTGATCAACTAACGCTTGACGAGCCAGAGCACTACGGAAGCGAAATAACCCAACCCCTTGAATCCAAGGTTGAGCATCCAGAACAGCCCTTCCCAGGTTATTGACAACAAAATCACTGACCATGTTCCGAAAGATGGCGATTTCTTCAGGCAGAGGAGCTGGCTCGACAATGGCGATGGCATAATCCTCATGCTGCCGATCCAGGGCCACCGCCGGCGCGAAGAAGGTGCGGGGCAGACGCACCAGGCCGCCATCAATGATGTCAAAGCCTTGTGGAACAAATTCCAAAGGATCAAGCGCGAAGTTGGCCATTGCCGGCGTCGAGGAAGGAGAGCAACACGAATTGGTGGTGTTGCAATGGATGGGCGATGCAGGCGGCGATGAAGTGGTAGGCGATGGCAGCGGGGATGAAGGCGGAGGAGGCGTTATGGGCGGTGGCTCTGCAGGCAATGGTGGAATAGATGGGGTGGCAGGCTCGACGGGACTGGGCATAGACCCAGCAGGGCTAGCTATGGAGGAAATCGAGGAGTCCAACATAGAAATTCCTGCTGACCGGGTGGACTCACCAGATTTGGTCTGCGGGACCCACTTGTAAGAGGGAGAAGGAGTAGAATCCGAATAGCCCTTTGCTCGGTGCCCTAATCGAAAGCATCTACGACACCTAACCCGGCTGGTGCACGCGTTGGTTAAATGTACCATGGACAAGCAATTCTGGCATTTCCACACATTAAAAACCATATCATCAATAAGATCATTTAACCTAGCAGAATCTCCAGGTGAGTCTGTTGGATGGATATCTAGATTCGCCTCATTGCCAAAATCAGCCAGAGAAATATCAGAAGAGGCCAGATTCGACAGGGCCGGAGAAGCAACTTGAGTCGTGGAATCAACCTGGGCCATGGGAACAACCGGGGCCGGGGTAACAACCTGGGCCGGGGAAACAACCTGGGCCGAAGATGAAACTGATCCAACCAGCTCACCCCCATGCACATGCAGACTCACGTCCAAACTTGTTGGGGCGGCCACTGAAAACCCGGCCGAAGAATTGGCTTGGACGTTGACTATTCCGAAAATGATGGGTGGTTCCGCCACCGTCCATCGGAGTTCAGTCACCGGTGGCGAGGGCAAAATTACTCTCTCACGAGGCAGAACTGAATAACCAGCATCAGAGACTGCATCAACAAGACCTGGCGAAGCTGGATAACTATATCCCTTGCAAACATCATACTGTTGGAAGGTGGCAAAAGAGATCTTCTTCGATGACCCAGAACCCGAACGTAGAGCAGACTTGGAAGGTGGCTTATGCATGGCAATCATACCGAGAGAAGCACGCCTCTTAGAGTAGCTGATTAAGATCCTTTCAGCATCACACTCTTTCTTCCAAATAATAAACTCACGTTTCCAATTAGGGCCACCATTACCCCATAGATGGAAAAAGCATTTGAAATGCGTACACGCAAGAGATCACAATTGAAGAATAAGGAGACCAACACGTTTGCAAGAGATAATAAATGAGAATACCTTGTCCTTAATGAGTTGAACAGACAAATCAATTGCTGATCCTCCAATTGCTGATTCCAATGCCACCGCCACCGAATCTTCATCAAGGCGAAAAGTATGCCTGCTAAAAGACACGACCATGATGAAATGGCCCGTGTCGTCCGAGGGATGGATGCATTTCCCACAAGATCTAAAAACCTCCTCCGCAAAAGCCACTCCTTTGGAAAAATCCAGATCCAAAGTTGATCCACCATGAGAACCCATGTGAGATGGGTATAGGGTGATAGATCAGAGAACGCCGGAGAAGATGGATGGAGGAAGAACAAGATTTACTGGCTGGAGAGGGAGATCGCCGGAGAGCCTAGGGCGCCGGTGGGAGGAGAGGTGGGAGTCGCCATCCCGTAGAACCTTTGTCCAACTCTATGAAAATTGGAATATGGTACTTGCGGAAATGATCCTTGAATTTAGTCCAAGTAATTTCTTCGTCCGCGGGCCACATAGCCTTAGCATTATCCCACCATATAGCGGCAGCTCCTTCAAGATAATGCGTAGCGAACGGAACCTTGTCAGCTTCTTTAGTGCGAGCAATCTCAAGCTTTTCTCAATAGTCCTTAACCAATCATCGGCTTCCAAAGGATCGATAACTTGACTGAAACTGGGATGCTTGGTCCTCTAAAAATCTGACAGCTTGGAGTGATGACCATTCTGATTTCCATTCTGCTCAACCATAGCTTGCACAATTTTCAATAGCTCGATCAGATCATTGTTCCTTCTTTCTTCAAACATACGCATGACTTGCTCAGTGGAAGGCGGATGTGGCGATGGAGGTGGTGGTGGCTGATATGGCTCGGGGGGATGTCCTGTCTGTCTTGCTGAGTGATGAACAGGGACATCCTCACAAGCGTGGCTGCTACTGCCTCCCTGCGTCATCCTATTATTTGTTTTCCCAATATAAAGCAACCGAGATGAAAAATATCCGAAAATGGGAATGAAATCCAGCGACAAACCTAGAAGAAAAATAGCGAAGAAAGAAATCAAGGCAAAATAAAAAGGTTCCAACATAATTATACATAGACTCATACATGCAAGATAAACATCATGACGGGTTCGACTACCCACATACATGCAACTAAGCATCATGACAAGAATGACTACATTCGCACATCAACCTCATGACGACTACGGCACTCTAACGATCTAGTGCTCAGCTGGCACTGCGGCGGGCTCCTCTCCTGAGCCGGACTCAGATCTTGAGCTGATAGTGGATACCTCTGAGTTAAAAGTGACACGGCGGCGCTACCTAGAGGACTCTCCCTCAGGGGCAGGTGTGGGACGAGATCTAAGCATAGGGGCTGCAGGAGTAGCGACAAGGGAAGCCCACGCAGCGGGGCACTGCGAGGGGTCACTGCCAAAGGGTTTGTGGTACCCTGAGTGGTCACTGAAGTAACCGGAGTAGCAGAGGCTGGAGGAACAAGTGGAGTGAAAATGACAGTAGGTGGAGGGTTCCTATTCCGAGCAGCGACAAGAGCTATCCGGGCTCGGGTTAGCTCTTGGGCTAACTCATAGATCAAGAGATAACTGGCAGTGATATAGCGAGAAGGTGGCTAGCAGGACGGTCGCACACCGGATCAATAAAAGGGAATCGGATACGCCCGTTCTCCTGCAGAGACGGGTAGAAATAGAAACATGGGTGTGTCTACATGCGAACCTCGTTGTAGGGCAAGTCTACAAGAGCCTCGAGTGCAAAAAACTGGATAGCTTGAGATGGCGTGGAAGCGAAACCACCCTTAGAGGAATGGGTGTAAGCACTGGAAGGTGAGTTGTGGTGTAGAGTGACCTTCGCGTAGTACTCGTACAGCGAACCGGCCAGATGCTCCCGATACACCTGATACACTGGATCAGCACCCTCTGGGTAGAGTCATCGCCACATGTTCTGAAGCAGGTGCGGCGATATGTACGGGGCTGGCTCAGACTGGGTACATGAACGGAACTGGAGCCATCTACACTCACAATCATCACACCATTAGTAATAACAACAAATAAAATGCATGCAATGCAACAATCAATTTCTACTGCTACCGTTCATCTGGCGCATCAGTGGTCTAGCGTGTCCTACAGTCAGCACGACTCTGATACCAAGTGTTGTGGCACCCCAGCTCAGAGCAACCAGTTTACATTGCATTGCCTCCCCAGAGATCAAGTCTTCTGGCAACACACAACAACTTGGTACAGAAAACAACCGCTTTATTGATGCTAGCGGAAACATAGGTCTGATATTACATCAAGTAGCGAGGCCAAGCGGCACACACAGTGCAGCTGAACAATATGTACATTATTTAATGAACATGAGTGAGCCTCGATCACGATAACTACGCGACAGCGGAATGATGACGAAGTTGAACTCCATAGCACATGGACACCGATGTGGACACGATCTAGACGCGGAAGGCTCTCCGATCCGAAACGACTTGCCTGAAATCTGGCATGACACGCCAGGTCAGTACATTGAATGTACTTGCAAGCTCACAACAAACATAAGCATAATGGCAATCAATATCATGACAATTAATCAGATTAATGCAATGCAAATCATACTACTGATGCGGTGAAATCAACTTGTGCACCGAGTCACTCGGACTCCCTTACCAGACGGGCTACCTCGTAACCGAACGGTGATCATACCTGGATCACAAATGAAACCAACACTTTGGTTCCAACCACGATCATCTCATGATTCCACAAATCATCACATAACCAGTGCCAATAGTCAACTCTTAGTGTGCAAGATTACTTATTAATGTTGATCCATGGTGTGACCTATTCACGAGCTATGTCCGTAACTGAGGACGCGGCTATCGATAGATTAAATACACTCTGCAGAGGTAGCGCACTTTACCCACACCACGGAATCCATGGCCTTGTCATCCCATTCGGGTGGACCAACGGAATTCTGACAAAACCCTCCCATTTTCATGGCACTCTCCCGGCCACTCCGACCAACTCCCCACTGGGCTAAGTCATGGGTGGCCCTATGCCTACCAAAGGCATCAACGGCCACCGTCGTGGCAAAAATGGTCCCAAACAGGGACAAGGTACCATAACAACAAACAAGCACACAAGGTTATGTCTGCTTACCGGGCCAGGGTACCGCACGCCCATAACCTTCCCTCATTGGAGGTACCGACCAGAGGCATGACAACAGACCGAATCAAGACCTCCCCATAAAGGTAAATGTGGTCGCACTGGGAAAAACTGGATTCAGTGGCACCATGACTCGAGCAACGTTATGTTCAAGTTGGGTTAACATCAGGTTTAACTTGAAAAATAAGATAACTCGAGTCATCATATGCCATGATCATGCAACTATTCGACATGCAAAACATACCACTCAAAGTGACATACCAACATCATCAAACCTTCCTACTTGCACTACTCATCAATTAAACTTTATTGGTTCTTAACTTCCATCATTTTAATTATCTCATAATATATAAAAATCAATTTATCACAAAAAGAAACTACCATTATTCATGAGAGCATAATCACTTCAATTAAAATTTTCTTCTACTGACTTAAACTAACTCATGCATTCAACCAATACCATAAGAAAGCAATTCAAGCATGACAAAGTAACTAGCACTAAACAATATTTACTTAAATAATTTAAATGCATGGAAATAACTCATATTCAAGTTGGAAAAATCATAGATATTGAAATGACACCATCCAAATGTTGGTGTGGCTTGCCTTAGTGCAGAGGAGGTTCACACTCCTCCTGGTTATCTTCAAGACAAGCTTCTCCCTCTGAAAATATTTAAAAACAGCAAAACAAAATATCAAGAACCACTCAGAAAATCACCAGAAATTCTAGACAACAAGGAAAAATCTCAACTTTGGTGTGCCGCTAGAACTTTTCAAAACAAACACAATGGAAAAAGAAACAACTCATTTGGACTTATAGTTTAGGAGTTATGGTTGGTCAAAATTTTGAATTAAATTTGAATTAAACAGAAAACCGGGGGGGTGACGTCGATGGCGTATTCTCAGAGTACGCCTCCACTCAGACCGCTTCGGGCGCGATCAGAGAGGCTGACAACGGGCCACGTTGGTCAGGTGGGGACGGAGGGGAAGAGAAACAGAGCAACGGTGGCGCTTTGCCGGAGCTCACGCCAGCGAGGAGGGGTCCTTGGGCGAATCCAGAGGGATAGAAAGAGAGAGGGGGTCGAGGCGCACCTGCATGTACCCGTGGCTCGATGAGAGGTGGCCGGAGCAGCTCGCAACCAAGCTCGCAAGCGGCGGCTGCGGTCGGGTTTCACCGAAGAAGAAGCAGAAGACAATGGAGAGAGGCGGTTCCGGGTGATCCAACGTGTCCCGAGGGACCAGTGGACCTCCAAGGAGTCGCCTGAGTAGTTGCTCGAGCTCGAGGGGCACCGGAGCAAGGAGGAGGGGCTGCAGGGATCGCTAGTGAGCTCGGTCAGGGACGGCGGCTAGAGGCCTGCCCGGAGGGGCTGCGGCTATGCTACAGTCGTGTGGTGGTTGTGTGGTGGGTTTGGAGTGCTTGGGATGGTGGGAGGGGCTCGAATTAATAGCCGGAGGGGGAGAGGGGTACATGGCTTCGCCAGAGCTCTCTAGAAGCCGGGGAGCAACGACGAACGACGTCAGCGAGGGGTGGGGAGGCTCAACATTCAAGCGGGAGTTGTGCAACGTGCAGACGAGCACAGGAGGCGGTGGAGGAAGAAGACAGAGGCACGGGGCGCACTGTGGCTTTTGGCTGCGGCGTGCCCGTGCCCACTGCGACGTCTCCTGCGTTGGCGAGCACCGGGGAAAGGTCAAGGGTGAAGAGACGGAGGTGGTGGCGCGGTGCGGCAGTCATCGGCGAGCTCTGGATCGATCACACGTGAAACAGAGACAAGGGCGCAGCGCAGAGCGCGTCAGGCGCGTTGCCAGAGCCGTGTCCACACACGGTCACCACGCTGGCATGGTCAAAACGACGCCCACTCGTTGCCAAACCTTGTCCCTCGTGTTGTCTGTGCAGTGTTTAGTCTAGAGGAAGAGATCATACACTGCCAGGCCGACCAGATTAGACTTCAGCTTGTTGGCAAGTTTCTATTCAGAAACTTGGTCGCCAAGTTTGGAGGGCTTCTAGAAGGTCATTAGGGCTGATTCTCTAGGGTTAAGGCTTATCTAGGAGGGCAATCGAGCTCAAGAAAATTCAGCTTCATTAGAGCAAGGAAAAATACACTTGCTGTAGAAATTGGATTTCGAGGGCAGAACATAAATGATTTTCTGTAACAAAAATATTCCAAATAAGTATGTAATATTTTGCACAGGGATGTGGGCCAAGGTTCAAAGAATGTTTGAGAATTTTCTCAGATTTTTGGAAGCAAGAAAAATGAGGGTTGCTTTGGAGCACAAGTCTCTGAATTGAATTTCAGAGAAGAAATTGAATATTTTCTTTTATGAAAAATATTCCTTGGGTTATTTTGGGATTTTTCAGAGAAAGAAAAGTTGAATAAGAGATGGATGGGTTACTTGGGTGAAAAATCAAGGACATGCCCAAGTGTTTAAGTCCATTTGAATTGATTCAAAACCCCAAATTCAAAGCAAGAGCAAATGAAGTCCGGAAAAAGAGAGAAGGCAAAATCCAGGCTGTCACACATCATCCACTCCCACCCTAACCAATGCAGCTCCAAAATGATGATCTGAAAGGGAGAAAATGACACCATTGATGTCATTATCCGATTCGAGGTCACCCGAACCTAGTGTTTTTCCTGGAGCAACAGACATGTAGGCGAGAACTGAAGGAAATATGCCCTACATGATATAATAAAGTTGTTATTTTATATTTCCTTATTCATGATAAAGGTTTATTATTCATGCTAGAATTGTATTGATATGAAACTTAAATACATGTGTGAATACATAAACAAGTCCCTAGTAAGCCTCTACCAGACTAGCTCGTTGATCAAAGATGGTTAAGGTTTCCTAACCATGGACATGTGTTGTCATTTGATAAGGGGATCACATCATTAGGAGAATGATGTGATGGACAAGACCCATTCGTTAGCTTACCATATGATCGTTCAGTTTACTGCTACTGCTTTCTTGAAATGTCAAATACATGTTCCTTCGACCATGAGATCATGCAACTCCCGAATACCGGAGGAATACCTTGTGTTCTATCAAACGTCACAATGTAACTAAGTGATCATAAAGATGCTCTACAGGTATCTCCGGAGGTGTTTGTTGAGTTGGCATGGATTGAGATTGGGATTTTGTCACTCCGAGTATCAGAGAGGTATCTCTGGGCCCTCTCGGTTATACACATCATAATAAGCTTGCAAGCAAATGACTGAGGAGTTAGTTATGAGATGATGTATTACGGACGAGTAAAAGAGACTGTCCAGAATGAGATTGAACTAGGTAAGAAGATACCGACGACCGAATCTCAGGCAAGTAACATACCGACAGACAAGGAATTACATATGTTGTCATAAGGTTCGACCGGTAAAGATCTTCGTACAATATGTAGGAACCAATATGGGATCTAGCTTCTGCTATTGGTTATTAACCGGAGAGGTGTCTCGGTCATGTCTAAATAGTTCTCGAACCCGTAGGGTCCGCACGCTTAACGTTCGTTGATGATATAGTGTTATATGAGTTATCTGATTTGGTGGTCGAATGTTGTTTGGAGTCTCGGATGAAATCACGGACATGACGAGGAGCTCCGGAGGTAAAGATTGATATATAGGACAATGATATTCAGACGCTGGAAGAGTTTCGGAGTGCACCGGGTAGTCATCGGATTACCGGAAGGGGTTCTGGGCACCCCCAGGAGGCATATGGGCCATATGGGCCAAAAGAGGGGAGCACACCAACCCACAAGGGGCTGGCGCGCTCCCCTATGGCAGCCGGCCTATGGGAGAAAGGAAGGAGGGGGATTCGGCCTCCCGCTTCCTTCCCTCTCCCCCTTTCCTTTCCCCCTCCGGGATATATGGTAAGGGGGGGCGCACCCAGGGCAGGAGCCCAAGTAGGATTCGGCCCTACTTGGGTCGCCTCCTGGCTGCTCCCCTCTCCCCCACATATATATGTGGGAGGGGGCGGCACACATAACCACAACAATCTCTTAGCCGTCTGCGGCGCCCCCTGTCTCCAACGTATCTATAATTTTTTATTGTTCCATGCTGTTTTATTATCAATCTTAGATGTTTTATAATCATTTTATAGTCATTTTATATCATTTTTTGATACTAACCTATAGACATAGTGCCAAGTGCCAGTTGCTGTTTTTTACATTGCAGGAAATCAATATCAAACGAAGTCCAAATGCCACGAAACTTCACGATGATTTTTTATGGGCCACACTGGTACAACGACATCCTAAACAAACGGTTTAAAACCCCTTTCCATGACGGCATTTGGAACCGTCGCCAAGTGAGTGTGGGCGATAGGGGGTCCTTCCCACACGACCCAGAAATCATCGGGGATAGGCCCTCGTGGGACCCAGGCTGGGGCCGTGTGCGATCGGGCGAGGCATGGAAACCCAATCATTTCCGTAGGTATGTACATTCCACACGGTGAATCCCAGAAATCATTTCCGTAGGTATGTACATCCCACACGGTGAATCCCAGAAATCATTTCCGTAGGTATGTACATCCCACACGGTGAATCCCAGAAATCATTTCCGTAGGTATGTACATCCCACACGGTGAATCCCAGAAATCATTTCCGTAGGTATGTACATCCCACACGGTGAATCCCAGAAAATCATTTCCGTAGGTATGTACATCCCACATAGTTCTTTGTGTGGAAACGTTTGTGCAAGGTGGCCTAACGCAAACAGTTCGCTGCCGGAAGCCGTGTGTGATTGTTAGTTGATCGAACATGCCTACTTTCTAGAAACCGTGCGGGTTGTTTGAGTTCATCGCCCACGGTGCTGTCTGAGTAACCGTTTGCAATAGAAAACCCCAATAAGCAGGGTAATTAGCCTATTATTGATAATCCATGTACTAATCAAACTGATATTTCTTATAAAACACGCCAGATATTTCATATCCGTATAAAAGCAACCAGGATTTCATAATCGAATTACATCAGATAGCTTCGGCACTCAGTTACGCCATTACACAACAGCACCAAGTTTCACATGCAGCATCAAAAACCTTTGGAAAGTAGCATCATACACGGTAAATAGACAGATGAATCTCATCTGGGAAACTGCAGAAGCGGAAGGCAAATATTGAGCCTTCAGTGATGTTGAATGTCCTTGCAACTTTAGGCCAGTGGCTATGGATAATTGCCCGCCCAACCTTCGTCCTCTTCAGCAAGACTTCAATATTGTACCGTGGGTGTTGAATGAATACCTTCCTCGCCTCTTGACCATGCAGGTGGTTTGAGAGGTAATCATCGGTGAACTGCTTTGAAAAGTACTGAAAACAAAGCTATGCATAAATCGCTGTTGTAAATTTTGAAATGGCGCAAGGGGTAAAAACAAGGTAAAAGAGTTGGTACCATCCTATAGTTGACTGATGTCTTCTTCATTGTGCAAACAAAGATCTTGCTGTTATTCGTCGCAAGTTTCTTCATCCTAACAATCTTTCTGAGTTTCTTGACTTGACTGATATTCATGGACATCTCATTTCCCCATATGCAAAATGGGTCGAACAGTGGGTCTAAGCCTCTGACAGCAGGACCTACATGTGCAAGACCAAATTGTAAGAAACCTAAATATTAGAATGATTCCTGCAACTGCACAATAATGTGCTATTAGCCAAAGGACCCTGCTTGAACAAACCTCGATGGTAAACCGCAGTGTCTCCCATTGTTTCCCTGCAACACACATAAGGAAGATCTTGATCAGGTTAACTGAGAGTTGCCATACTATCAGTAGAATATGTATTGAGTACAGCCAAATTCGATTGGTGTCACATGCATAACAATACAAAATTGTACCCACAGCAAATGAAAATCAAATTGCAGAACTGAACCAAACAGTTAAATGGACAGCAGACCAAATGAACCAAAATAGTTAACTGAGCACGACATTGCAGAATAGAAACATGTACTAGAAGATAAGACAGTTAACAAAACAAAGAATGCTTGAGAACAGTACTACGAAGTGTAGCAATTGTTGGACCAAAGTGTTAACTGAACATTACATTTCAGAGGACCAAACTGTTAACTGAACATCAGATTGCATATTAACATTACAGAGGACAAATCACTAGAAGGCACTGGTGGTGGCCTCGAGAAAACATCACGAACTATATTTTAAAGTAGACAACCGCGCGGCGGTGTCGACGGTGGCCTCGAAGACGAGGTGCTCCTCCAAGATCTGGCGGTCGACATGCATGTTAGCCATAGCGACCTCGTTCGCGCGTGCGGCCGCATGCTACTCAGCTCCACGTTATACTGCGTGTAAAATGGCTGTGGGTGGCGCTTAATTGGAGGAGGGGTGCAGTGATTTCGGTGGAAGGTGTCGCTCCGTCAGTCAGGGCTTGTGGGACGGGAAAGGAGGAGGATGGTGTGGGTGGGGTGTGGATTACGTGACCATATCGATGAGGCTGCGCAGCAAGAAGAAGGGTCGGCGGCGAGGAGGCCGCGCGGCAAGAAGAAGGGTCGGCGGCGAGGAGGCGGTGCTGCAAGAAGAAGGGTCGCCGGAGAGGAGGCGGCGCTGCAAGAAGAAGGGTAGCTGGCGAGGAGGCGGCACTGCAAGAAGAAGGGTCGCCAGCGAGGAGGCTAAGCTGCCAGTAAGCAGCAGTGAAGGTTTGAACTTGGAAATCAAGGAGGAACAGTGGAAATGTGGCTTTTGGTAGGAGGGAGGGGGTGGGGAGATAGATATTTTCGCGTTGGCAAAAAAATTCGCTCGGTGCTGCGAGAAACCGGCGCGCAAGTGTGGTTCAAGTGGGGGCGATGGACTGTAGACAGCGAAGCTTCCTGCATAAGCCAGACAAGACGGTGCGCCAAGATATTTTATATCGCATCCCACACGATTATTTCTAGTAAACTGTTTGTGGTATACCTGATTTTTTTATTATGTTTTGAAAGACAAAATGGTGTTACAGAGGGAAAGGATGGTGTTTGAATTGCTAGAACATTTACGTACAGTGAACATGCAACTAGTACATGAGTGTTGTGTTTAAATTTGGAATTATTCCGGGTTTGTTTGGCATTTTTATGCATTAATTGATTTTTTGGGCATTTAATGTGCATAATTCAAATTTGAACTACAAGGACATGCTCCAATGCACCAAAGTTTGCTGAAAAATCACATGTGTGTCTTTGGGTGAATTTATAGGTCCCATGCAAGAAATGGGAATAAAATTCAAACATCTGGGTGTCGTGGCTCGGCCGGAATGATTGAGAAACTTGGTTTTTAATTCATATAAATCCAAAACATGGCTGAAAATCATGAAACTTGGCATGGTCTCATGACATGGCACCAACATGCTGCAGTAATTTTTATGGCCGAATTGGGACAAGCTTTGGTGTAAGCTTCTTGCAAACCAAAGCTTCCCCCAAGAAGGCTCCTGGTTCCGAGAGGAACGTGTCACCTCCTTGTGTGAAATGAGATACGTACACTGCCTTCTCCCGCCTTAATTTTTTTACACAGGCAGATTAGACCAAATAGAAGTATCGTGCTAAATTTTGGAATTATTCCGTGTTCGTTTGGCCTTTGTTATACATTAATTGAGTTTCTGGGCATTTAATGTGCATAATTCAAATTTGAACTACAAGCACGTGCTCCAATGCACCAAAGTTGTTTAAAAAATCACATGTGTGTCCTTGGGTGAATTTCTAGGTCCCATGCAAAAGATGGGAGTGAAATTCAAACATCTGGGCATCGTGGCTCGGCCGGAAAGATTGAGAAACTTGTTTTTTTAATTCCTGTAATTCCAAAACACGGCTGAAAATCATGAAACTTGGCATGGTCTCATGACATGGCACCAACATGTTGCGGTAATTTTTTTGGTGAATTGGGACAAGCTTTAGTGTAGGCTTCTTGCAAACCGGAGCTTCCCTCAAGAAGGCTCCTGGTTCCGAGACGGAATGTTCACCTCTATGTGCGAAACGACATGCGTACACTGCCTTCTCCCGACTTAATTTTTTTACACATGCAGATTAGACCAAATAGAAGTATCGTGCTAAATTTTGGAATTATTCCATGTTCATTTGGCCTTTTTATACATTAATTGAGTTTCTGCGCATTTAATGTGTATAATTTAAATTTGAACTACAAGCACGTGCTCCAGTGCACCAAAGTTGTTTGAAAAATCACATGTGTGTCCTTGGGTGAATTTCTAGGTCCCATGCAAGAGACGGGAGTGAAATTCAAACATCTGGGCGTCGTGGCTCGGCCGGAAAGACTGAGAAACTTGGTTTTTTAATTCCTGTAATTCCAAAACACGCCTGAAAATAATGAAACTTGGCATGGTCTCATGACATGGCACCAACATGCCGCTGTAATTTTTTTGGCCGAATTGGGACAAGCTTTGGTGTAGGCTTCTTGCAAACCAGAGCTTCCCTCAAGAAGGCTCGTGGTTCCGAGAGTGAACGTGTCACCTCCGTGTGCGAAACGACATATGTACACTGCCTTGTCCCGCCTTAATTTTTTTACACAGCCAGATTAGACCAAATAGAAGTACCGTGCTAAATTTTGGAATTATTCCGGGTTCGTTTGGCCTTTTTAATACATTAATTGAGTTTCTGGGCATTTAATGTGCATAATTCAAATTTGAACTACAAGCACAGGCTCCAGTGCACCAAAGTTGTTTGAAAAATCACATGTGTGTCCTTGGGTGAATTTCTAGGTCCCATGCAAGAGATGAGACTGAAATTCAAACATCTGGGCGTCGTGGCTCGGCCGGAAAGATTGAGAAACTTGGTTTTTTAATTCATGTAATTCCAAAACACGCCTGAAAATCATGAAACTAGGCATGGTGTCATGACATGGCACCAACATGCTGTGGTAATTTTTTTGGCCGAATTGGGACAAGCTTTGGTGTAAGCTTCTTGCAAACCGGAGCTTCCCTCAAGAAGGCTCGTGGTTCCGAGAGGGAACGTGTCACCTCCGTGTGCGAAACGACATACGTACACTGCCTTCTCCCGCCTTAATTTTTTTACACAGCCAGATTAGACCAAATAGAAGTACCGTGCTAAATTTTGGAATTATTCCGGGTTCGTTTGGCCTTTTTATACATTAATTGAGTTTCTGGGCATTTAATGTGCATAATTCAAATTTGAACTACAAGCACATGCTCCAGTGCACCAAAGTTGTTTGAAAAATCACATGTGTGTCCTTGGGTGAATTTCTAGGTCCCATGCAAGAGATGGGAGTGAAATTCAAACATCTGGGCGTCGTGGCTCGGCCGGAAAGATTGAGAAACTTGGTTTTTAATTCCTGTAATTCCAAAACACGCTTGAAAATCATGAAACTTCGCATGGTCTAATGACATGGCACCAACATGTTGTGGTAATTTTTCTGTCCGATTTGCGAAGGCCCACACATTAACAATCAACAAGTCATTTTGGAACAAGTGCTGTCACGTTACAAATTGGAAACACAAGTATTATTGAAACCGTGGGCGTTCGACTTACCAATTACGTGCGGCCATGCGTCCCCTTTTTTTATTGGCTAGGAGGTGCCGTGCGGGGTAGCTATTTGAGTACGGGAGGCGTGCGATCAGACGCCTGTGCATGCTCATCGGGAGGAGAGCCCTTTGACCAATACCCACCGCGCACTTCCCTCCCAATGTCTCCATTAATGGCGCCCGAGCACCTGTTCTACGGCGTGGCTATATGTCTCACTGGACTGAGATTTAAGAGAGAAAAATGAAAATTTGAAAAGAAAGTTTTGCATGGATCTTGATGTAAGATCCAACGGACCTATATAGCATCGATTGCGACTTATAGCAAGCATGATGAATATAAGGACGATGACAGTGGATAATAATTGTCTTACATATTTAGAAACATAAATTAAAAAAGCCACATGCGGCAACGCCCGAAATACACAAGGGCAAAAGAAGAAGGAAGACAACGATCTGGCTCGCTGATCTCTACTTCCTTGATGCGTTGCTGCAGGCCGCGGGAACTAGTCTCCGCGGCGAGCGGCGATGAGCTCTTTCTTGTCCTCAAGATGCTGCTTGAGAGCATCCACGGATTCCTCCACCAGCCTTCGGCGCTCGATGCGCAGCATGACATTCTCGTCCATAAGTTTCTCGACGATGACACCGGTCCTCTTCAACAAGGCAGTTGTCTGCTCCTGCTGCTCCGCACTTCTGACGATCTTTGCCCTCAGCAGGTCACGCTCGGCCCGGAGCTTCGCATTACTCTCATTTAGTTGCCGGATGACGTCGGTAGACTGTTCAAACGAGGCTTTCAGGTCATCCTGCAACCTCTCCCACTTGGAGATCTGATCCATCTGCCTAAGGACGAGGGCACGCATGCGCCTGTAAGAGTCCTCGCCTGCCCGCGAGGCATTTTCCCAGGCCGCCGCGGGGTGGGAGGACATCTCTACTGCATTCGCGGCGCGGCGGGACATCTCTTCTGCTTTCGCAGTGCGGCCGGACCAGTCTGCTGCATCGACGGCGCGGCGGGTCCTTCGTGCTGCTTCGGCGGCGCGGCGGGACCTCTCTGTTGCTACGGCCGTGCGGCAGGACATGTTGGCTGCTTTCACGGCAAGGCGGGACATCTCTCGTGCTCCCGCTTCCAGGCTCGCCTCTCCCTGGTGGCAATCTCTCGACCCAGAACTCACGCTGGCCATGGCGGACGCAAGGGAACGATGATGAATGACTTGTTTGTTTTTGACTTTTTGTGGACGAGGAGTTGAGGAGGCATGTGCAGTCATCTTGGAGTAGTAGTATTTATAACCGCGTAGTAATACGCTCCTAAGTGGGAAACCGTTTAGGTTTTGATCAGTGTGAACAGGTTTGCAATTTGGAATGTGACGGGACGCGGCCTCCCTGTTCTTCTAAAAAAATTGTGACGGGACACATGCTCAAACTTTACTGCGGTTATAAGTGCGGCACTATTCCCGAAAGGCGTAACGTGGGCACGTACGCCTTCTGGGCCGCGTACACGGCGTTTGCACCATAGGGCGCACCGCAATAGGCAATATCAGCACACGTCTTGTTCCAACAACCGTGCACGCTCGTTATTACCATCGCGCACGCTTCTTTTAATTAGAATGGGTGTGCCTGTCTAGCGCACACACATTGATCTATCTAACTGTTTCAATTTGTTGTGGCTAATCGCAAACAGGTCATCCATGTGAAGTGTATGCCATCAATCGCAGACACTTTGATCTGGCTTACCCGTTTCTGTTTTGTTGCCTAATCGCAAACAGTTAATCCTTATGAAGCGTATGCCCTCAATCAAACACACCTTGATCTAGCTGACGGTTTCTTTTGTGTTGCCTAATCACAAACAGTTCATCCGAGTGAACCGTATGCTGTATATCGCACACACCTTCATCTGGCGGCCCGTTTCTTTTGTGTTTCCTAATCACAAACAGTTCATCCGAGTGAACCATATGCTCTATATCGCACACGCCTTCATCAGGCTACCCATTTCTTTTGTCCTGCCTCATCGCAAACAGTTCGTTGGATTGAACCGTATGCCCTGGATCGCACACGCAACTAAAATTTGAACCGTGTTTGATGCATCCTCCATTGCAAACGTTTTGCACTTTTTTACGGGTTTTTTTACGTCCCCGTTTGTGATTGATGTATCGCACACAGTTTCGTGAAAGGGTCTCTGATCATAGTGTCGCGTTAGCAGCATCCTGCAGTAGTGCCAGAAGAAAGGCAATGGGCCCTGGTTGCACCTAGGGGGTGCCCCGAGGGGGGCACAACCCACTAGGGCGCGCCAGGAGGCCCAGGCGCGCCCTGGTGGGTTGTGCCCACCTTGGATGCCCCCGGACCGCCTCTTTGCTCTATAAATACCACAATATTCCAGAAACCCTAGAACAAGCGTCGAAATATTCATCTAGCCGTCGGAGAGTCCAGAACCACGAGATCCAATCTAGACACCATCACGGAGGGGTTCACCACTTCCATTGGTGCCTCTCCGATGATGCGTGAGTAGTCCTTTGTAGACCTTCGGGTCCGTAGTTAGTAGCTAGATGGCTTCCTCTCTCTCTCGCTAGATTCTCAATACAATGGTCTCTTGGAGATCCATATGATGTAACTCTTTTGCGGTGTGTTTGTTGGGATCTGATGAACTTTGAGTTTATGACCAGTCATATATTTTTATATCCATGAAAGTTATTTGAGTTTCTTTGATACCTTATATGCATGATCTCTTATAGCCTTGTATTTCTTCTCCGATATTTGGGTTTTGTTTGGCCACCTCGATCTATTTATCATGCAATGGGAAGAGGTGCCAGGTAGTGGGTTTGATCTTACGGTGCTCGATCCCAGTGACAGAAGGGGAAACGACACGTACGTATCATTGCTACTAAGGACAAAAAGACGAGATCTATATCTACTGCCATATAGATAAACGGATCTTGTCTACATCATGTCATCGTTCTTATTGCATTACTCCGTTTTTCCATGAACTTAAGACACTAGATGCGTGCTGGATAGCGGTCGATGTGTGGAGTAATAGTAGTAGATGCAGGCAGGAGTCGGTCTACTAATCTTGGACGTGATGCATATGTAATGATAATTGCCTGGATATCGTCATAATTATTTGAAGTTCTATAAATTCCAAACATTAATTTGTTTACCCACCATTTGCTATTTTTCTCGAGAGAAGCCACTAGTGAAACCTAGTGCCCCCAGGTCTTATTTCTCATATATTTGCCTTGCGATCTAGTTTTCCTTTGCATTTTTATTCAGATCTATTAAACCAAAAAAATACAAAAATACCTTGCTGCACTTTATTTATTTGCGATCTATTATTTCAATCTACTACAATTTATCTCACGTCCGCTTGCCAATTTCTGGCGCCGTTACCCGACAGGGATTGACAACCCCTTTAACACGTCAGGTTGCGAGGTATTGTTATTTGTGTGCAGGTGATGTTTACGTTGTGTTGCTTGGTCCTCCTACTGGTTCGATACCTTGGTTTCATAACTGAGGGAAATACTCTACCGTCGCTGTCGTGGAATTGTCATGGTAGATGTCCTAGTGTGAGAACTTAGTCGTGAGGCCGCGCATCTATGTGGTAGCTTGAGAGGGGTTGATCGGGATGAGAGACGCGAGGCCGATCAACACACAAGACAAGGATTTAGACAGCTTCGGGCCCCGGGAAACATCATTCGGTAATAACCCTACATGCTGTTTGAGGCTAGGTCTCATTATCATCACGAGGGAGTCACCGTAAACCGGCTCTCCTAGTTGTGTCTAGCCCTAAAGATTATTTTCTTACCCTCTTCCCCCCCACTTGGGGTGCCCCGCCCCTCCTTATATAAGTTGAAGGGGCGGGTTACATGTAGTCCATCTTGGACTAAGACTTAAACTATTCTGACTTCTCTTCATGTGGTCTTCTTAACATCTTGGGCTTCTTAAGGTCTCGGGCTTATTAACCCCAGGCGACTCTGTCTGCTGGGTTACGACTGTCTGCCGGTTTACCATCTGACTTAACATTTGTCGGGTTATCATCTGACTTAACATCTGCCGGGTTATGATCCGACTTAACTTTCTGTCGGGTTATGATCTGGTTTATCATCTATCTTAACCATCTATCTTAACTGTCTACCTGAACTCTCTGCCGGTTTACCAAGTCCCAGCCGGGTTATAATTCTGGCCGGGTCATACCGTGGGGTATATCCCCGACATTAGCCCCCAGTTTAATTTGGATTTATCCATGTTAAACTGATCCTGATCATCCTTAAGTCCTTGTCATTTCCTTCTTCTAGAAAATCTGGGTCAACAGGCCAGTTTCATAATCAATTTGCTGACATTGGTTTGTCATAGAGAAATATTGTGAAGAATAATTCATTTGATTCAGCTCCCAATGCTTAAAAAATATTGGTCTTTGAAATACTCCGCTGATTCTTCAGCCGGCTTAAGGATGTAGAACTTGCCGGTTTATCGTTGCCAAAATTGCCGGTTTATAAATATTGATGGCACCGGGTCATAATTGTAGTTAACATCATGCTTGAAAATATACCTCTTATATGCCTATCACTTGTAGCCCCCAAGCCTTAAGAAAGTAGCATAGCAAGAGCTTAAGACTTGCTTCAATATAAATGTCACAACCTTGAACAAATCCGATTTGTTCATCTCAGTCACTAATCGAACTGAATATTCCACATATGTAGCCCCAAGTGACGGCTTGTCATGCTTGCAGCAACCTGGGACTTGTAATTGCCTTGTGCTCATAAAAACTTCAACCAATGTAGCCCCCAAGGGCCGGCTCAGTAAGATAATATTGAGCTGGGACTTTATATATACTTCTTTCAAAAGAACATCATATGATGTAATCCCCATCATGGGGCTTGAACCCACGTCCACAAGGTTAAGAGCTTTGTGCTTTACCAACTGAGCAGTGGACCCGTCAATATAATGGATTAAGACTTGTGTACCTCGAATTGTTGATAGGAGCAAATGGTAGCCCCCAAGGGCCGGCTCATTATGATGTGATGAGTCGGATCTTCAATAACGCCAGTAAAAATGACTTTGCATTAGCCCCCAAGTGTCATGGTGCATGCTTGATACGACATGAGACTTGCATATTTGATGTAATCTGAACTTGAATAATGTAGCCCCCAAGTGCCGGGTCGTAAGCCTGCAGTGACTCGGGACTATTCCTTCCATTGTAGAATAAATTATATCCATTGATAAAATTATAGCCATTGCGCTAAAGCGACTTTGAAAACCTCAACCATAATACTGGTTATTGATAACCCTAATAAAAATCCAGCCATGTTGGCTATTAAAGATTTGAATAATATAACCCAGTTGGAAACCCGGTTCCTGTGATATTTGATCACACTGTTGGTTTACCAAACCAGTGTAATAAGGGTGAGAACCCAAATTTTAAGCACTGGTGATTATCGTATATCACCGGCTTATAAATAAAGCCAGGCCGGTTAATAAACACCGGATTTATTTGATCTCATACTGGCGACTTATAGTCAAAAGCCAGGCCGGGTCAATAAACGCCGGACATTAATTTATCATGTACTGATGACGTATAGTTGACATCCAAGACGGGTTAATAAACACCGGCGAATTGTGATAACAAAAACTTTATAAGCGTCATTCGATAAACCTCAAAAAAAATTCAAATAAAATCAAACGCAAAAACGAGGCTTTTCATGGGCTGCCAGGCCGAAAAATCGAGGCTTTTCACGGGCTGCCAGGCCACTGAGTTAAACCGTTCTACAAACCTTATAAGATGGACCTCACATAACCAATCGTCGTTTTAACTTTGACAAGTTCAGGGTGTGCATAAGATTGACTTGTCAAACGTTCGGCGGGTCATTCCAGGAATACCTGGGCGGAGTGGCTTACTTAAAAAGGCAGGATAACCCGGGGTTTTAGGTGAATACACCTGGCTTCCAAGCCTGGCTTTTAATCCTATCACAAGGGTTATAGCAACTCTTGTTCTTTAAAACAAAAGAGCCCCCAAGCAATATTTCTGAGCTGTGCTCAATGGGCACCAATGTTTGAGTTGTGATTTTGCAACAGACTCTCTTTGGTCCCTTTAATCTGTGTAGCAAGCCCCCAAGTTTTTTTATGTGTCCTATAAGCCGGATCAAAGGGTAATCATAACTTTGCTCTATAAAGCATAAGCCCCCAAGTGGCCATAATAAGATAAGCCCGTAAGGCAGGATACCCATGTTTGAACCGCGCATCATGGCAGCAAGTTCTCTTTGGCAACCTTTAATTTTTCTGAGAACTCAAACTTGCGAGAGATGAATTCTTTTTTGAACCGGAATTGTAAACCTGATATTGAGAGCTTCAAAGCCTTATGGGAGAAAGATGTCTCTTGAGCCGGATTTTGAACCGGAATCTTTATTTTGAGCCGGAAATTTTCTGATGGCCTTTAAATTTTCATCAATATGGCAGCAGCCTCCGGGATCGGGTTATCTTCCCTTCCATCATCCTGGGGTTCTTGAATTAGCTGAAACTGGCAAGATTTGCTGAGTCATGCCATCGTAGCCCCCGAGTCTTAAGACTACTCGGGGAGTTGGCTGGAGACTCTCCATGCTTGACCATGATATGACCAGTGGATTGCTGGAATATGTTGAATCTCGGTGGGTTATAATTGACCCTGTCCATTGACCCGTCCGGTGTAGGCAAGGGCCATAGCTTGATGGCCTCTTTTGCAATGTTGAATTGTTCTGATTTGTCTGAAAAATGAACCGTATATAGCGTCCATAGATCACGTCCAATAACTTCAACTGTGATTTATCCATTCTCTCATGGCTGCGGTGGAGGTGGCAGTTTAAAGCGCGGAGCCGGGCATCTCAGAAAGATCCTCCTTTTTTTAGCCCACCGGATCAACTTGTCTCACGGGGCTCGGGCGAACAAGGGTAGGTGAGGCCGATTTCTCTGAGCGGCGGCTCACGGCGCGACCCGGGCGGTTTAACGGTGCATAGCAGAGGTGGCAAGTTGATGACCTTCATAATACTCATTGTGTATCCCAATATGAGTTATTCAATAAACTTGGTGACATGGTGGTCACTTCTGCAGCAGATAATTTGTCCTGCACATGAAAACATATAGACCAAAATAATTGTTCTTTGATAAAAACAATATGTGGCAATAAAATAAATCTGGATGGATGATGACCCACAAGTATAGGGGATCTATCGTAGTCCTTTCGATAAGTAAGAGTGTCGAACCCAACGAGGAGCAGAAGGAAATGATAAGCGGTTTTCAGCAAGGTATTCTCTGCAAGCACTGAAATTATCGGTAACAGATAGTTTTGTGATAAGGTAATTTGTAACGGGTAGCAAGTAATGAAAGTAAATAAGGTGCAGCAAGATGGCCCAATACTTTTTGTAGCAAAGGACAAGCTTGGACAAACTCTTATATAGAGAAAAGCGCTCCCGAGGACACATGGGAATTATCGTCAAGCTGGTTTTCATCACGCTCATATGATTCGCGTTCGTTACTTTGATAATTTGGTATGTGGGTGGACCGGTGCTTGGGTACTGCCCTTTCTTGGACAAGCATCCCACTTATGATTAACCCCTATTGCAAGCATCCGCAACTACAAAAGAAGTATTAAGGTAAACCTAACCATAGCATGAAACATGTGGATCCAAATCAGCCCCTTACGAAGCAACGCATAAACTAGGGTCTAAGCTTCTGTCACTCTAGCAACCCATCATCTAATTATTACGTCCCAATGCCTTCCTCTAGGCCCAAATAATGGTGAAGTGTCATGTAGTCGACGTTCACATAACACCACTAGAGGAGAGACAACATACATCTCATCAAAATATCGAACGAATATCAAATTCACATGACTACTTATAGCAAGACTTCTCCCATGTCCTCAGGAACAAATGTAACTACTCACAAATCATATTCATGTTCATAATCAGAGGGGTATTAATATGCATAAAGGATCTGAACATATGATCTTCCACCAAATAAACCAAGTAGCATCAACTACAAGGAGTAATCAACACTACTAGCAACCAACAGGTACCAATCTGAGGCTTTGGGACAAAGATTGGATACAAGAGATGAACTAGGGTTTTAGAGGAGATGGTGCTGGTGAAGATGTTGATGGAGATTGACCCCCTCCCGATGAGAGGATCGTTGGTGATGACGATGGCGATGATTTCCCCCTCCCGGAGGGAAGTTTCCCCGACAGAACAGCTCTGCTGGAGCCCTAGATTGGTTCCGAAAAGGTTCCGCCTCGTGGCGGCGGAGTTTCTTCCCGAAAGCAGGCTTATCATTTTTTCCAGGGTAAAAGACTTCATATAGCAGAAGATGGGCACCGGAGGCCTGCCAGGGGGCCCACGAGGCAGGGGGGCGCGCCCAGGGGGGTAGGGCGCGCCCCCACCCTCGTGGCCAGGGTGTGGGCCCTCTCTGGTGGATTCTTTCGCCAGTATTTTTTATTAATTCCAAAAATAACATCCGTGAAGTTTCAGGACTTTTGGAGCTGTGCAGAATAGGTCTCTAATATTTTCTCCTTTTCCAGCCCAGAATTCCAGCTGCCGGCATTCTCCCTCTTCATGTAAACCTTGTAAAATAAGAGAGAATAGGCATAAGTATTGTGACATAACGTGTAATAACAACCCATAATGCAATAAATATCGATATAAAAGCATGATGCAAAATGGACGTATCAACTCCCCCAAGCTTAGACCTCGCTTGTCCTCAAGCGGAAGCCGATAACAAAAAATATGTCCACATGTTTAGAGATAGAGGTGTCGATAAAATAAAATACGGGCATGAGGGCATCATGATCATTCTTATAACAGCAACATATATAGATATTGTCATATGCTTTCTTATGCTCAAGTAATAATCCATTCACAATGTACAGTACGAATCAGAAACTTCATTGAGAACCAACGAACTGTAATCTCAGTCATTGAAGCAATTGCAATTTATCATAACATCAGAAAGAGTCAATATAAGAGCTTTTCAGCAAGTCCACATACTCAACTATCATTTAGTCTTTTACAATTGCTAACACTCACGCAATACTTATGGGTATGGAGTTTTAATCGGACACAGAGAAAGATAGGGGCTTATAGTCTTGCCTCCCAACCTTTTACCTCATGGGTAATGTCAACAATAATAATTCATGCTAACTTACATCCAATTGGATATATATATATCAAGATCTTTCCAACACAATGTGCTTGCCAAAGGATAAAATGTAAAAAGGAAAGGTGAAGATCACCATGACTCTTGTATAAGGTATAAGACAAAAGTAAAAGATAGGCCCTTCGAAGAGGGAAGCAGAGGTTGTCATGTTCTTTTATGGTCGGATGCACAAAATCTTAATGCAAAAGAACGTCACTTTATATTGCCACTTGTGATATGGACCTTTATTATGCAGTCCGTCGCTTTTATTGCTTCCATATCACAAGATCGTATAAAGCTTATTTTCTCCACACTAATAACTCATACATATTTAGAAAGCAATTTTTATTGCACGCAACATGACAACTTACTTGAAGGATCTTACTCAATCCATAGGTAGATATGGTGGACTCTCATGGCAAAACTGGGTTTAAGGACATTCGGAAGCACAAGTAGTATCTCTACTTGGTGCAAAGAATTTGGCTAGCATGAGGGGGAAAGGCAAGCTCAACATGTTGGATGATCCATGACAATATACTTTATTTCAGATATAAGAAAACATAACCCATTTCGTCGTCTTCCTTGTCCAACATCAACTCTTTAGCATGTCATATTTTAATGAGTGTTCACAATCATAAAAGATGTCCAAGATAGTATATTTATATGTGAGAACCTCTCTTTCTTTATTACTTCCTATTAATTGCAACGATGACCAAAACTATGTTTGTCAACTCTCAACAACTTTTATTCATCATACTATTTATATGTGAAGTCATTACTCTCCATAAGATCGATATGATCTCTTTTATTTCTTTTTATTCTTTCTCTTTTCTTACAATCCCTCAAGATCATAGCAAGATAATCAAGCCCTTGACTCAACACTAATCTTTATTATATATATAGCTCACGGACTTGATTACATAGAAGGATCATAAAGCAAAACTCAAAACTAAATAATACTAAAACTTTATTCTACTAGATCAAGATATTACCAAAAGGATCGAACTAAGAAAAAGGTAAAGATAGGAGTGTGATGGTGATACGATACCGGGGCACCTCCCCCAAGCTTGGCAGTTGCCAAGGGGAGTGCCCATACCCATGTGATTATATCTCTTTTGCCGGTGAAGGAGATGGTGGTGATGATGGATAGTCGCACATCGAACGTAGGAGATCCTCCAATTTGCGAATAATGCCCTTGAGTGCGGTGATATGCTCCTTCAACAAAATATTTTCACGTGTGAGATACTTATTTTGTATGCGAGCTAACTCAATCATCTTGAAAGCTTCAATCTCCGTTGGGGTAAGAAGATTGTGATGAGGTTGGAGGATGTCTTCATCTTCTGCTGCCGGAACTTGGTCCTCCATAGCCTTCTTGATCCCATCATCCTTGTTGATCTCCCCGAGTTCTTCTCTCTTCAGCTCTATCTTCATTAGCCAAGCATCGTTGTCACCATTGTTGGAGGAGGGGGACGACATGATGCCTGGTCTTGACAACTCTGGCAGAAAACAGCTCAAAACGAAAACAGAGGATATTTGCATGGTACGGTGGTCAAAGCCTTCGGGAGACTATATAATGAATTTTTACCGACCAAAAGAAGTATCGTGCAAGAAAATGGAGTCCGGAGAGCACACGAGGTGCCCACGAGGTAGGGGGCGCGCCCAGGGGGGTAGGGCGCGCCCTCCACCCTCGTGGAAGCCTCGTGTCCTTCCTGGACTACTTCTTATTTTCCTATTTTCTTAAATATTCCAAAATGCAGAAAAATTGCCATTAGAACTGTTTTGGAGTCGGTTTACTTACCGTACCACATACCTATTCCTTTTCGGAGTCTGAAACGTTCTCGAAAGTGTCCCTTATGTATTCCTCCGGGGTCACGGTTTCTATAACATTAGTTTCAACATTTATAGGATTACCTAAGATATAATGTTTGATTCTTTGACCGTTCACCACCTTCGGATTTGTGCCTTTGAAGTTGTTGATTTTTATGGCACTGGAACGATAGACCTCCTTGATAACGTAAGGACCTTCCCATTTGGAGAGAAGTTTTCCTACAGAAAATCTCAAACGAGAGTTGAATAGCAACACATAATCACCTACATTAAACTCACGCTTTTGTATCCTTTTGTCATGCCATCTTTTAACTTTTACTTTAAATAGTTTGGCATTCTCATAGGCTTGAGTTCTCCATTCATCAAGTGAGCTAATGTCAAATAGCCTCTTCTCACCGGCAAGTTTGAAATCATAATTGAGCTCTTTAATGGCCCAATATGCCTTATGTTCTAGTTCGAGAGGTAAGTGACATGCTTTTCCATAAACCATTTTATACGGAGACATACCCATAGGATTTTTATATGCAGTTCTATAGGCCCATAATGCATCATCAAGTTTCTTGGACCAATTCTTTCTAGATCTATTAACAGTCTTTTGCAAAATTAATTTGAGCTCTCTATTACTCAATTCTACTTGACCACTAGACTGCGGGTGATAGGGGATGCAATTCTATGATTAACATCATACTTAGCAAGCATTTTACGAAAAGCACCATGAATAAAATGTGAACCACCATCAGTCATTAAATATCTAGGGACTCCAAACCTCGGAAAAATAACTTCTTTAAGCATCTTAATAGAGGTGTTATGATCAGCACTACTAGTTGGAATAGCTTCTACCCACTTAGTAACGTAATCAACAGCAACTAAAATATGTGTATACCCATTAGAGGAAGGAAACGGTCCCATATAATCAAAGCCCCAAACATCAAATGGTTCAATAACGAGTGAATAATTCATAGGCATTTCTTGACGTCTACTAATATTACCAATTCTTTGACATTCATCACAAGACAAGACAAACTTACGGGCATCTTTGAAGAGAGTAGGCCAATAAAAACCGGATTGCAATACCTTATGTGCAGTTCTATCTCCAGCGTGGTGTCCTCCATAAGCTTCGGAGTGACACTTGCGTAGGATCTGTTCCTGTTCATGCTCAGGTATACAACGTCTAATAACACCATCTACTCCTTCTTTATAAAGGTGTGGGTCATCCCAGAAGTAATGTCTTAAATCATAGAAAAACTTTTTCTTTTGCTGGTATGTGAAACTAGGTGGTATAAATTTAGCAACAATGTAATTAGCATAATCAGCATACCATGGAGCAGTACGAGAAGCATTTATGACAGCTAATTGTTCATCAGGAAAGCTATCATCAATAGGTAGTGGGTCATCAAGAACATTCTCTAACCTAGACAAGTTGTCTGCAACGGGGTTCTCAGCTCCCTTTCTATCAATAATATGCAAATCAAATTCTTGTAGCAAGAGAACCCATCTAATAAGTCTAGGTTTAGCATCTTTCTTTTCCATAAGATATTTAATAGCAGCATGATCAGTGTGAACAGTTACTTTAGAATCAACAATATAAGGTCTGAACTTATCACAAGCAAATACAACTGCTAAAAATTCTTTTTCAGTAGTAGCATAATTTCTCTGGGCATTGTCTAGAGTTTTACTAGCATATTGTATAACATTTAACTTCTTATCAACTCTTTGTCCTAGAACAGCACCTACAACATAATCACTAGCATCACACATAATTTCAAAGGGTAAATTCCAATCAGGTGGCTGAACAATAGGTGCAGAAATCAATGCTTTCTTAAGTATTTCAAATGCTTCTACACAATCATCATCAAAGACAAAAGGAATATCTTTTTGTAAGAGATTAGTCACAGGCCTGGAGATTTTAGAGAAGTCCTTAATGAACCTCCTATAAAAACCAGCATGACCAAGGAAACTTCTTATACCTTTAATGTCCTCGGGACACGGCATCTTTTCAATAGCATCAACTTTAGCTTTATCAACTTCAATACCTCTTTCAGAAATATTATGCCCCAAGACAATACCTTCATTAACCATAAAGTGGCACTTCTCCCAATTCAAGACAAGGTTAGTTTCTTCGCATCTCTGCAAAACTTGATCAAGGTTGCTCAAGCAATCATCAAAAGAAGTTCCATATACGGAGAAATCATCCATGAAGACCTCAACTATCTTTTCACAAAAATCAGAGAATATAGCCATCATGCATCTTGGTAGTAGGTGCGTTACATAAACCAAAAGGCATACGTCTATAAGTAAAGGTACCGAAAGGGCAAGTAAAAGTGGTCTTTTCTTGATCCTCTTTTGACACAGGTATTTGAGAGAAACCAGAATAACCATCTAGAAAGCAAAAATGTGTATGTTTGGATAATCTTTCTAGCATTTGATCAATAAAAGGTAAATGGTAATGATCCTTTTTAGTAGCTTTATTTAATTTGTGGAAATCAATTACCATTCTATAACCTTTAATAATTCTTTGTGGGATCAATTCATCTTTATCATTAGGAACAACAGTAATACCTCCCTTCTTAGGGACACAATGGACAGGAGTTACCCACTGACTATCAGCAACGGGATAAATTATACCTGCCTCCAGAAGCTTTAGTATTTCTTTCCTTACCACTTCTTTCATCTTAGGATTTAACCGTCGTTCGTGATCAAAGACTGGTTTAGCGTCTTTCTCCAATTTTATTTTGTGTTGGCATAGAGTGGGACTAATGCCCTTAAGATCATCAAGAGTATATCCAATAGCAGCACGGTGCTTCTTCAGAGTTTTCAATAAATTCTTTTCTTCATGCTCTGAAAGGTTAGCACTAATAATAACAGGATATATCTTTTTCTCATCAAGATAAGCATATTTAAGAGTATCAAGTAATGGTTTAAGCTCAAACACGTGATCACCCTTGGGTGGAGGAGGATCCCCTAGGATTTCAACAGGCAAGTTGAGTTTCGAAATAGGTCCCTATTTAAAGAATACTTCATCTATTTCCCTCCTTTCATTCATAAACATATCATTTTCATGGTCGACCAAATATTGTTCTAAAGGGTCATTAGGAGGCACGACAATAGAAGCAAGACCGATAATTTCATCTTTACTAGGCAATTCCTCATCATGGGGTTGTCTACGAAATTTAGCAAAGTTAAACTCATGAGATATATCCCCCAAACCAATAGTAATAACATCCTTTTCGCAGTCTATCCTAGCATTAACAATATTCAAGAAGGGTCTACCAAATATAATGGGACAGAAGCTATCTTGTGGGGAACCAAGAACAAGAAAATCAGCAGGATATTTAACTTTCCCACACAAGACTTCAACATCTCTAACAATCCCAACTAGTGAAATAGTGTCTCTATTGGCAAGCTTAATTGTAACATCAATTTCCTCTAACTCAGCAGGTGCAATATCATGCATAATTTCTTTGTATAAAGAGTGAGGTATTGCACTTGCACTAGCACCCATATCACATAAACCATGATAACAATGATCTCCTATCTTAACGGAAATAACAGGCATGCCTACAACAGGTCTACGTTTATTTTTAGCATCAGGTCTAGCAATTCTAGCAGCTTCGTTGCAGAAGTAAATAACATGCCCATCAATATTATCAGCCAAGAGATCTTTAACCATAGCAACACTAGGTTCAAATTTAATTTGCTCAGGGGGTTTGGGTGTCTTAATGTTACTTTTGTTGACCACAGTTGAAGCTTTGGCATGATCCTTTATTCTAACAGGGAAAGGTCGTTTCTCAATATAAGCAGTAGGAATGACAGGATCATCATAAGTGATAGTCTTTTCTTCAACTTTAATAGGTGCAACTACTTTTACTTAAATGGGAGGATTATATTTAAACCACTTCTCCTTAGGGAGATCAACATGAGTAGCAAAGGATTCACAGAAAGAAGCTACTATCTCAGAGCCAAGTCCATATTTAGTGCTAAATTCTCGGAAAACATCGGTATCCATAAAATATTTAACACAATCAAACTTAGGTGTCAAACCTGACTCCTTACCTTCATGAAGGTCCCAATCTTCAGAGTTGCGTTTAATTCTTTCCAATAAATCCCATTTGAATTCAATAGTCATCATCATAAAAGAGCCAGTACAAGAAGTATTGAGCATGGAGCGATTATTGAGAGAAAGCCGAGCATAAATTTTTTGAATAATCATTTCTCTTGAGAGCTCATGATTGGGGCATGAATATAACATTGACTTAAGCCTCCCCCAAGCTTGAGCGATGCTTTCTCCTTCGCGAGGCCAAAAATTATATATATAATTACGATCACGATGAACAAGATGCATAGGATAAAACTTCTGATGAAATTCCAATTTCAATCGGTTGTAGTTCCATGATCCCATATCATCACATAGCCTAAACCATGTCAATGCCTCTCCCTTCAAAGATAAAGGGAAGACCTTCTTCTTGATAACATCCTCGGGCATACCTGCAAGCTTAAATAATCCACAAACTTCATCCACATAGATTAGGTGCAAATCGGGATGTAATGTTCCATCTCCTGTAAAAGGATTAGCTAGCAGTTTCTCTATCATACCCGAAGGAATTTCAAAGTAAACATTTTAAGTAGGTTCAGTAGGTTGAGGAGCAACTCTTTTCTCTACTGGTTGGGGTGAAGATACCCCGAACAAGCCCCTCAGAGGATTACTTTCCATAGTAACAAGTGACAGTAAATTTCAGCACACTATATAAATTTTTCCTTACCAAATTCCACCTACCAAAGGCGCTTCACTCCCCGGCAACGGCGCTAGAAAAGAGTCTTGATGACCCACAAGTATAGGGGATCTATCGTAGTCCTTTCAATAAGTAAGAGTGTCGAACCCAACAAGGAGCAGGAGGAAATGATAAGCGGTTTTCAGCAAGGTATTCTCTGCAAGCACTGAAATTATCGGTAACAGATAGTTTTGTAATAAGGTAATTTCTAACGGGTAGCAAGTAATGAAAGTAAATAAGGTGCAGCAAGATGGCCCAATCCTTTTTGTAGCAAAGGACAAGCCTGGACAAACTCTTATATAGAGAAAAGCGCTCCCGAGGACACATGGGAATTATCGTCAAGTTGGTTTTCATCACGCTCAAATGATTCACGTTCGTTACTTTGATAATTCGGTATGTGGGTGGACAGGTGCTTGGTAACTGCCCTTTCTTGGACAAGCATCCCACTTATGATTAACCCCTATTGCAAGCATCCGCAACTACAAAAGAAGTATTAAGGTAAACCTAACCATAGCATGAAACATGTGGATCCAAATCAGCCCCTTACGAAGCAACGCATAAACTAGGGTTTAAGCTTCTGTCACTCTAGCAACCCATCATCTAATTATTACATCCGAATCCCTTACTCTAGGCCCAAATAATGGTGAAGTGTCATGTAGTCGACGTTCACATAACACCACTAGAGGAGAGACAACATACATCTCATCAAAATATCGAACGAATATCAAATTCACATGACTACCTATAGCAAGACTTCTCCCATGTCCTCAGGAACAAACGTAACTACTCACAAATCATATCCATGTTCATAATCAGAGGGGTATTAATATGCATAAAGGATATGAACATATGATCTTCCACCAAATAAACCAACTAGCATCAACTACAAGGAGTAATCAACACTACTAGCAACCCACAGGTACCAATCTGAGGCTTTGGGACAAAGATTGGATACAAGAGATGAACTAGGGTTTTGGAGGAGATGGTGCTGGTGAAGATGTTGATGGAGATTGACCCCCTCCCGATGAGAGGATCGTTGGTGATGAAGATGGCGATGATTTCCCCCTCCCGAAGGGAAGTTTCCCCGCAAAACAGCTCTGCCGGAGCCCTAGATTGGTTCCGCCAAGGTTCCGCCTTGTGACGGCGGAGTTTCTTCCTGAAAGCTGGCTTACGATTTTTTCCAGGGTAAAAGAATTCATATAGCAGAAGATGGGCACCGGAGGCCTGCCAGGGGGCCCACGAGGCAGGTGGCGCGCCCAGGGGGTAGGGCGCGCCCCCACCCTCATGGCCAGGGTGTGGGCCCCTTCTGGTGGATTGTTTCTCCAGTATTTTTTATTAATTCCAAAAATAACTTCCGTGAAGTTTCAGGACTTTTGGAGCTGTGCAGAATAGGTCTATAATATTTGCTCCTTTTCCAGCCCAGAATTCCAGCTGCCGGCATTCTCCCTCTTCATGTAAACCTTGTGAAATAAGAGAGAATAGGCATAAGTATTTGTGACATAACGTGTAATAACAGCCCATAATGCAATAAATATCGATATAAAACCATGATGCAAAATGGACGTATCAATGGACATCACCTGATTTGTTCGGATAATCGATGATCCACAAGTGCCATCCATGGATAACTTTTTCAATACAATTGATCCTTGTATGCTCTCGAGACATGGTCCACGGTCTCGGTCCTTATGCAAGAGTGATATCCACACACTCCAACTGATATGACACTTTATCAAGTGGACCAGAAAAACTCCCAAGTCGGTCGTTTCTTTGACTGATCTGCTTCTGCCTTTCCTTTTCTGAAAAACAACTTGACCCAGCGGCGGGTCACTTGGCGACTGCAGTGGCGGCGGTGAGGCCGGGTTAACTTGACCCGACAGCGGTTTAACACCGGGACGGCAGCTCAATGACATGACCGCGGCAAGCCACGGTGTAGAGGCGGACTGGCCCAGAAGCAAGGGGAGGCCGTAGCGGCTCCGGTCGAGGATGCCTCTGGCGGGTCGCGGTCCGGCTCAAGGAGGTGAGTTTGCGGCAGATGCGCGGCGACCGATGATATAGTGAGCCACAACAGCGGCGGGTTGGTGTCGCGGGACCAGTGATGCGGCGAGTCACAGCAGTGCGGCAGCTCTCCTGCTGTAGTTTGAAACAGGCGATGGCTTGGCGATGGCAGGAGCAAATCAGCATGTACCCGTGGACGCCGTAGGGGCGGTTTAGCACCTGGCGGCGACTTAGTGGAAATGGCAGGGCTGACGGAGTTGAGTGGCCTTGCTGCAGGGGCGGGCAGGTGCCCAGTGCTGCTCGTCTTGCGACTGAGGTAGCACCCGGCGGGCCAAGGCAAAGGCCATCATCAGCAGTGATGTGATGCGGAGCTGTCCAGAGGCGCATGGCAGCTCTCTAGCAGTTTGTCCGGAGTGGCTCGGCGGCGTGAGCTGCGGCGGTTTGAGGAGGCGGTACAGCCACGCGTGATGGAGGCGAATCCATCGGTCAGCAACTTGCGGAGGCGAAATGAGGCCGGGCGGGTCAAGTGGAGGCTCAAGGCTGGCCGGCTTAACACACGACTGACGGCTCTTGGCAGCCGTTGAGACCGCGACGGTCAGCTGTTAGTGAAGACCCGCAGCAAGGCGGTTCAACGGCGACGCGGCTCGAGGAGCGAGGCTGATGTGACCCGAGGCGGAGGGCCAGCAGATGCGCCGGTGACGTAGATGGCAGGGCTGACTCGAGGAGTTGGCTTGGTGCTCTTATGTTTGACCGATTTTACAAGTCCGTCCGCGGAAAATGGCGACCCAAAGCAGCGGTGGCTCGAGGCCAGCGGCGATTTGGCCGGGTCAACTCGGAGCTGCAGTCGGTTTAACGGCAGAAACGACGGTTTATTGGCCGTGTTGAAAGCGAGGTAGGGCCGGCTCAGGGCGGTGGTTATTGAAGCGGCGTGGAATAGATGGCAGCCCGCGGCCTCCCAGCGAAGCACAACCTCAGATTTGATGAGGCGGAGACAACGATTACACCCAACGGCTCAACTCGAGGCATTTGGCCACGGGGGGCTGCCGGCGAACAGGCGGCGAAGAAAGGCCTCGAGCGACGGAGGCAGGACCGGACTGAGGCTGGGGCGATTTAGCGCAGAATAACAGCGGTCTGTAGACGCGGTGAAGACAAGCCGGAGGCAGAGCAAGGCGACTCGGTCTCGGCGGATTGGTACAAACTCAGAACCCGTGACAGCAGAGACGAGCAGTGGAAGCCAGGTCGCAACCGCGGGAGAGGGCGGCTCGGCCACAACGACATGGCGGCTCACCAGAGGGGTGAGACGGCGGCAGCGACACGAGGCACCGGGCGGCCCAATGAGGCGGTTTAGGCAGATGGCGGCTTGGCTCCGCTCCTGAGGGGGAGCTATGACGCGGTAGGAGAAGCGCCGGCGAGTTGACGGCAACGACCGGCCCGGCGGCGATGGAAGGCCGTAGCGGCTCGGAACAGGCGGGCGGCTTGAGGGTGCAGGCGCAGTCGATGGACGAGTCTAGGATGCGGACGGCTCTGTTTCCTTTCCTTGAACCTTTCTTTGACTTTGATTTTTATTCCAATTTGCCGCAGCACGCCCGGCCCTCCGATCCGGCTTAGTTTCGATGTCTATCTTGTTTTCAATTCGGTTTTGCCGGATCATCTAGACGTAGAGGCGCGTACTGCTATATAACTCCAACTTTAATCCAAAAGCAATGATTTGTCGGTTCTGCCTACGGCTATCCCATGCCGGTTTATCTTGTGCGATTCCTCTGTGCCGGTTCAACTGATTAATCACGAGCTTCTCGATCCCTCGGAGAGATCCCTCCAAGAACTCATCCCCACCGTGCGCAGGCCCCACGGTGGGCGCCAACTATCATGGAATTGTCACGGTAGATGTCCTAGTGTGAGGACTTAGTTGTGAGGCCGCGCATCTATGTGGTAGCTTGACAGGGGTTGATCGGGATGAGAGACGCGAGGCGGATCAACACACAAGACAAGGATTTAGACAGCTTCGGGCCCCGGGAAACATCATCCGGTAATAACCCTACATGCTGTTTGAGGCTAGGTCTCATTATCATCACGAGGGAGTCACCGTAAACCAGCTCTCCTAGTTGTGTCTAGCCCTAAAGATTACTTTCTCCCCCCCCCCCTCTTGGGGTGCCCCGCCCCTCCTTATATAAGTTGAAGGGGAGGGTTACATATAGAGTCCATCTCAGACTAAGACTTAAACTATTCTGACTTCTCTTCATGGGCTTCTTAACATCTTGGGCTTCTTAACGTCTCGGGCTTATTAACCCCAGGCGACTCTGTCTGCTGGGTTATGACTATATGCCGGTTTACCATCTGACTTAACATCTGTCGGGTTATCATCTGACTTAACATCTGCCGGGTTATGATCTGACTTAACTGTCTGCCGGGTTATGATCTGGTTTATCATTTGTCTTAACTGTCTACCTTAACTCTCTGCCGGTTTACCATGTCCCAGTCGGGTTATAGTTCTGGCCGGGTCATACCGCGGGGTATATCCCCGACAGTCGCTGTGCTACATCATCCCTCCCTCTCCGGGGAAATACCGACGTAGTTCTAGCTACCATCAAGGAGAATTTCTGGCGCCGTTGCCGGGTAGGATCTTCATCATAACTAGGTTCCTAATCACAAAATCTCATCTCCTTGCATTTTACATTATTTGCCATTTGCCTCTCGTTTTCCGCTCCCCCACTTCACAAAAATTTGCCGTTTTATTCGCCTCTCTTTTTCCGTTCACCGTTTTTCTTGCTGGATCTGTTTTTGAGTGCAATCTTGTTGTGTGGTCATCATGACTCAAGAGAACACCAAGTTGTGTGATTTCTCAAATATCAATAACAATGATTTTATTGGCACTCCGCTTGCTCCTCCCACCACTAGTACGGAGACTTGTGATATTAATACCGATTTGCTGAATCTTGTTATGAAAGACCAATTTTCCGGTACTCCTAATGAGGATGCCATGTCCCATCTTAATACCTTCGTGGAATTATGCGATATACAAAAAAAAAGATGTGGACAATGATGTGGTCAAGATGAAATTATTTCCGTTCTCTTTGCGTGATTCTGCAAAAATTTGGTTCTCTTCTTTGCCTCGCGATAGTATCGATTCATGGAACAAGTGCAAAGATGCTCTTATCACTAAGTATTTTCCTCTCGCAAAAATCATTTCCCTTAGAACCCAGATCATGAATTTCAAGCAACTTGAACATGAGCATGTTGCACAATCTTGGGAAAGGATGAAAATGATGCTAAGGAATTGCCCAACTCATGGGTTAAATCTTTGGATGATCATACAATTTTTTATGCGGGATTGAATTTTGTTTCTCGTAATCTTTTAGATTCCGCCGTGGGTGGTACCTTTATGGAAATTACTTTGGGCGAAGCCACCAAATTGCTTGATAATATCATGGCAAATTATTCCCAATGGCATACTGAAAGAGATCCTACTAGTAAAAAGGTTAATTCGGTTGAAGAAATTTCTTCTTTGAGTGAAAAAGTTGATGCTCTTATGAAATTGGTTGCTAGTAAAAGTGCTCCTATTGATTTTAATGATATGCCTTTGTCTACTTTGATTGAGCAAAATAGTGATGCCATTGATGTGAATTTTATCTCTAGAAATAATTTCAACAACAATGCTTATAGAGGTAATTTTAATCCTAGGCCTTTTCCTAGTAATTCCTCTAATAATTATTGTAATTCCTATGGAAATCAATCTTATAATAATAATAGGAACACCTCTGATCTTGAGAATATATTAAAGAATTTATCAACACACAAAAAGTTTTCAACACTTCGATGGAAGAAAAGTTGAATAAAGTTGATGATTTGTCTAGAAGTGTTGATAGAATTGCTCATGATGTGAAAAAATCTCAAGATGAAAATTTTTGTGCCTAAAGTAGATGAATCAATTAAAGCTCTTTATGTTTCTATGGATGAAAGTAAGAAAAGAACTGCTATGCTTAGAGCTAAAAGAGAATTTTTAGAGAAAGCTTTTTCTAGTGATTTTTCTTGCAAAAGTGATGAAGATCTTAAAATGGTTGGTGTTTCTTCTATTGACTCCTTGTTTAGTAAAGTTAAGAATGATGAAAAAGGGACTGGAGAAGAGTCAACTTTAGGTAGAAGGCCTCCCAATATTTCGGAGGGTGAAAATCTTGTTGAGAAAATTGATAAAAGTGGGTTTGGAGAGGTCAAAACTTTAGCTAGTGATGTACCCACTCTTTTGGATTACAAAGACTTTAATTATGATGGTTGGTCTTTGATTGATTGTATTTCTTTGTTGAAATCCATGATAAATTCACCCCATGCTTTTGAACAAAACAAAGCTTTTACTAAACATATTGTTGATGCTATGATGAAAGCTTTGGAAGAAAAGTTGGAATTAGAAGTTTCAATTCCTAGAAAATTGCATGATGAATGAGAACCTACTATCAAGTCAATATTAAAAATTATGAGTGTTTTTCTTCGTGTGACTTGTGTGCTAGTGTTTCCACAATTCCGAAATCTTTATGTGATGTGCTTGGTCTTACCAATCTTGAAGAAGGCTCTTTGAATTTGCACTTGGCGGATTCTACTATTAAAAAGCCCATGGGAAGAATTAATGATGTTCTTATTCTTGCAAATAGGAATTATGTGCCCATAGATTTTATTGTTCTTGATATTGACTGCAATCCGTCTTGTCCAATTATTCTTGGTAGACCGTTTTTACGCACTATCGGTGTCGTGATTGATATGAAAGAAGGCAACATCAAGTTCCAATTTCCTTTGAGGAAGGGTATGGAACACTTTCCTAGAACTAGAATTAAGCCACGTTATGAATCAATCATGAGGGCATCTTATGGATCTCGAACCAAAGATGACAAAACTTAGATCCTTGCTTTATGCCTAGCTAAGGGCGTAAAACTATAGCGCTTGTTGGGAGGCAACCCAATGAATAAAATTTATTTTTTCTTTTTGCTTTCTGTTCTTGAGTGTTAGAACAATTATGATACTTTTATGATTGTGTTTTTTATGTTTTAATTAGTGTTTGTGCCAAGTAGAACCAATAGGATCTTCTTGGGTGATAGTTGTTTGATCTTGCTGAAAAAGACAGAAACTTTGTGCTCACGAAATTAATTCTAATTTTTATTCAGAAAGAGATTTTGACCTGATTCTTTTTGCAGAAGATTAATATACAAATTTCCCTGGTCCTCCTATTTTGGTAGAATTTTTGGAGTTCATAAGTATTCGTTTAAATCAGATTGCTACAGACTGTTCTGTTTTGACAGATTCTGTTTTCTTTGTGTTGTGTGCTTATTTTGATGGCTCTATGGTTTTCTTTGATGAGTTTTTGCCATAGAAAATTTGGAATACATTAGATATAATTAAAAAACAAAATATGAATTGGTTTGATACAGCACTTATAGTAGTGGTATATTTACTTACACTAATGGATCTCAAGAAGGTTTTGTTGAGTTTTGTGTGATTGAAGTTTTCAAGTTTTGGGTTATCTTACGATGGATGAAGGAAGGATGTAAGAGCCTAAGCTTGGGGTTGCCCCGGAATCCCAAACTATTATCCAATAATGAGCAACCAACTAATCTTGGGGATGCCCCCGAGTGGCATCCCCGCTTTCTTCCAACAACTATCGGTATTTTACTCGAGGCTATATTTTTATTCATCACATGATATGTGTTTTGCTTGGAGCGTCTTGTATGATATGTGTCTTTTCTTGTTTTATTTTGTGTTTTAAGTCATCAATCCTTGTTGGACACACCTTTTTGAGAGAGCCAAAATTATATCATGACTTGTTAGAATTGCTCTCTATGCTTCACTTAAATCTTTTATGAGCTAGGACTTGCTCTAGTGCTTCACTTATATATTTTTGAGCACGCTGTGCTTTGTTATTTTTGAAGAAATGCTCTCTTGCTTCACTTAGATTTATTTGAGAGTTAGTAAAATTTTGAAGAAATTATCTCTTGCTTCACTTAAATAATTTTGAGAGAAAGAAAATTTGTTATGCTCATGATCTTCACTTATATTTGTTTGAGCTTATGAGAAGCAGCACATGAAAATTAGTTCCAAAGTGATAGATATCCAAGAAGGATAAAAGAAATAAAAATGTCATGAAGATAATTGGACAAAATAAACTTGATTCTTAGTAATATTTTTGAGATATGATGATGTGATATGTGAGTTATGTTGATGAGTAATTGTGCTCTAGTAAGAATATTGGCGTTAAGGTTTGTGATTCCCTATGCATGCACGAAAGTCAATAATCATGCAATGAAAATTATATCCTACTTGTGGTGCATTATTCGGTGTTAATTATGCTTAATGCTTGCTTATGAGATTATTCGTTTCTTGGTTGGTCGCTTCCCAATCTATTTGCTAGCCTTCATTTTGCACTAAGTATGACCTCTACTTGTGCATCCAAAATCCTTTAAACCAGTTTTGCCACATGAGTCCACTATATCTACCCATATGCGGTATTCTTTTGCTGTTCTAAGCAAATTTGCATGTGCCATCTCTAATTTTCAAAATAAACTTCTCTTTTGTGTGTTTGTTTCGCTCGCGGAACGGTAACGGGTAGCTAATATTTTCCATGCTGGATGTGTTATTCTCAAGATGAGTGTTTATTCACTTGTCATTGCACGAGAGTAAGGCAAAGGTCTTAGGGATGCCCAGTCCCGAAATGCAAAAAAATTTGAATTTACTTTATGTTGTCAAATAATAAATTCCTTGGAAAGTGTTGGCATGGAGGGCACCCGTGGATACGGCTAGCCATGGAAAGTGAAAGAATGGTGGAAAAGGAATAAACTTTATTTTCTGTTTGGGAACCGCCTATAGCATATCTAGCATGGAAAGTGTTCATAGCTCTGAGTCGTTTTCGTTGGTGGGATGGATACACCTCCCAAAATGTTTTTTATCTCTAATTTTTTCGCTTTGAGCTCTCGCACCTCTACAAATCCCTACTTCCCTCTACGAAGGGCCTTTCTTTTACTTTATGCAATTTTTATTTTGAAATTTGAGTCTCCATCTTCTCTCATAAAAAGCACCAACTAGGAGGCAATATGATCATGCTCAAGTATTGGGTGTAGTTAATATTCGAGTGTGTTTCATGAATGGATCAATGTTTGAGCATGATGGGCTAGGGATAACTTATTTTAGCGTTGATATTTTGAAAGACATGGTCGCTTGTTGATATGCTTGAGTATCTAAATTATTATGTCAAAACTAGACTATTGCTTTGGATCACATAAAATTCCAAATGTCCATGCTATAAAGAAAAGAATATGTTATGACTTGATGAACAGCACTCCACATCAAAAATTCTGTTTTTATCACTTACCTACTCGAGGACGAGTAGGAGTTAAGCTTGGGGATGCTGATACGTCTCCAACGTATCTATAATTTTTTATTGTTCCATGCTGTTTTATTATCAATCTTGGATGTTTTATAATCATTTTATAGTCATTTTATATCATTTTTGGGTACAAACCTATTGACATAGTGCCAAGTGCCAGTTGCTGTTTTTTCCATGTTTTTTACATCGCAGGAAATCAATATCAAACGAAGTCCAAATGCCACGAAACTTCACGACGATTTTTTTATGGGCCAGAAGAATGGCAATGGGCCCTGGTTGCATCTGGGGGGTGCCCCGAGGGGGGCACAACCCACCAGGGCGCGCCAGGAGGCCCAGGCACGCCCTGGTGGGTTGTGCCCACCTCGGGTGCCCCCCGGACTGCCTCTTTGCTCTATAAACACCACAATATTTTAGAAATCCTAGAACAAGCGTCAAAATATTCATCCAGCCACCGCAGAGTCTAGAACCACCTGATCCAATCTAGACACCATCATGGAGGGGTTCACCACTTCCATTGGTGCCTCTCCGATGATGCGTGAGAAGTCCTTTGTAGACCTTCGGGTCCGTAGTTAGTAGCTAGATGGCTTCCTCTCTCTCTCGCTGGATTCTCAATACAATGGTCTCTTGGAGATCCATATGATGTAACTCTTTTGCGGTGTGTTTGTTGGGATCTGATGAACTTTGAGTTTATGATCAGTCATATCTTTTTATATCCATGAAAGTTATTTGAGTTTCTTTGATCTCTTATATGCATGATCTCTTACAGCCTCGTATTTCTTCTCCGATATTTGGGTTTTGTTTGGCCAAATCGATCTATTTATCTTGCAACGGGAAGAGGTGCCCTGTAGTGGGTTCGAGCTTATGGTGCTCGATCCCAGTGACAGAAGGGGAAACGACACGTACGTATCGTTGCTACTAAGGATAAAAGACGAGATCTATATCTACCTCCATATAGATAAACGGATCTTGTCTACATCATGTCATCGTTCTTATTGCATTACTCAGTTTTTCCATGAACTTCGTACACTAGATGCATGCTGGATAGCGGTCGATGTGTGGAGTAATAGTAGTACATGCAGGCAGGAGTCGGTCTACTAATCTTGGACGTGATGCCTACGTAATGATCATTGCCTGGATATCGTCATAATTATTTAAAGTTCTATCAATTGCCCAACAGTAATCTGTTTACCCACCGTTTGCCATTTTTCTCGAAAGAAGCCACTAGTGAAACCTACGGCCCCCGGGTCTTATTTCTCATATATTTGCCTTGCGATCTACTTTTCCTTTGCATTTTTATTCAGATCTATTAAACCAAAAAATACAAAAATACCTTGCTGCACTTTATTTATTTGCGATCTATTATTTCAATCTACTACAATTTATCTCACGTCCGCTTGCCAATTTCTGGCGCCGTTACCCGAAAGGGATTGACAACCCCTTTAACACGTCAGGTTGTGAGGTATTGTTATTTGTGTGCAGGTGTTGTTTACGCTGTGTTGCTTGGTCCTCCTATTGGTTCGATACCTTGGTTTCATAACTGAGGGAAATACTCTACCGTCGTTGTGCTACATCATCCCTCCCTCTTCGGGGAAATACCGACGTAGTTCTAGCTACCATCACCCCCTCCACAGTTTCGTCCCTCGGCCATATTTTCGTAGTGCTTAGGCGAAGCCCTGCGAAGATAACATCACCACCATTGTCACCACCCCGTCGTGCTGCCAGAACTCATCCACTACCTCTCCGTCTTGTTGGATCAAGAAGGCGAGGACGTCACTGAGCTGAGTGTGTGCTGAACGCGGAGGTGTCGAACGTTCGGTACTCGATCGGTTGGATCGTGAAGAAGTTTGACTACATCAACCGCGTAACTAAACGCTTCCGCTTATGGTCTACGAGGGTACGTAGACAGACTCTCCCCCTTCGTTGCTATGCATCTCCATGGATAGATCTTGCGCATGCGTAGATTTTTTTGTTTTCTATGTGATGTTTCCCAACAGTGGCATCCGAGCCAGGTCTATGCGTAGATGATATGCACAAGTAGAACACAAAGAGTTGTGGGCGGTGATAGTCATACTGCTTACCACCAACGTCTTATTTTTATTCGATGGTATTGTGGGATGAAGCGGCATGGACCAACCTTACATGTCCACACATATGAGACCAGTTCCACCGACTAACTTGCCACTTGTTTTGCATAAAGGTGGCTGGCAGGTGTCTGTTTCTCCTACTTTAGTTGAATCGAATTTGACTTCGGTCGGTCCTTGAAGAAGGTTAAAACAACAAACTTGATGAATCACCGTTGTGGTTTTTGCGTAGTTAAGAACGGTTCTTGCTAGAAGCCCGTAACAGCCACGTAAAACTTGCAACAACAAAATAGAGGACGTCTAACTTGTTTTTGCAGGGCATGTTGTGATGTGATATGGTCAAGATGTGATGTGATATACGTTATTGTATGAGATGTTCATGTTTTGTAATATCGACAACCGGCAGGAGCCTTAGTGTTGTCTCTTAATTATTGTATGAGATGCAAGCGCCATGTAATTGCTTTACTTTATCACTATGCGTTAGCAATAGTTGTAGAAGCAATAGTTGGCGAGACGACCCCGACGCAATGATGGAGATCAAGGTGTCAAGCCGGTGACGATGGAGATCATGACGGTGCTTTGGAGATGGAGATCAAAAGCACAAGATGATGATGGCCATATCATGTAACATATTTTGATTGCATGTGATGTTTATCCTTTATGCATCTTATTTTGCTTAGAATGGCGGTAGAATTATAAGATGATCCCTTCACTAAAATTTCAAGATAAAAGTATTCTCCCCGGGTATGCACCATTGCCAAAGTTCGTCGTTTCGAAGCACCTCGTGATGATCGTGTGTGATAGACTCTACGTTCACATACAACATGTGTAAGACAGTTTTGCACATGGAGAATACTTGGGTTAAACTTGACGAGCCTAGCATGTATAGACATGGTCCCAGAACACTGGAGACTGAAAGGTCGAACGTGAGTCATATAGTAGATATGATCAACATAGAGATGTTCACCATTGATGACTAACCCATCTCATGTGATGATCGGACATGGGTTAGTTGATTGTGATCATGTATCACTTAGATAACTTGAGGGATGTTTATTTAAGTGAGAGTTCATTAGTAATTTGATTAATTGAACTTAAATTTATCTTGATCTTAGTCTTAATAGTTTTGCATATCTATGTTGTACATCAATGGCCCGCGCTACAGTTCCCCTGAATTTTAATGCGTTCCTAGAGAAAGCTAAGTTGAAAGAGGATGGTAGCAACTACATGGACTGGGTCCGTAACTTGAGGATTATCCTGATTGCTTGTCAGAAGAATTGTGTCCTTTGATGCATTACTAGGTGACAGACCTGCGGCAGGAGCTACTGCAGATGTTATGAACGTCTGGTAGGCTCGATCTGATGACTACTCAATAGTTCAGTGTGCCATGCTTTACGGCTTAGAACCAGGACTTCAAAGACGTTTTGAATGTCATGGAGCATATGAGATGTTCCAAGAGTTGAAGTTAATATTTCAAGAAAATGTCCGAGTTGAGAGATATGAAGTCTCCAACAAGTTCTATAGCTGCAAGATGGAGGAGAACAGTTCTATCAGTGAACACATACTCAAAATGTCTGGGTATCATAACCACTTGACTCGGCTGGGAGTTGATCTTCTAGCTGATAGTGTTATTGATAGAGTTGTTCAATCACTGCCACCAAGCTACAAAGGCTTCGTGATGAACTATAATATGCAAGGGATGAACAAAACGATTCCTGAGCTCTTCGCAATGCTTAAGGCCGCGGAGGTAGAAATCAACAAGGAGCATCAAGTGTTGATGGTTAACAAGACTACTACTTTCAAGAAAAAGGGCAAGAGGGAAAGAAAGGGAACTTCAAGAAGAATGGCAAGTAAGTTGCCACTCCCGGGAAAATCCCAAAGCTGGACCCAAGCCTGAAACTGAGTGCTTCTACTGCAAAGGGAATTGTCACTGGAAGCGGAACTGCCCTAAATACTTGGCGGATAAGAAGGATGGCAAAGTGAACACATGTATATTTGATATACATGTTATTGATGTGTACCTTACTAATGCTCATAGTAGCGCCTGGGTATTTGATACTAGTTCGGTTGCTCATATTTGTAACTCAAAATAGGAGCTGCGGAATAAATGAAGATTGGCTAAGGACGAGGTGACAATGCGCGTCGGGAATGGTTCCAAGGTCGATGCGATCGTCGTCGGCACGCTACCTCTAAATCTACCTTCAGGATTAGTTTTAGACCTCAATAATTGTTATTTGGTGCCTGCGTTGAGCATGAACATTATATCTGGATCTTGTTTATTGTGAGACGGTTATTCATTTAAATCAGAGAATAATGGTTGTTCTATTTATATGAGTAATATCTTTTATGGTCATGCACCCTTGATCAATGGTCTATTCTTGTTGAATCTAGATCATAGTGATACACATATTCATAATATTGATGCCAAAACATGCAAAGTTGATAATGATAGTGCAACATACTTGTGGAACTGTCGTTTATGTCATATTGTGGTAAAGCGCATGAAGAAACTCCATGCACATGGACTTTTGGAATCACTTGATTATAAATCATTTGATACTTGCGAACCATGCCTCATGGGCAAGATGACTAAAACTCCGTTCTCCGGAACAATGGAGCAAGCTAATGACTTATTGGAAATAATAAATACCGATGTATGTCGTCCAATGAGTGTTGAAGCACACGGCGAGTATCGTTATTTTCTGACCTTAACAAATGATTTGAGTAGGTATGGGTATATCTACTTGATGAAACACAAGTCTGAAACATTTCAAAAGTTCAAAGAATTTCAGAGTGAAATGGAGAATCATCGTAACAAGAAAATAGTTTCTACGATCTGATCGCGGAGGCGAATATTTGAGTTACGAGTTTGGCCTTCATTTAAAACAATGTGAAATTGTTTCACAACTCACGCCACCTGGAACACCACATCATAATGGTGTGTCTAAACGTCGTAACCATACTTTATTAGATATGGTGCGTTCTATGATGTCTCTTACCGATTTACCACTATCATTTTGGGGTTATGCATTAGAGACAACGACATTCACGTTAAATAGGGCACCGTCTAAATCCGTTGAGACGGCACCGTATGAACTATGGTTTGGCAAGAAACCTAAGTTGTTGTTTCTTACAGTTTGGGGATGCGACACTTATGTCAAAAGGCTTCAGCCTGATAAGCTCGAACCTAAATCGGAGAAGTGCGTCTTCATAGGATACCCTAAGGAAACCATTGGGTATACCTTCTACCACAGATCCAAAGGCAAGATCTTTGTTGCTAAAAATTGATCTTTTCTACAGAAGGAGTCTCTCTCGAAAGAAGTGAGTGGGAGGAAAGTAGAACTTGATGAGGTAACTGTACCTTCTCTCGAATTGGAAAGTAGCACATCACAGAAAACCATTCCCGTGATGCCTACACCAACTAGAGAGGAAGCAAATGATAATGATCATGAAACTTCAGATCAAGTCACGACTGAACCTCGTAGGTCGACCAGAGCACGATACACACCAGAGTGGTACGGTGATCCTATCCTGGAAGTTATGTTATTAGACCATGGCGAACCTACGAACTATGAATAAGCTATCACTACTGGAATCAGCTAATTTGCCATCTGCCAGCTCTTTGCCGTCTGCTAGCTGACGGCAAAGAAGCTCTTTGCCATCAGCTACCTAAAAGTAGACGACAAAGAAATGGCAGACGACAAAACAGGTCTTTGCCATCTGCGAGCTCTTTGCCGTCCGCTAGCAGACGGCAAAGAATCTTTGCCGTCCGCTGGCAGACGATAAAGAGCTGATCGGCAAAGTATGGACTTTGGTGGACTTGCCCGATGATCGGCAAGCCATAGAAAATAAATGGATCTTCAAGAAGAAGACTGACGCTGATGCTTGTGTTACTGTTGTTGGGGAACGTAGTATTTCAAAAAATTTGCCTACGCACACGCAAGATCCATCTAGGTGATGCATAGAAACGAGCGGGGAGAGTGTGTCCACGTACCCTCGTAGACTGAAAGCGGAAGCGTTTAGTAACGCGGTTGATGTAGTCGAACGTCTTCGCGATCCAACCGATCCAAGTACCGAACGCACGGCACCTCTGCGATATGCACATGTTCATCTCGGTGACGTCCCTCGTACTCTTGATCCAGCTGAGGACGAGGGAGAGTTTCGTTAGCATGACGGCGTGATGACGGTGATGAAGTTACCGACGCAGGGCTTCGCCTAAGCACTACAATGATATGAGCAAGGTGGAAAACTGTGGCGGGGGGCACCGCACATGGCTAAACAATCAACTTGTGTGTCTATGGGGTGCCCCCATCCCCGTATATAAAGGAGTGGAGGAGGGGAGGGCCGGCCCTCTCTATGGCGCATCCCCAGGGGGATTCCTATTCCTAGTAGGAGTATGTTTCCCCCCTTCCCTAGTTGGAGTAGGAGAAGAAGGAAGGAGGAGGAGGGGAGAAGGAAGGAGGGGGCGCCGCCCCCTCCTAGTCCAATTCGGACTAGCCCATGGGGGGGCGGCCACCCCTTGAGGCCCTTCTCTCCTTTCCCGTATGGCCCATTAAGGTCCACTACTTCCCCTGGCGAATTCCCGTAACTCTCTGGTACTCCGAAAAATACCCGAACCACTCAGAACCTTTCTGATGTCCGAATATAGCCTTCCAATATATCTATCTTTACGTCTCGACCATTTCGAGACTCCTAGTTATGTCCGTGTTCTCATCCGGGACTCCGTACAAACTTCGGTACATCAAATCACAAAACTCATAATACAAATCGTCATCGAACCTGGATGCTCATATTGGCTCCTACATATTCTACGAAGATCTTTATCGGTCAAACCGCATAACAACATACGTTGTTCCCTTTGTCATCGGTATGTTACTTGCCCGAGATTCGATCGTCGGTATCATCATACCTAGTTCAATATCGTTACCGGCAAGTCTCTTTACTTGTTCCATAATGCATCATCCCGCAACTAACTCAATAGTCACATTGTTTGCAAGGCTTATAGTGATGTGCATTACCGAGAGGGCCCATAGATACCTCTCCAACAATCGGAGTCACAAATCCTAATCTCGATCTATGCCAACCCAACAAACAGCATTGGAGACACCTGTAGAGCATCTTTATAATCACCCAGTTACGTTGTGACGTTTGATAGCACACTAAGTGTTCCTCCGGTATTCGGGAGTTGCATAATCTCATAGTCATAGGAACATGTATAAGTTATGAAGAAAGCAATAGCAATAAACTAAACGATCATTATGCTAAGCTAACGGATGGGTCTTGTCCATCACATCATTCTCTAATGATGTGATCCCGTTCATCAAATGACAACACATGTCTATGGTCAGGAAACATAACCATCTTTGATTAACGAGCTAGTCAAGTAGAGGCATACTAGGGACACTCTGTTTTGTCTATGTGTTCACACATGTACTAAGTTTTCAGTTAATACAATTCTAGCATGAATAATAAACATTTATCATGATATAAGGAAATATAAATAACAACTTTATTATTGCCTCTAGGGCATATTTCCTTCAGTCTCCCACTTGCACTAGAGTCAATAATCTAGTTCACATTGCCATGTAATTTAACACCAATAGTTCACATCACCATGTGATTAGTTCATATCGCCATGTGACTAATACCCAAAGGGTTTTACTAGAGTCAATAATCTAGTTCACATCGCTATGTGATTAACACCCAAAGAGTACTAAGGTGTGATCATGTTTTGCTTGTGAGAGAAGCTTAGTCAATGGGTCTGTCACATTCAGAGCCATATGTATTTTGCAAATTTCTATGTCTTCAATGCTCTGCACGGAGATACTCTAGCTAAATGCTCCCACCTTCAATATGTATCCAAATCGAGACTTAGAGTCATCCAGATCGGTGTCAAAGCGTGAATCGACGTAACTCTTTACGACGAACTCTTTATCACCTCCATAACCGAGAAATATTTCCTTCGTCCTCTAAGGATAATTTTTGACCGCTCTCTAGTGATCTACTCCTAGATCACTATCGTACTCCCTTGCCAAAATCATGCTAAGGTATACAATAGGTCTGGTACACAACATAGCATACTTTATAGAACCTATGACTGAGGCATAGGGAATGACTTTTCATTCTCTTTCTATTTTCTGCCGTGGTCGGGTTTTGAGTCTTACTCAACTTCACACCTGGTAACTCAGTCAAGAACTCCTTCTTTGACTGTTCCATTTTGAACTACTTCAAAATCTTGTCAAGGTATGTACTCATTGAAAAATCTTATCAAGCGTCTTGATCTATCTCTATAGCTCTTCATGCTCAATGTGTAAGCAGCTTCACCGAGGTCTTTCTTTGAAAAACTCCTTTTCAAACACTCCTTTATGCTTTCCAGAAAAATTCTACATCATTTCCGATCAACAATATGCCATTCACATAAACTTATTAGAAAGGCTATAGTGCTCCCACTCACTTTCTTGTAAATACAGGCTTCTCCAAAAGTCTGTATAAAACCATATGCTTTGATCACACTATCAAAGCGTATATTCCAACTCTGAGATGCTTGCACCAGTCCATAAATGGATCGCTGGAGCTTCCACATTTTGTTAGCACCTTTAGGATTGACAAAACCTTCTGGTTGCATTATATACAACTCTTCTTTAATAAATCCATTAAGGAGTGCAGTTTTGTTATCCATTTGCCAGATTTCATAAAATGCGGCAATTGCTAACATGATTCGGACAGACTTAAGCATCGTTACGAGTGAGAAAATCTCATCGTAGTCAACACCTTGAACTTGTCAAAAACTGTTTTCCGACAATTCGAGCTTTGTAGATAGTAACACTACTATCAGCATCCGTCCTCCTGTTGAAGATCCATTTAATCTCAATGGCTCGCCGATCATATGGCAAGTCAATCAAAGTCCATACTTTGTTCTCATACATTGATCCCATCTCAGATTTCATGGCCTCAAGCCATTTCGCGGAATCTGGGCTCATCATCGCTTCCTCATAGTTCATAGGTTCGTCATGGTCTAGTAACATGACTTCCAGAATAGTATTACCGTACCACTCTGGTGCGGACCGTACTCTGGTTGACCTATGAGGTTCGGTAGTAACTTGATCTGAAGTTTCATGATCATCATCATTAACTTTCCTCACTAATTGGTGTAGGCATCACTGGAACTGATTTCTGTGATGAACTACTTTCCAATAAGGGAGCAGGTACAGTTACCTCATCAAGTTCTACTTTCCTCCCACTCACTTCTTTTGAGAGAAACTCCTTCTCTAGAAAGGATCCACTCTCAGCAACAAAGATCTTGCCTTCGGATCTGTGATATAAGGTGTACCCAATAGTTTCTTTTGGGTATCCTATGAAGACGCACTTCTCCGATTTGGGTTTGAGCTTATCAGGCTGAAACTTTTTCACATAAGCATCGCAACCCCAAACTTTAAGAAACGACAGCTTAGGTTTCTGGCCAAACCACAGTTCATATGGTGTTGTCTCAACGGATTTAGATGGTGCCCTATTTAACGTGAATGCAACCGTCACTAATGCATAACCCAAAACGATAGTGATAAATCGGTAAGAGACATCATAGATCGCACCATATCTAATAAAGTACGATTACGACGTTCGGACACACCATTACGCTATGGTGTTCTGGGTGGCGTGAGTTGCGAAACTATTCCGCATTGTTTCAAATGAAGACCAAACTCATAACTCAAATATTCACCTCCATGATCATATCGTAGAAACCTTATTTTCTTGTTACGATGATTTTCTACTTCACTTTGAAATTCTTTGAACATTTCAAATGTTTCAGACTTATGTTTGATCAAGCAGATATACCCATATTTGCTCAAATCATCTGTGAAGGTCAGAAAATAACGATACCCGCCGCGAGCCTCAACACTCATGGGGCCGCATACATCAGTATGTATTATTTCCAATAAGTCAGTTGCTCGCTCCATTGTTCCGGAGAACGGAGTCTTAGTCATCTTGCCCATGAGGCATGGTTCGCAAGCATCAAGTGATTCATAATCAAGTGATTCCAAAAATCCATCAGCATGGAGTTTCTTCATGCGCTTTACACCAATATGACCTAAACGGCAGTGCCACATATAAGTTGCACCATCATTATTAACTTTGCATTTTTTTGGCTTCACTATTATGAATATGTGTATCACTACAATCGAGATTCAATAAACCATTCACTTTGGGTGTATGACCTCAGAAGGTTTTATTCATGTAAACAGAATAACAATTATTCTTTGACTTAAATGAATAACCGTATTGTAATAAACATGATCCAATCATATTATGCTCAACGCAAACACCAAATAACATTTATTTTAGGTTTAACACTAATCCCGAAGGTAAAGGGAGTGTGCGATGGTGAGCTTATCAACCTTGGAATCACTTCCAACACACATCGTCACCTCGTCATCAACTAGTCTCTGTTCATTTTGTAACTCATGTTTCAAGTTACTAATCATAGCAACTGAACCAGTATCAAATACCCAGGGGTTACTATGAACGCTAGTAAAGTACACATCAATAACATGTATATCATATAAACTTTTGTTCACTCTGCCATCCTTCTTATGCGCCAAATATCTAGGGCAGTTCCACTTTCAGTGACCATTTCCTTTGTAGTAGAAGCACTCAGTTTCAGGCTTGGGTCTAGCTTTGGGCTTCTTCATGAGAGTGGCAACTTGCTTGCTATTCTACTTGAAGTTCCCTTTCTTTCCCTTGCCCTTTTACTTGAAACTAGTGGTCTTGTCAACCATCAACATTTGATGCTTTTCTTGATTTCTACCTTCGTTGATTTCAGCATCATGAAGAGCTCGGGAATCGTTTTCGTCATCCCTTGCATTATAGTTCATCACGAAGTTCCAGTAACTTGGTGATAGTGACTAGAGAACTCTGTCAATCACTATTTTATCTGGAAGATTAACTCCCATTTGATTCAAGCGATTGTAGTACTCGGACAATCTGAGCACATATTCACTGGTTGAGCTATTCTCCTCCATATTGTAGGCAAAGTCCTTGTCAGAGGTCTCATACCTCTCGACTCGGGCATGAGTCTGAAATACCAATATCAGCTCTTGGAACATCTTATATGCTCCATGGCATTCAAAACGTTTTTGAAGTCCCGGTTCTAAGCCGTAAAGCATGGCGCACTAAAATATCAAATAGTTATCATACCGAGCTTGTCAAACATTCATAACGTTTGTATCTGCTCCTGCAATAGATCTGTCACCTAGCGGTGCATCAAGGACATAATTCTTCTGTGCAGCAATAAGGATAATCCTTAGATCACGGACCTAGTCCACATCATTGCTACTATCATCTTTCAACATAGTTTTTCTCTAGGAACATATCAAAATTAAACGGGGAGCTACATTGCGAGCTATTGATCTACAACATAGTTATGCAAATACTATCAGGACTAAGTTCATGATAAATTAAAGTTCAATTAATCATATTACTTAAGAACTCCCACTTAGATAGACATCCCTGTAATCATCTAAGAGATCACGTGATCCATATCAACTAAACCATGTCCGATCATCACGTGAGATGGAGTAGTTTTCAATGGTGAACATCACTATGTTGATCATATCTACTATATGATTCACGCTCGACCTTTCGGTCTCAGTGTTCCGAGGCCATATCTGCATATGCTAGGCTCGTCAAGTTTAACCCGAGTATTCTACGTGTGCAAAACTGGCTTGCACCCGTTGTATGTGAACGTAGAGCTTATCACACCCGATCATCACGTGGTGTCTCGGCACGACGAACTGTAGCAACGGTGCATACTTAGGGAGAACACTTATACCTTGAAATTTAGTGAGAGATCATCTTATAATGCTACCGCCATACTAAGCAAAATAAGATGCATAAAGGATAAACATCACATGCAATCAATATAAGTGATATGATATGGCCATCATCATCTTGTGCCTTTGATCTCCATCTCCAAAGCATCGTCATGATCACCATCGTCACCGGCTTGACACCTTGATCTCCATCGAAGCATCGTTGTCGTCTCGCCAACTATTTCTTCTACGACTATCGCTACCGCTTAGTGATAAAGTAAAGCAATTACATGGCGATTGCATTTCATACAATAAAGCGACAACCATATGGCTCCTGCCAGTTGCCGATAACTGTGTTACAAAACATGATCATCTCATACAACAATTTATATAATCACGTCTGGACCATATCACATCACAACATGCCCTGCAAAAACAAGTTAGACGTCCTCTACTTTGTTGTTGCAAGTTTTACGTGGCTGCTACGGGCTTAGCAAGAACCGTTCTTACCTACGCATCAAAACCACAACGATTTTTCTGAAGGAAATATGCCCTAGAGGAAATAATAAAGTTATTATTTATTTCCTTATATCATGATAAATGTTTATTATTCATGCTAGAATTGTATTAACCGGAAACATAATACTTGTGTGAATACATAGACAAACAGAGTGTCACTAGTATGCCTCTACTTGACTAGCTCGTTGATCAAAGATGGTTATGTTTCCTAGCCATAGACATGAGTTGTCATTTGATTAACGGGATCACATCATTAGGAGAATGATGTGATTGACTTGACCCATTCCGTTAGCTTAGCACTCGATCGTTTAGTATGTTGCTATTGCTTTCTTCATGACTTATACATGTTCCTATGACTATGAGATTATGCAACTCCCATTTACCGGAGGAACACTTTGTGTGCTACCAAACGTCACAACGTAACTGGGTGATTATAAAGGTGCTCTACAGGTGTCTCCGAAGGTACTTGTTGGTTTGGCGTATTTCGAGATTAGGATTTGTCACTCCGATTGTCGGAGAGGTATCTCTGGGCACTCTCGGTAATGCACATCACTTAAGCCTTGCAAGCATTGCAACTAATGAGTTTGTTGCGAGATGATGTATTATGGAACGAGTAAAGAGACTTGCCGGTAACGAGATTGAACTAGGTATTAAGATACCAACGATCGAATCTCGGGCAAGTAACATACCGATGAGAAAGGGAACAACGTATGTTGTTATGCGGTCTGACCGATAAAGATCTTTGTAGAATATGTGGGAGCCAATATGAGCATCCAGGTTCCGCTATTGGTTATTGACCGGAGACGTGTCTCGATCATGTCTACATAGTTCTCGAACCCATAGGGTCCGCACGCTTAACGTTACGATGACAGTTATATTATGAGTTTATATGTTTTGATGTACCGAAGGTTGTTCGGAGTCCCGGATGTGATCACGGACATGACGAGGAGTCTCGAAATGGTTGAGACATAAAGATTGATATATTGGACGACTATATTCGGACACCGGAAATGTTCCGGGTGATTTCGGAGAAAACCGAAGTGCCGGAGGGTTACCGGAACCCCCCCCCCCCCCCCGGGAGAAGTAATGGGCCTTATGGGCCTTAGTGGAGAGAGAGGGGCAGCCAGGAGGGGCCGCGCGCCCCCTTCCCCTCTGGTCCGAATTGGACTAGGAGAGGGGGGGCGGCGCCCCCCTTTCCTTCTCCCTCTCCCCCTTCCTTTCCCCCTCCTAGTAGGAGTAGGAAAGAGGGGAGTCCTCCTCCTAGTAGGAGGAGGACTCCTCCTCCTGGCGCGCCAACAAGGGCCGGCCGGCCTCCCCTTGCTCCTTTATATACGGGGGCAGGGGGGCACCCCAGAGATACAACAATTGATCTATTGATCTCTTAGCCGTGTGCGGTGCCCCCCTCCACCATATTACACCTCGATAATATCGTAGCGGTGCTTAGGCGAAGCCCTCCGCGGTAGAACATCATCATCGTCACCACGCCGTCGTGCTGACGAAACTCTCCCTCAACACTCGGCTGGATCGGAGTTCGAGGGACGTCATCGAGCTGAACGTGTGCTGAACTCGGAGGTGCCGTACGTTCGGTACTTGACCGGTCGGATCGTGAAGACGTACGACTACATCAACCGCGTTGTGTTAACGCTTCCGCTTTCGGTCTACGAGGGTACGTGGACAACACTCTCCCCTCTCGTTGCTATGCATCACCATGATCTTGCGTGTGCGTAGGAATTTTTTTTGAAATTACTACGTTCCCCAACAGTGGCATCCGAGCCAGGTTTTATGTGTTGATGTTATGCACGAGTAGAACACAAGTGAGTTGTGGGCGATATAAGTCATACTGCTTACCAGCATGTCATACTTTGGTTCGACGGTATTGTGAGATGAAGCGGCCCGGACCGACATTACGCGTACGCTTACGCGAGACTGGTTTCACCGTTGCGAGCACTCGTTGCTTAAAGGTGACCGGCGGGTGTCTGTCTCTCTCACTTTAGTTGAACCGAGTGTGGCTACGCTCGGTCCTTGCGAAGGTTAAAACAGCACCAACTTGACAAACTATCGTTGTGGTTTTGATGCGTAGGTAAGAACGGTTCTTGCTAAGCCCGTAGCAGCCACGTAAAACTTGCAACAACAAAGTAGAGGACGTCTAACTTGTTTTTGCAGGGCATGTTGTGATGTGATATGGTCAAGACATGATACTGAATTTTATTGTATGAGATGATCATGTTTTGTAACCGAGTTATCGGCAACTGGCAGGAGCCATATGGTTGTCGCTTTATTGTATGCAATGCAATCGCCATGTAATTGTTTTACTTTATCACTAAGCGGTAGCGATAGTCGTAGAAGCAATAGTTGGCGAGACAAAACGATGCTTCGATGGAGATCAAGGTGTCACGCCGATGACGATGGTGATCATGACGGTGCTTCGGAGATGGAGATCACAAGCACAAGATGATGATGGCCATATCATATCACTTATATTGATTGCATGTGATGTTTATCTTTTATGCATCTTATCTTGCTTTGATTGACGGTAGCATTATAAGATGATCCTTCACTAAATTATCAAAGTATAAGTGTTCTCCCTGAGTATGCACCGTTGCGAAAGTTCTTCGTGCTGAGACACCACGTGATGATCGGGTGTGATAGGCTCTACGTTCAAATACAACGGGTGCAAAACAGTTGCACACGCGGAATACTCAGGTTAAACTTGACGAGCCTAGCATATAACAGATATGGCCTCGAAACACGGAGACCGAAAGGTCGAGCGTGAATCATATAGTAGATATGATCAACATAGTGATGTTCACCGTTGAAACTACTCCATCTCACGTGATGATCGGACATGGTTTAGTTGATATGGATCACGTGATCACTTAGAGGATTAGAGGGATGTCTATCTAAGTGGGAGTTCTTAAGTAATATGATTAATTGAACTTAAATTTATCATGAACTTAGTCCTGATAGTATTTTGCAAATTATGTTGTAGATCAATAGCTCGCGTTGTTGCTTCCCTGTGTTTATTTTTGATGTGTTCCTAGAGAAAAATTATGTTGAAAGATGTTAGTAGCAAAGATGCGGATTGGATCCGTGATCTGAGGATTATCCTCATTGCTGCACAGAAGAATTATGTCCTTGATGCACCGCTAGGTGACAGACCTATTGCAGGAGCAGATGCAGACGTTATGAACGTTTGGCTAGCTCAATATGATGACTACTTGATAGTTTAGTGCACCATGCTTAATGGCTTACAATCGGGACTTCAAAAACGTTTTGAACGTCATGGACCATATGAGATGTTCCAGGAGTTGAAGTTAATATTTCAAGCAAATACCCGAGTTGAGAGATATGAAGTCTCCAACAAGTTCTATAGCTAAAATATGGAGGAGAATAGCTCAAGCAGTGAGCATGTGCTCAGATTGTCTGGGTACTACAATCGCTTGAATCAAGTGGGAGTTAATCTTCCAGATAAGATAGTGATTGGCAGAATTCTCTAGTCACCATTACCAAGTTAGTAGAACTTCGTGATGAACTATAGTATGCAAGGGATGACGAAAGTAATTCCTGAGCTCTTCGTGATGCTGAAATCGACGAAGGTAGAAATCAAGAAAAACATCAAGTGTTGATAGTTGACGTGACCACTAGTTTCAAGAAAAGGGCAAAGGGAAGAAGGGGAACTTCAAGAAGAACGGCAAGCAAGTTGTTGCTCAAGTGAAGAAGCCTAAGTCTGGTCCTAAGCCTGAGACTAAGTTCTTCTACTGCAAAGGGACTGGTCACTGGAAGCGGAACTACCCCAAGTATTTGGTGGATAAGAAGGATGGCAAAGTGAACAAAGGTATATTGGATATACATGTTATTGATGTGTACTTTACTAGTGTTTATAGCAACCCCTCGGTATTTGATACTGGCTCAGTTGCTAAAGAGTAGTAACTGGAAACGGGAGTTGCATAATGAACAGAAACTAGTTAAGGATGAAGTGACGATGTGTATTGGAAGTGGTTCCAAGATTGATATGATCATCATCGCACACTCCCTATACTTTCGGGATTAGTGTTGAACCTAAATAAGTGTTATTTGGTGTTTGCGTTGAGCTTGAATATGATTTGATCATGTTTACTGTAATAAGGTTATTCATTTAAGTTAGAGAATAATTGTTGTTCTGTTTACATAAATAAAACCTTATATGGTTACACACCCAATGAAAATAGTTCGTTGGATCTCGATCGTAGTGATACAGATATTCATAATATTGAAGCCAAAAGATGCAAAGTTAATAATGATAGTGCAACTTATTTGTGGCACTGTCGTTTAGGTCATATTGGTGTAAAGCGCATGAAGAAACTCCATGCTGATGGGCTTTGGAATCACTTGATTATGAATCACTTGATGCTTGTGAACCATGCCTTATGGGCAAGATGACTAAGACTCCATTCTCCGGAACAATGGATCGAGCAACTGACTTATTGGAAATAATACATACTGATGTATGCGATCCGATGAGTGTTGAGGCTCGCGGCGGGTATCGTTATTTTCTGACCTTCACATATGATTTGAGCAGATATGGGTATATCTACTTGATGAAACATAAGTCTGAAACATTTGAAAGGTTCAAAGAATTTCAGAGTGAAGTGGAAAATCATCGTGACAAGAAAATAAAGTTTCTATGATCTGATCGCGGAGACAAATATTTGAGTTACGAGTTTGGTCTTCAATTAAAACAATGTGGAATAGTTTCACAAATTCGTGCCACCTGGAACACCACAGCATAATGGTGTGTCCGAACGTCATAACCGTACTTTATTGGATATAGTACAATCTATGATGTTTCTTACCGATTTACCACTATAGTTTTGGGGTTATGCATTAGAGACAGCTGCATTCACGTAAAAAAAGGGGCACCATCTAAATCCGTTTGAGACGACACTATATGAACTGTGGTTTGGCAAGAAACCAAAGTTGTCGTTTCTTAAAGTTTGGGGTTGCGATGCTTATGTGAAAAAGTTTCAACATGATAAGCTTGAACCCAAATCGGAGAAATGCGTCTTCATAGGATACCCAAAGGTGACTATTGGGTATATCTTCTATCACAGATCCGAAGGCAAATTCGTTGCTAAGAATGGATCCTTTCTAGAGAAGGAGTTTCTCTCGAAAGAAGTGAGTGGGAGGAAAGTAGAACTTGATGAGGTAACTGTACCTGCTCCCTTATTGGAAAGTAGTTCATCACAGAAACCAATTTCTGTGACACCTACGCCAATTAGTGAGGAAGTTAATGATGATGATCATGAAACTTCAGATCAAGTTATTACTGAACCTCGTAGATCAACCAGAGTAAGATACACACCAGAGTGGTACGGTAATCCTGTTCTGGAGGTTATGTTACTAGACCATGACGAACCTACGAACTATGAAGAAGCGATGGTGAGCCCAGATTCCGCAAAATGGCTTGAGGCCATGAAATGCGAGATAGGATCCATGTATGAGAACAAAGTATGGACTTTGGTTGACTTGCCCGATGATCGGCAAGCCATTGAAAATAAATGGATCTTCAAGAAGAAGACTGACGCTGACGGTAATGTTACTGTCTATAAAGCTCGACTTGTTGCGAAAGGTTTTCGACAAGTTCAAGGGATTGACTACGATGAGACCTTCTAACCCGTAGCGATGCTTAAGTATGTCCGAATCATGTTAGCAATTGCCGCAATTTATGATTATGAAATTTGGCAAATGGATGTCAAAACTGCATTCCTGAATGGATTTCTGGAAGAAGAGTTGTATATGATGCAAACGGAAGGTTTTGTCGATCCAAAGGAAGCTAACAAAGTGTGCAAGCTCCAGCGATCCATTTATGGACTGGTGCAAGCCTCTCGGAGTTGGAATAAACGCTTTGATAGTGTGATCAAAGCATTTGGTTTTATACAGACTTTTGGAGAAGCCTGTATTTACAAGAAAGTGAGTGGGAGCACTACAACATTTCTGATAAGTATATGTGAATGACATATTGTTGATCGGAAATAATGTAGAATTATTCTGCAAAGCATAAAGGAGTGTTTGAAAGGAGTTTTTCAAAGAAAGACCTCGGTGAAGCTGCTTACATATTGAGCATCAAGATCTATAGAGATAGATCAAGACGCTTGATAAGTTTTTTCAATGAGTACATACCTTAACAAGATTTTGAAGTGGTTCAAAATGGAACAGTCAAAGAAAGAGTTTCTTGCCTGTGTTACAAGGTGTGAAATTGAGTAAGACTCAAAGCCCGACCACGGCAGAAGATAGAAAGAGAATGAAAGTCATTCCCTATGCCTCAGCCATAAGTTCTATAAAGTATGTCATGCTGTGTACCAGATCTATTGTATACCCTACACTGATTTTGACAAGGGAGTACAATAGTGATCTAGGAGTAGATCACTGGACAGCGGTCAAAATTATCCTTAATGTAATAAGGATATGTTTCTCGATTATGGAGGTGACAAAAAGGTTCGTCGTAAAGGGTTACGTCGATGCAAGTTTTGACACTGATCCAGATGACTCTAAGTCTCAATCTGGATACATATTGAAAGTGGGAGCAATTAGCTAGAGTAGCTCCGTGCAGAGCATTGTTGACATAGAAATTTGCAAAATACATACGATCTGAATGTGACAGACCCATAGACTAAACTTCTCTCACAAGCAAAACATAATCACACCTTAGTACTCTTTGGGTGTTAATCACATAGCGATTTGAACTAGATTATTGACTCTAGTAAACCCTTTGGGTATTGGTCACATGACGATTGAACTATGGGTGTTAATCACATGGTGATGTGAACTATTGGTGTTAAATCACATGGCGATGTGAACTAGATTATTGACTCTAGTGCAAGTGGGAGACTGAAGGAAATATGCCCTAGAGGCAATCATAAAGTTATTATTTATTTCCTTATATCACGATAAATGTTTATTATTCATGCTAGAATTGTATTAACCGGAAACATAATACTTGTGTGAATACATAGACAAACAGAGTGTCACTAGTATGCCTCTACTTGACTAGCTCGTTGATCAAAGATGGTTATGTTTCCTAGCCATAGACATGAGTTGTCATTTGATTAACGGGATCACATCATTAGGAGAATGATGTGATTGACTTGACCCATTCCGTTAGCTTAGCACTCGATCGTTTAGTATGTTGCTATTGCTTTCTTCATGACTTATACATGTTCCTATGACTATGAGATTATGCAACTCCCGTTTACCGCAGGAACACTTTGTGTGCTACGAAACGTCACAACGTAACTGGGTGATTATAAAGGTGCTCTACAGGTGTCTCTGAAGGTACTTGTTGGGTTGGCGTATTTCGAGATTAGGATTTGTCACTCCGATTGTCGGAGAGGTATCTCTGGGCCCTCTCGGTAATGCACATCACTTAAGCCTTGCAAGCATTGCAACTAATGAGTTTGTTGCGAGATGATGTATTACGGAACGAGTAAAGAGACTTGCCGGTAACGAGATTGAACTAGGTATTAAGATACCGACGATCGAATCTCGGGCAAGTAACATACCGATGACAAAGGGAACAACGTATGTTGTTATGCGGTCTGACCGATAAAGATCTTCGTAGAATATGTGGGAGCCAATATGAGCATCCAGGTTCCGCTATTAATTACTGACCGGAGACGTGTCTCGGTCATGTCTACATAGTTCTCGAACCCGTAGGGTCCGCACGCTTAACGTTATGATGACAGTTATATTATGAGTTTTATGCGCAAAAAAAAGTTATATTATGAGTTTATATGTTTTGATGTACCGAAGGTTGTTAGTAGTCCCGGATGTGATCACGGACATGACGAGGAGTCTCGAAATGGTCGAGACATAAAGATTGATATATTGGACGACTATATTCGGACACCGGAAATGTTCCGGGTGATTTCGGAGAAAACCGGAGTGCCGGAGGGTTACCGGAACCCCCCCCCCCCGGGAGAAGTAATGGGCCTTATGGGCCTTAGTGGAGAGAGAGAGGGGCAGCCAGGAGGGGCCGCGCGCCCCCTCCCCCTCTGGTCCGAATTGGACTAGGAGAGGGGGGGCGGCGCCCCCCTTTCCTTCTCCCTCTCCCCCTTCCTTTCCCCCTCCTAGTAGGAGTAGGAAAGAGGGGAGTCCTCCTCCTAGTAGGAGGAGGACTCCTCCTCCTGGCGCGCCAACAAGGGCCGGCCGGCCTCCCCTTGCTCCTTTATATACGGGGGCAGGGGGGCACCCCAGAGATACAACAATTGATCTATTGATCTCTTAGCCGTGTGCGGTGCCCCCCTCCACCATATTACACCTCGATAATATCGTAGCGGTGCTTAGGCGAAGCCCTGCGTCGGTAGAACATCATCATCGTTGCCACGCCGTCGTGCTGACGAAACTCTCCCTCAACACTCGGCTGGATCGGAGTTCGAGGGACGTCATCGAGCTAAACGTGTGCTGAACTCGGAGGTGTCGTACGTTCGGTACTTGATCGGTCGGATCGTGAAGACGTACGACTGCATCAACCGCGTTGTGTTAACGCTTCCGCTTTTGGTCTACGAGGGTACGTGGACAACACTCTCCCCTCTCGTTGCCATGCATCACCATGATCTTGCGTGTGCGTAGGATTTTTTTTTTGAAATTACTACGTTCCCCAACATTTTCGTCTAGTTTGTTGTTTTAACCTTCAACAAGGACCGGGCGCAGTCACACTCGATTCAACTAAAGTGGGAGAAACAGACACCCACTAGCCACCTGTGTGCGAAGCACGTCGGTAGAACCAGTCTCACGTAAGCGCACACGTAATGTCGGTCTGAGCCGCTTCATCCAACAATACCGTGGAATCAAAGTATGACATGCTGGTAAGCAGTATGACTATTATCGCCCACAACTCTTTGTGTTCTACTCGTGCATATAACATCTACGCATAGACCTGCCTCGGATGCCATTGTTGGGGAACGTAGTATTTCAAAAAAATTGCCTACGCACACCCAAGATCTATCTAGGTGATGCATAGCAACGAGCGGGGAGAGTGTGTCCACGTACCCTCGTAGACCGAAAGCAGAAGCGTTTAGTAACGCGGTTGATGTAGTCGAACGTCTTCACGATCCAACCGATCCAAGTACCGAACGCACGGCACCTCCGCGATCTGCACACGTTCAACTCGGCGACGCCCCTCGTACTCTTGATCCAGCTGAGCCCGAGGGAGAGTTTCGTCAGCACGACGGCGTGATGACGGTGATGATGAAGTTACCGATGCAGGGCTTCGCCTAAGCACTACAACGATATGACCGAGGTGGAAATCTGTGGAGGGGGGCACTGCACACGGCTAAACAATCAACTTGTGTGTCTATGGGGTGCCCCCCTCCCCGTATATAAAGGAGTGGAGGAGGGGAGGGCCGGCCCTCTCTATGGTGCGCCCCAAGGGGTATTCCTACTCCTAGTAGGAGTAGGTTTCCCCCCTTCCCTAGTTGGAGTAGGAGAAGAAGGAAGGAGGAGGAGGAGAGAAGGAAGGAGGGGGGCGCCGCCCCCTCCTAGTACAATTCGGACTAGCCCATAGGGGGCGCGCGGCCACCCCTTGAGGCCCTTCTCTCCTTTCCCATATGGCCCATTAAGGCCCACTACTTCCCCCGGCGAATTCCCGTAACTCTCTAGTACTCCGAAAAATACCCGAACCACTCAGAACCTTTCCGATGTCCGAATATAGCCTTCCAATATATCGATCTTTACATATCGACCATTTCGAGACTCCTCATCATGTCCGTGATCTCATCCGGGACTCCGAACAAACTTCGGTACATCAAATCACATAACTCATAATACAAATCATCATCGAACGTTAAGCGTGCGGACCCTACCGGTTCGAGAACTAGGTAGACATGACCAATACACATCTCCGGTAAATAACCAATAGCGGAACCTGGATGCTCATATTGGCTCCTACACATTCTACGAAGATCTTTATCGGTCAAACCGCATAACAACATACGTTGTTCCCTTTGTCATCGGTATGTTACTTTCCAGAGATTCGATCGTCGGTATCATCATACCTAGTTCAATCTCGTTGCCGGCAAGTCTCTTTACTCATTCCGTAATGCATCATCCCGCAACTAACTCATTAGTCACATTGCTTACAAGGCTTATAGTGATGTGCATTACCGAGAGGGCCCAGAGATACCTCTCCGACAATCGGAGTGACAAATCCTAATCTCGATCTATGCCAACTCAACAAACACCATCGGAGAGACCTGTAGAGCATCTTTATAATCACCCAGTTACGTTGTGACGTTTGATAGCACACTAAGTGTTCCTCCGGTATTCGGGAGTTGCATAATCTCATAGTCATAGGAACATGTATAGGTTATGAAGAAAGCAATAGCAATAAACTAAACGATCATTATCCTAAGCTAACGGATGGGTCTTGTCCATCACATCATTCTCTAATGATGTGATCCCGTTCATCAAATGACAACACATGTCTATGGTCAGGAAACATAACCATCTTTGATTAACGAGCTAGTCAAGTAGAGGCATACTAGGGACACTCTGTTTTGTCTACGTATTCACACATGTACTAAGTTTCCGGTTAATACAATTCTAGCATGAATAATAAACATTTATCATGATATAAGGAAATGTAAATAACAACTTTATTATTGCCTCTAGGGCATATTTCCTTCAACTGTCTACAAAGCTTGACTTGTCGCAAAAGGTTTTTGATAAGTTCAAGGAGTTGACTATGATGATACTTTCTCACCTGTAATGATGCTTAAGTCTGTCCGAATCATGTTAGCAATTGCCGCATTTTATGAATGAAATCTGGCAAATGGACGTCAAAACTGCATTCGTTAATGGATTTCTTAAAGAAGAGTTGTATATGATGCAACCAGAAGGTTTTGTCGATCCTTAAGGTGCTGAAAAAGTGTGCAAGCTCCAGCGATCCATCTATGGACTGGTGCAAGCATTTCGGAGTTGGAATGTACGCTTTGATGAGGTGATCAAAGCATATGGTTTTATACAGACTTACGGTGAAGCCTGTATTTACAAGAAAGTGAGTGGGAGCTCTGTAGCATTTCTGATATTATATGTGGATGACATATTGTTGATTGGAAATGATATAGAATTTCTGGATAGCATAAAAGTATACTTGAATAAGAATTTTTTTATGAAAGACCTCGGTGAAGCTGCTTATATATTAGGCATCAAGATCTATAGGGATAGATCGAGACGCTTGACAGGACTTTCACAAAGCACATACCTTGACAAAGTTTGGAAGAAGTTCAAAATGGATCTGTCAAAGAAAGGGTTCTTGCCTGCGTTACAAGGTGTGAAATTGAGTCAGACTCAAGGCCCGACCACTACAGAAGATGAGAGAAAATGAAAGTCATTCACTATGCCTCAGCCATAGGTTCTATCATGTATGCTATGTTGTGTACCCGACCTGATGTGTGCCTTGCCATAAGTTTGGCAGGGAGGCACCAAAGTAATCCAGGAGTGCATCACTGGACAGCGGTCAAGAACATCCTGAAGTACCTAAAAAGGACCACGGATATGTTTCTCGTTTATGGAGGTGACGAAAAGCTCATCGTAAATGGTTACGTCGATGCTAGCTTCGACACTGATCCGGATGACTCTAAGTCACAGACCAAATACGTATTTATATTGAATGGTGGAGCTGTCAGTTGGTGCAGTTCCAAACAGAGCGTCGTGGCGGGATCTACGTGTGAAGCGGAGTACATAGCTGCTTCGGAAGCAGCACATGAAGGAGTTCATATCCGATCTAGGTGTATTACCTAGTGCATCAGGTCCAATGAAAATCTTTTGTGACAACACTGGAGCAATTACCTTGGCGAAGGAATCAAGGTTTCACAAGAGAAGCAAACACATCAAGAGACGCTTCAACTCCATTTGTGAAAAGGTTAAGGATGGAGACATAGAGATTTGCAAAATACATACAGATCTGAATATAGCAGACCCTTTGACTAAGCCTCTTCCGCGAGCAAAACATGATCATCACCAAGACTCCATAGGTGTTAGATTCATTACAATGTAATCTAGATTATTGAATCTAGTGCAAGTGGGAGACTAAAGGAAATATGCCCTAGAGGCAATAATAAAGTTGTTATTGTATTGATCGGAAACTTAAATACATGTGTGAATACATAAACAAATACCATGTCCCTAGTAAGCCTCTACTAGACTAGCTCGTTGATCAAAGATGGTTAAGATTTCCTAACCATAGACATGTGTTATCATTTGATAACGGGATCACATCATTAGGAGAATGATGTGATGGACAATACCCATCCGTTAGCTTAGCATATGATCGTTTAGTTTATTCCTACTGCTTTCCTGAAATGTCAAATATATGTTCCTTCGACTATGAGATCATGCAACTCCCGGATACCGGAGGAATACCGTGTGTGCTATCAAACGTCACAACGTAACTGGGTGATCATAAATATGCTCTAAAGGTATCTCCGAAGGTGTTTGTTGAGTTGGCATGGATCGAGATTGGGATTTGTCACTCCGAGTATCGGAGAGGTATCTCTGGGCCCTCTCGGTAATACACATCATAATAAGCTTGCAAGCAAATGACCAAGGAGTTAGTTACGAGATGATGTATTACGGAACGAGTAAAAGAGACTTGCCGGTAACAAGATTGAACTAGGTATGAAGATATCGACGATCGAATGTCGGGCAAGTAACATATCGACAGATAAAGGGAATTACGCATGTTGTTACAAGGTTCGACCGATAAAGATCTTCGTAGAATATGTAGCAACCAATATGGGCATCCAGGTTCCGCTATTGATTATTGACCGGAGAGGTGTCTCGGTCATGTCTACATAGTTCTCGAAACCGTAGGGTCCGCACGCTTAACGTTCGTTGACGATATAGTATGAGTTATATGATTTGGTGACCGAATATTGTTCGGAGTCCCGGATGAGATCACGGACATGATGAGGAGCTCCGGAAGGGTCCGGAGGTAAAGATTGATATATAGGACGATGATATTCGGACACCGAAGGAGTTTCGGAGTGCACCGGGTAGTCATCGGATTGCTGGAAGGGGTTCCGAGCACCCCCCGGGAGGTGTATGGGCCAAAAGAGGGGAGCACACCAGCCCAGAAGGGGCTGGCACGCCTCCCCTATGGCAGCCGGCCTATGGGAGAAAGG
>NC_057802.1:526086857-526100609 GCF_018294505.1 Triticum aestivum
TTCCCCCTCTGGCATATATGGTAAGGGGGGCGCGGCCAGGGCATGAGACCAAGTAGGATTCGGCCCTACTTGGGGCGCCTCCTGGCTCCTCCCCTTTCCCCCACCTATATATATGTGGGAGGGGGGACGGCACACATAACCACGACAATCTCTTAGCCGTGTGCGGCGTCCCCTTCCACAGTTTCGTCCCTCAGTCATATTTTCATAGTGCTTAGGTGAAGCCCTACAGAGATAGCATCACCAGCATCGTCACCACACCGTCGTGCTGCCGGAACCCATCCACTACCTCGTCGTCTTGCTGGATCAAGAAGGCGAGGACGTCACCGAGCTGAACGTGTGCTGAATGTGGAGGTGTCGTACGTTCGGTACTCCATCGGTTGGATCGCGACGAAGTTCGACTACATCAACTGCGTTACTAAACGCTTCCTCTTACGGTCTATGAGGGTACGTAGACACACTCTCCCCCTTCGTTGCCATGCATCTCCATGGATAGATCTTGCGTGTGCGTAGGATTTTTTTTGTTTTCCATGCAACGTTTCCCAACAAGAACGGCATCAACGACTCCTTCGACAAGGTAACGACGCTCAAAGGCATCACAGTCAGTACCACCAGCGTCGCGTGCGAGGCCGAGCGCTGCACCACCAGTTAGATGAGGAGACAACCATTGCGTGTGGTCGCCTCGTCTCGGCCAGATTTGGCCGTTCCAAATCCAACGTTGGCAAACACAGCCACAACCAGAACCAGGCCCATGAGCGCCGTCACAACCCCGCCACTCCCGCAGCACACACAGGGAGCGGTCGTCGAGCATGCACCCAAGACCGCAGCCGCTGTCAGCCGCGCGCGCTTTTCCAGCAGCATCTTTCGTCGGAGGCCGGGAGGAAGAAGAAGGCGAGGCGGGGGCCTCGGGAGGTTTCGAGGACAGGAGTTGTCTTTGCATGCTCGAATGTGAGCTCTAGTTATAATTTAGAGTCTTATGTTTTGTTGCAATAGTTCACTGTAATTTTACGATGAAATCAATTTTACACCATGCTAACCCTGAACGATCTCGGTGCAACCTTGTCTAAAATTGCACCACTCATAGTTTAACGTCATCATCATCTTCTTCTTCTTTTTCTTCTTCTTCTTCGACACGCTTATTTTGTTTTATATCCTCGTTAGCTCCCCGACTCCGTTATATGCATGTATTTGAATATTACGGATAAATCTCCATTTCCCAAGATACCAGACGAATGGACACAAAAAAGACGCCATCCCTCGCGAAAACAAAAAGGCACGTTAACTGTCTTCGCTTGCAACTTCCTCTCCGTTTCCAGAGGGTGGCTTCTCTTCTTCCTTGGATTGTTTTTCACGCCCTGGCTAGCTCCGTGAGTCAGATGTGTATGTACGTGCACGTACATCATCCTCGTTGATGGAAACACGAATCTCCGTTTCCCAAGATACCAGACAAATGCACATAGAAATAATACCATCAATAGATCCCCAAGTGATTAAATATACACATACACATACGCATTTCGCCGCATCCGTGCGGTTTGGCGCAACCGAACGCCACCAAACACACACAACACTCCACCGATCATCACCACCGGACAAAACCACGTACGCGCGCACACAGAAACGCACCGCTCATGATTGCCTTATCCTCCACGGACGCACCTCATCGGAACCTCTTTATTCAAAAATTTAAAGACACCGAACACAAAAAGAAAAAAGGAGGAAGAAAACAAGCGCATCCCGGCCCACATCTGGTCGCCGGGGCGCATCAGAGAGCTCAGAGACGCCGCAATCGCAAATCCCCACCACGGCCAGCAGGGCACGTAGGCGCGAGAGGCCTCGATAAACCAGCGTTGTTTATGATGAAATTCCATTTGGGTGGCCTAGTTTATGATATCCGTCCGTCGGAACCGAGCGCACCATAACGTCATGTCCCTCCACCTCCACGGGGACGCCGCACATGGCGACGCCTCGGCGCCGCCAGCCTGGCCTGACCCCCTCCCCGGGGCCGGGACAAGAGGCGTACGTACGCACAAACCGGCGAGTTCCGTTTGAGGCTTTGAGCTGAGGAATCCGCCGGGATTCATCGGGAATCAGCCAGCTTGCGATGATAGTGGTCAAACAACACCATCGTCGTCAAGTATAGGCGGGGTTTATCCTAAAAAAAAAGTATAGGCGGGGTTTAAACTATTCTGGCTAGCCACACCCATCTAGGTCAATGTTTTTCAAAGTGCACTGTTTTTTTCAAAGTGCACTGCTTAGTCCGTGGAAATTTCTTCCCACCCGTGGAGTATTTGAATTGTTGGTATTTTAGACCATATGCGCGAGTGTGAGGACAATAAGGGCCATCTCGGAGTGGAATAGTCAAAAAAGACCACCCACCCCATGGCGGCGAGCGCGGCAATCGAAACGTGGCGCTTGCCACCACAGGCTATGGCGGCAACACTGTTCATCGTCTCCCAACGCGCGTATCGTGCACCGTCCCTGTGCAATGACAATGTTGCCCGCACAGGGCGTGGCAGCAAGCGCCATGCCGCACTTGCCATCGTGGGGCAGGTGATATTTTTTTGCCAATTTCACTCAAAGGTGGCCCCTTCTATAATTACACTTGCGCAGGTGGTTTAAAATGCCAAAAAATTGGAGTATTTATGAGGTATTATAAAGAAAATATGTTGACATCAAAATGATACAAAGTACACCTAGCATCTGCAATCAATGTAATGTCAAAAATTAGTCGAGACATACCCACAGCCAACAATAAATAACACACATATATATGACCATCGATGTCAACCACTATCGTTGATAGCACTGTACTATGAGAAATCTCTCCAACAGTGATGTCCACAGGAAGAAAACCAAACGACATGTGAAATTTATCATCGCTAGATCCGACCACAAAGGTTAGGACATGGAGTTTCCCCCAAAAGTGAAATTTAGGGCTCCTTTGATTCAAAGGAACTCAATAGGATTTTTGGAGGGTTTGAATCCTTAGGAATTTTTCCTAAAGAATCATATGTAGTGCATTTCATAGGAAATCTATGATCTACTCAAACTTCTTTTTACATTTTCTTTGTTTTGTCTGTGGCATTACATTTTCTTTATTTTATTTTTCCTTCGCCTAGGCAATAGGTTTGGTCTTTTATGACTTTGCTATTTGATTCTTTGCATGTGCGTGTATTGATGTTGATTGTGTTCTATTTTTTTCCGGGACTGATGTTGAAAAAAGATGAATGCGTGGTCATTGTGTTTGTATTGTTTGATGCTCCATTTTGAGTTGTTAAAATCCACCCTTCATAAAAAAGGTTTCATATTTCTCCAAAAAGGTCATCAACTTCATTTTGAGTTAGTAAAATTCATCCTTTATAAATAAGGAATTCATATTTCTCCAAACAGGGTACCAACTACTAATTGCATGCGCCCTTAGTTTGCGTCGGGGTAATAGAAATACAACCATAAGAGCAACTCTAGCAAAGTCGCCATATACATCGTCGGTCGCCATATGGGATATGAAGCGAGCTTCATTCAAATATGGAGGATGTGGTCATTGTGCACAAACACAGAGTCACTACAACATCCATATATTTTCCATTTTATCTTCTTTTGCTTGTTTGTTACATAACTCAAAATTCCACATAAACACTTTCAGGGATTAAAACACTAATTTTTTAGATAACATTACATCACAAGTCGTTACATTGGGGTAGAAAAGTCGATTAGCAACAAAAATATTACTAAACTGGTGAGTATACGTCTTGAGAAACACTAGTTGCTCCTCACCACGATGACGGAGAATGCATTGCACGGGGCACATGCATATGTAACAAGACAAGACCTCGTCCTCATCCCGTCCCTGTCTGTCATCATCGAGGTCAGGGACGGCTTTTTCAGCAAGGAAAGATCCAATAGGGCACGATTCGACTAGGTGAATGTCACCATGTTCATGTCAAATATGCGCCATCTGATGCACTCCTTCTTCGCCCCCAAGTCCGCATATCTCCTCGTAATGGAGCCAGATGGCGTAGTCACTCTCCGCTGCAATGCCTTCCCGACGTCGATATGCTTGAAGATTTGACCGAGACGGACGACCAAGGCGTTTGCGGCATAGCGCACATCCCATGCCTCCTCATGCGGGATCTGCACGCCCCGTGCTGGATACCCAAATAATGGAATGTCTTGTGATATTCCAATCTAGGCACTCATCGAGGGTAGGATCCCCCCACACGCCTCTAGCAAACATAGGTGAGCCTCCTCCTCCTCCTCAGCGACGTGGGCGGCCTCCTCCTCCACTTGCTCCTCATACAACATCCCTCCTCGTCCTTCGAGACGGCACACAGTCCGACTGTAGGGGAAGCGCATGGCGATAGAGAGGCAGAAAGTCGCTACGGATCCCTCCTCGTCCATCGAGACGACACCCAGTCCGACTATAGGGGAAGCGCGAGTAATGCTAGACTCACGGAGGGGTTGATTACGGGGTTCACGGAATAACAGAATGGGCGATTGGGATTGGACAAGAGGAGAGGATGGGCCCCACCCCCGCTGAAAAACAGGGCGGAGGGGGTGGGGAGAGATTAGTTAAAAGAAAACCCCGTAATGGGTCCGTGTGTGTAGGATTATTCAACCATGGCGATATATATAGAGAGAGAGAGTCGCTACGGGAGGGAAAATATCAGGTGCTACCAGCTGTTAGGTGCTACCGTGATACGGGCATTTGGGAGCCGTTGGATCTCAGATCCGACGGTATCTAAGAAGCTATTGTATCTGCGCATAATTTTTAGACTCTAGGATGACGTTTTTGTAAAATGTTCAAGAGCTCCCGGAAACCATTGGATCTAAGATCCAACGGCCTAGAAGCCCGTATTACGGTAGCACCTAATGGCCGGTAGCACCTACCGGGAAGCTGTGTTGGAAGTGAAGAAGGTTGTAAGTTATTCTACCATGGCGACGGTCTTTTTATAGCCACACGCGGCGGACGCTGAAAAAATATAGCAGGTTGCAGGGAGTAGGCACATGATAGCTGCCATTAATTGGCATGTTTCCTGATGCCCATGTCTGGCCGTGTGCGCCATTGGCACAAGAAGGAGATGGCCGCTCGAAAGGCTGGAAGGAAGGTGCGGCTGGAAGGAAGGTGCTCGAGAGGCTAGCTGGAAGGAAGGTAGACTTCCCTTCCAAGTTAGCGTCTGGCGGCCGCCGGGTATGGAGCGCCCTCAAGAAATGCATGGCGACTCGAGGCCATATGACGAGAGCGAGTATTTAGCCTTTTTAGGCCAAAATAGTCAATATGCCGGTCATTATGGCCATGAGGCCAATAAGGCGTCTCTGCTATAGTTGCTCTAACACTCCTTGCTTCTCTCCTAATTTCTAGGTCTAGTCAGTGCCAATCAAAAGCTATGCAATGCAAGACTAACTAGGATTTTTGCTTGTTAGGAGGACAACACACAACGAATAGGGGTATGTTCACGCATGTACAGAAGGGTTACAGCCTTTATACAGGTTTAACAGCACGGACCATGCATTCTTCAGCGTCACATCTGACCGATAGCTACTTTAGTATCACCATCCCTAACTAGGGCTACAGCAGTACACGGAAGCACGGATCATAGAACGGGAGATCGATTTGATCATCATCAACAGGTATACTTGAGCTAGCTAAGTAGTCTTCAATGGGGGATCGGACCGCGCGAGCCTGCTCATTTCAGATGCTCACGGCCATCTGGTTCATGGAGGCGGCCTCCTGGCGAGATCGCCGGACACCGTGCGGAGACTTCTCTTTGCAACCACCGTCTTCTGCGCCCGCCTTCGCGTCGGACGCCCCACCTTTCTCTGGACTGCCATTCTTGTGCTTGGCTAGATCCTGTTGCGCTCTTACCTTCACGCCGCGTATCAGCTGATGTTTACACAGAAAGGCTGAGATTAGCTGATTTATAAACAATTAATTCAAATGCACAGCAAGTACGTACAAAGTTAGTTCTGCTATACTCCCTCCGTCCCAAAATAAGTGTCTCAACCTTAGTACAACTTTGTACTAGAGTTAGTATAAAATTGAGACACTTATTTTGGGACGGAAGGAGTACTTAATTAGATATCCAAAGACAAACAGTCTTGTATACTCCATCCCTCACAGAGTACAATACATAGACATCTGACTTTTCAGTCTCCAACGCTTGATTTTGACCTCATAGCATGCATAAAGAATATCTATTGAGATATGCATGACATAAAACTAGTACTAGTATTTTGCAAGATGAATGCGATGTTATTACTATTAATATATGCACAATATCCATATACTCACGCAAATACAGGAGGTCAAATTTTAAAACTTTGACCTCATAGTACACAATAATCCGCCTTATATTTTGATACGCGAGAGTATATATTGTGATAATTATATACCAGCGCTCTCAAAATGACAGCTACTGACCAACTGGTCAGTTTGCAACATGCATATGGATGTAAACAGATCATTTCATGGAAATGAATTAACGGGAAGGGTATGAACATTACATATTTGCCCGACTTGACATCAGAGTAAAGCACGATGAAATCACCCTCCTGCAGCTCATTCGACCGAACAAAGTCTCCTACAAGTTCAAGCAGAAGATACGTTTTGTGAGCACAAGGGAAGCTACCTATATATTTGGTTTCAAAATTGTACCAGGCAAGTTTGGTTCTCTTCTCTCACCAGTGTTCTCCAGAAGATACATTCTGCTCTTGTTGTTGGGCCAAAATCTGCATGCATGAAAATCAAGAGCCATCATTGTACCAGCAATTTGTTATCATGCATGCAGAATACTCCCTCCGTTCCTAAATATAAGTCTTTGGACAGATTTCATTATGGACCACATACGGAGTAAAATGAGTGAACCTATACTCTAAAATGCATCTACATACATCCGTATGTGGTCCATAGTGAAATCTCTACAAAGACTTATATTTAGGAATGGAGGGAGTACAAACTAGCTAGTTCTTTTTTCTTATTTTGACAGCTCTAGCTAACTAGCAACATATGATACACTTTGGAAGAAGAAGAAGAAGAAGATGGGAAAATAGAAAGTATGGTATCAGAAACACCACTTGATTATGATAATCTACTGCGCAGAGTGATGCTAACGAGTGAACCAAGAGACGATGCGAAAACAAAATTTCTGCATGCCCGTTCACGTATATATATAGAGAGAGCGGCGCACTACGAATGCATGCTACTATTTGGCTCCCGGATTCCCATCATATGTATTCATATGACCCACTTGCCCAATTGGGAAAGGAACGTGCGTGTCCCACACACTGATGCAGTGATCATGTCATTTACTAGATGTGGCCTACAGATAATTAAGAAGAAAAGAAAAAAGTGGACTAATGAAAGCATGCATGTTTAATACTATTATTAAATTTATCCCAAAATCGATCGACGGGAGTACTACTTACCGGTACCGCATGCTCCACACCTGAGATGTGCCGATGTCCTCAATGGGGATCGAGATGCCGTCCCCCGTCTTGAGCTCCGGCAGGTGAGTCTCCGCTTCCTTCTGAAACCATCCATGGAAGAAGAGACACGTTTTAGCCGCAACCGATCGATCAACAGAAAGACAAGAAGATCCATGGATAGATAAACTTGCAATCTGAGAAATCAAGAAGAAATCAACACAAAGATTACAGAAAGAAAGGAAGATCCATTCATAGCTAGGTCATACAGGTGCAATCCAAAGATGGATCTTGTCTAATCAAAGAGGAATATAATCAAGGAGAAATTAAAATTTGCAAGTGGATGCATGCATATATAGCTGAAAATTGCAAGTGGTGCATGGGGCGGATGGAGGAAGAAGACCGCGATAGGGAGGTGACTGCCTCACTTTGGGGAGCACGATGCGGCCGAGGGTTCCGACGTCGCTCTGCTTGAGCACCTTCTGCAGCAGGAACCGCAGGTTCTTGTCTCCTGCCGCCGGCGCCGCCGCCGGCGTCCTCGCACCCTGCGCGCATGCACGGAACCTCGTTGAGAAACGCAATTCACCGTGCAGGGGAGCAATGGCTTGTGATTCTATGCGGGATGGCGATGCGGGGATATCCTATCGCTGGACAGCGATGTGCGTCTCTTACGATGTACGCACACTTATTTGGGGAGCAATGGCTTGTGATTCTATGCGGGATGGCGATCGATGGATGGATGGCAAGAGGTGTTCGTGCATGCATGCACCTGCTGCCGCTGCTTGTCGGAAGCCGCCGCCTGCCCCGGGCGCTGCTGCGTGGCGGCGCCGCCGGAGGGCGGCCTCGCTGCTGCATCCGGCGAGGGTTTTTGCTGCTTCTGCCTCGAGGAATTGGACTTCGTCGACAGCGGATTCGGAACCTGGACCATGAGCTGGCCATGGGGCTGGCCCTGGACGGCATGCTGCGACCAGAGGCCTCCCCAGCCGGAAGAGGGCGGCGTGACCGGCGCCGAGTGCGCCGCGCGGGGGGATGGTTCTTGAGGGAAGCCGCCGCTTTGGATCTGGCTCAGATTCAGCTGCTGGCTCCGCTGCTGCTGCAGGCACGACAGGCGCCGCTGCCTCGCCATCCTCTTCTTCCGGGCCTCCCTGGTCGCCGCCGGTTCCATCCGCTGCGGGAACTGCCCGGCGAATCCGGGGGCCGCGAACGGCTGCGGCACGGCCCCCGGCGGCGGCATCGGGTATGTTTGAGTGCCTGCGGATGTGGCCCCAGCTGGGACGAACGCCGCGTACTGAAGCGGCCAGGCCCCGGCGTGCATGTCGGGCGCCGCCGGCGGGGAGAACGGCTGGCTGCTCACGGCCACGCTGCTCGTGCTGCAGCCCTGCTGGAACGGGTAGATCGCCTCGCCGCCGTAGGATCCAGTTGGCGAGAAGGCCTGGTAGGGCATCCAAGATGTGTTAGCGGCGGCACCCGTCTCCGCGGGGAATTCGTAGCCGGGGTTTGCGCCGGGGCTGGGGAGCTGGCCTCCTGCCGGCGGCGCCTCCTGATCCATGGCGCCGACGCGGGGGCGCTTCTTCTGCAGGTGGTGGTTCTGCACCCAGGTGAGGATGAGCTTGAGCAGCTGCATGGTGCCCTGGCGCCCCCCACCGAGGCGCGCGGCCGCGGCCTCGATGGTGGATCGACGGAGGCGGATGCTGCGGAGGTCCTCGGCCGAGATGCAGTCGCGGTTGTTCTTGAGCCACTCCATGAAGAACAGCGGCAGGTCGTCCGCCGCGCTCCCCCCGCCGCCGCCACCCATGAAGGCATCATCTCCTCCACCAGCGGCCGCATGCGACGCCATTCTCCCGCCCGCGCCGTGGCCCGCCGGAGGCTGCTGGTTCTGCTGCTCGGAGATGACATCCTCCAGCATCATCCCGACGTCGGGGAAGAGCGGCTCGTCGTCCCAAGGGACGTCGTCGTTGATGGACGCGAAGTCGAGCAGGTGGTCGATGTCGGAGAGGTCGTCCATCCCGTCCCCGGCCGCTGCAGGCTCGGACGGCTCGCCGCGCGCTCCCTCGCCCCCACGCCCGCCCGCTCCCGCTGGGGCAGCGAAGGCGCTGGAGGAGTTGGAGGAGGAGGACGAGGAGAAGGTGGAGCTCGACGGCGAGGAGAGGCAAGGGAAGTCCGGGAGGACCGGGAAGGTATCCTGCGCGAACATGAAGTCGTCCTCTCCCTGCCGGATCTCCACCGCGGGGCCCTTCCCGCGGCGGGGCCCGCCGCGCCTCGGCGCGTCCCCCTGCGAGTGCCGCGGCGGCGACGAGCCGGCGGAGGCGTCCATGCAAAGGGAGGCAGCGAGAGCGAGAGGGAGAGATGTGATGTGTGTGTGCGGCCAAAGCGTTTGTCGCCCTGTGTGTAGGTGCGGCCGGGGTTGGGGGTGGGGGTAGGGGGTGGGTGCAGTACTCTGAAGATGAACAGGGCAAGCAGGAGGTGGAAGGGAGAGAGTGCGGCCGCGCGCCCCACGTGGCGGCCGCGGAGGGCTGTGGGAAGCGCTCCACCGCCCACGCCAGCCTCTCGAGGGCATCTCCCCTTTCCATGCCCCGCTCACTCTCGGCCCCTCCCACTGCCCGCGGGTCCCACCACAACCCCGGGACCCAGCTTCAGTGAGAGGGCTTCGACCACCGCTAGTGGGGTGACGCCCTGCATGGTCCTGCTCGATGACAGCGGGGCCCCGTGACGCGAGCCCACATGTCAGTTACGACCTCTCTACCCCGGAGGCGCTGCTGGTGGGAGACTTTTGTTTCGGCGCGTGATAATGTTGACCCCTGCGTGGCATGCGGGGGCCATCCACCATGCGTCCGTGGACCGGACCCGGGTGCGCGTAGCGGCTGCGCCTCGTAGGATGTCTGTGTCGCTGGAGCGCCGACTGGGCGCTGCGCGCTGGGTCCCTTTCGCGCCGTCCGATGGAGCCACCCTCCAGATCCGACGGACGCGCGCTTCCCAGGCGACATCAGGCCTGTCTCGGAACTAGGGGTGGCGCGTCCCCGCGCACGCGCCGAAGCCTACACGGACGGGCGCGCCTGACGTGGACGAGGGACACATGTGGTTGGGATGACGTGGTGCCGAATGATTGGTCGTGGAGGTGGCGTGTATGGAGCCATGGCCCATGCCGCGGCCAGCTCGACGGCAGCCCGGAGATACATGTACCTGGTGTGGGCGTTGCGTGTGGATGGAGCGTTTGCCTTGTCCTACTCGTAGGAGGTTGTTGCGGCCATAGTCAACAGTATTTCGTGGCGTTTCTTAACTCTTTCTGGAAATGCTTGAGCAGTGCAATTGATATACGTATATCTGTTTCCATCACATGAATGACACCATGACGAAGTACTACTGAAACTGATGAGTATTGCGTCGCTGCAGCTTTGGCGCTTTGCGCTAGCTGTTTCATTTCTTTTTTTTTTCCTCTTTCAGTTTGAGACGGTCGCCTTGTACTCCCTCCGTTCCTAAATAATACTGTAGTAAGACTTTTCAAAGATTGCAATATAAACTACATACTGAGCAAATGAGTGAATCTATACTGTAAACTACGTTTATATAAATCCGTATATAGTTCACTTTGAAATCTCTAAAAAGACTTATATTTAGGAACGGAGAGAATATATGCGTTTTCAATCAACGAGAGTAGACATACGGAGTATACAACGAGGATGATGAGATATATAGCGTGGCTATGTGAAATATTTTGTAGGTAGGCAATCTGGTGTATCACATTTTACATTGGCATTGAATTAGTTGTGCCCGAATGTTTTAGCTACATGATATTGATCTTATTATCGGCCTTTGCGTGTTTTAAATGTAGCAGGTGACCGCATTGATCGAGAAGATTGTATGCGTATGTATGGTAGACATTTAAGATGGGTAACAGATGTATTGACCTAGGAGCGACAAATATCCTCAAGAAATTTTGGTATATCGTGATTGATCCATCAGCCATTCCAACATTTAAGATCTCCCATGTTGAATTGTTAGGTTGCTCACTTCTCTCTGAGTAGATGATCATGGGTAACACATCCCTTATATTATATTTACGTCTTTTTTAAAGAAAAAAAATCATATTTATGTCCCACCCGTGATTTACGGTTCTAAAGAGGAGGAACAATGATGTGCATCTCTATCTGGATTGTCCGTTACATAATGTACTGTAGACACATTCATTGGCAGTAAGTATGCACTGTAAGTCCTTACCTCTGCTGACTTTATGATAGCACAGAAACTGTCATTGACAAAAAAATCTACACGGAAATATTACACATACCTTACATGAATTACATCATATTTTACATACCATATATCATATTTACGTCACATCCATGGTTTATGGTTCTAAAAAGGAGGAAGAATGATGTGTATCTCTATTTTGATTGTCCGTTACATGTTGTAATATAGAACACATTCATTAGCAGTAAGTGTGCAGTGTAAGTCCTTATTTCTACTGACTTTACGGATGATAGCACGGAAACGGTCATTGACAATAACTGCATAGATATATTGTGAAACTTTATGGCTGATAGCACGGAAACGTTATTGGTAAAATTTGCATGTATACATTGCGAAAGCAAATATCTTTTGGCAATTGATCGATTTGATATCTAACTCGTGAGTGCTAACATTCGACGTGAAGTTTTCCCTGTTGTGCAATATGTTGATGTCTCGTGTTTTGAATTGATAAATAGTGTTTTTTATTGACTATGAATCAACCATGTCAATGAGATTTTGCAACACTATATGAACCTTTTATTACTTTATTATTTGCTTGTGCACATGTTTTAATTGATAACTAGATGATATCATGCATGATTGTTGAGGGGGGATGTTTTTGCTATATATTTCAATGAAAAATGAAAATACAAATGATTTATTGTGTTTAATAAATCGTAAGAAAAATGTTGATGCAACATTTGACAAACAAATGGAAGCAAAATATTTTACATTGAGTCCATATGTATGACGATACTATCAAAAAAGGGGGTCAAGGATGTGTGGCGTTGAGATTTCTTGTTGAGTGCTTGAAGATCAAACTCCAAAAATCATTCTAACACCTCAATCCTTTCCCTACCATCTCTCTTTACATTGTTTGAAGCCACCAATACACATCCATTTGGAGCCTCCTATTCTATTCAGAGATACGGACATTTCAAACCCCCACCACAACTCCATTTGGAGCCACCGAAATATTGGTCAGAGTCTCCGAACACACCACGATTAAAAAAAATTGAACGATGTGTAGAGGTGTGTGTGTGTAGTTGTGCCAGTGCTAATAGGAGCCTCCGGATGAAACCTAGTCAGACCCTCTGAGCTATATGAAAGCTGCCTCTTTGCATTTCTGTCGGAGCTTCCGAGTTGTACGAAAAATTAGCAGACATCTTTTTAGGTCCATACTTATTCAACCAATTCACTCAAGAGCCCCATTTCAAACATTCTCTCATGAAAGAGAACCTTTTTAAGTCTTTGTTGTTTCCAAAGAGTATTCTACATCAACATCCATGCCAAACCTTTGAACTTTTAATTGCTCAACGATGCAATTCATGAAAGAATTAATAAGGCAAGAGAAGATTCACATGCAAATATACTATCTTGGACATCTTTTATGATTGTGAGCCCCATTAAGTATTTTATGTCAAATTGTTGACGTTGGACAAGGAAGACAACGTAATGAGTTATGCTTTCTTATATTCACATAGAAGTTATATAGTTATAGATCTTCCAACATGTGCTGCTTGCTCAATATCTTTGCTAGCCAAAAATTCGTACCAAGTAGAAATACTATATGTGTTGGGGAACGTAGCAGAAATTCAAAATTTTCTACGCATCACCAAGATCAATCTATGGAGTAATCTAGCAACGAGGGGAAGGGGAGTGCATCTACATACCCTTGTAGATCGCGATGCGGAAGCGTTGCAAGAACGCGGATGAAGGAGTCGTACTCGAAGCGATTCAGATCGCGGTTGGTTCCGATCTAAGCACCGAAGAACGGTGCCTCCGCGTTCAACACACGTGCAGCCCGGTGACGTCTCCCACGCCTTGATCCAGCAAGGAGAGAGGGAGAGGTTGGGGAAGACTCCATCCAGCAGCAGCACGACGGCGTGGTGGTGGTGGAGGAGCGTGGCAATCCCGCAGGGCTTCGCCAAGCACCGAGGGAGAGGAGGAGGAGGGAGAGGGGTAGGGCTGCGCCGAAAGAGAGACGTTCTCGTGTGTCTTGGGCAGCCCAAACCTCAAGTATATATAGGGGAGGGGGAGGGCTGCGCCCCCATCTAGGGTTCCCCCCCCCCAAGGGGTGCGGCCTGCCCTAGATGGGGCTTGGGG
>NC_057802.1:526100941-526102652 GCF_018294505.1 Triticum aestivum
CCTCTTGTGGGGGGGCGCACCAGCCCACCTGGGGCTGGTCCCCTCCCACACTTGGCCCATGCAGCCCTCTGGGGCTGGTGGCCCCACTTGGTGGACCCCCGGGACCCTCCCGGTGGTCCCGGTACATTACCGATATCACCCGAAACTTTTCCGGTGACCAAAACAGGACTTCCCATATATAAATCTTTACCTCCGGACCATTCCGGAACTCCTCTGACGTCCGGGATCTCATCCGGGACTCCGAACAACATTTGGTAACCACGTACATGCTTTCCCTATAACCCTAGCGTCATCGAACCTTAAGCGTGTAGACCCTACGGGTTCGGGAACCATGCAGACATGACCGAGACGTTCTCCGGTCAATAACCAACAACGGGATCTGGATACCCATGTTGGCTCCCACATGTTCCACGATGATCTCATCGGATGAACCACGATGTCGGGGATTCAATCAATCCCGTATTCAATTCCCTTTATCCATCGGTATGTTACTTGCCCGAGATTCGATCGTCGGTATCCCTATACCTTGTTCAATCTCGTTACCGGCAAGTCTCTTTACTCGTTCCGTAACTCACATCATCCCGTGATCAACTCCTTGGTCACATTGTGCACATTATGATGATGTCCTACCGAGTGGGCCCAGAGATACCTCTCCGTTTACACGGAGTGACAAATCCCAGTCTCGATTCGTGCCAACCCAACAGACACTTTCGGAGATACCTGTAGTGCACCTTTATAGCCACCCAGTTACGTTGTGACGTTTGGTACACCCAAAGCATTCCTACGGTATCCGGGAGTTGCACAATCTCATGGTCTAAGGAAATAATACTTGACATTAGAAAAGCTCTGAGCAAACGAACTACACGATCTTGTGCTAGGCTTAGGATTGGGTCTTGTCCATCACATCATTCTCCTAATGATGTGATCCCGTTATCAACGACATCCAATGTCCATGGTCAGGAAACCGTAACCATCTATTGATCAACAAGCTAGTCAACTAGAGGCTTACTAGGGACATGGTGTTGTCTATGTATCCACACATGTATCTGAGTTTCCTATCAATACAATTCTAGCATGGATAATAAACGATTATCATGAACAAGGAAATATAATAATAACCAATTTATTATTGCCTCTAGGGCATATTTCCAACAATATGTGCATCCAAAAACCCTTAAACCTAGTTTCATGTCACGAGAGTTCACTATACCTACCTATGGATTGAATAAAATCCTTCAAGTAAGTTGTGATCGGTGCATAAGGCAATAAAAATTGCTTCTAAATATGTATGATATTTTATTGTAAGGGAAAATGATCTTTGTATGATCTTGTGATGGTAAAGAAATAAAAGCGACGGACTGTATAATAAAGGTTGCTATCACAAGGGGCAATATAAAGTGGCGTGCCTTTACATTAAGAGTTTGCATATCCAAAAATAAAAAGCGATGACAACCTCTGCTTCCCTTTGCGAATGGCCTATATTTTACTTTTTATGTATTTACTTTCTATGCAAGAGTCGATAGTGTTCTCCTCTATTCCCTTTTTATTTTTCTCTTTGGCAAGCATCATGTGATGGAGAAAGATCTAGGCATATATATCCAGTTGGATATGAGTGATCATGAGTTATTATTGTTGACATTCCCCTCGAGGTAAATGACTTGGGAGGCAAAGTTATAAGCCCCTATCTTTCTATGTGTCTGGCTGAAACTTT
>NC_057802.1:526103165-526110411 GCF_018294505.1 Triticum aestivum
AAGACTAAAATGATGGTTGAGTATGTGAACTTGCTACACAAAAGCTCCTACATGGGACCCTTTCTGAAAAGATGATGAATCGTAATTGCCTTGTTGACAGAGAACATAGTTTGTTAGTTTTCAAGAAAGTTTATGCCTTATACTTCGTTGTTGTGATCAATTATTACTTGCTCATGAGAAGTTTATGATGATGTATATTGCTGCTATAATAATGATCATGATGCTACTATGTTTGTATTTTGTTTTTTATCGACACCTCTCTCTAAACATGTGGACATGATTACCGATATCGGCTTTTGCTTGAGGACAAGCGAGGTCTAAGCTTGGGGGAGTTGATACGTCCATTTTGCATCATGTTTTCCTACTGTTATTTATAGTGGTTTTAGTCAATATAACACTTTGTGGAGCAATTCTAATGCCTTTTCTCTCTTAATTTGCAAGATTTACATGAATAGGGAGATTGCCAGCAACTGGAATTCTAGACCTAAAAAAGCTATGTCAGAGATACCTATTCCGCACATCTTCAAATGAGCTGAAATTTCACAGAGAATTATTTTGGAATAAATAAAAAAATACTGGAAGAAAGAAATACCAAAGGGGGCCACCAGGTGCCTACGAGGCACCAGGGCGCGTTGATACGTCCATTTTGCATCATGTTTACCTACTGTTATTTATATTGTTTTTATGCATAATAATGCTTTTTGGAGTAATTCTAATGCATTTTCTCTCATAATATGCAAGGTACACACAAAGAGGGAGAATACCGGCAGCTGGAATTCTTGACCTGAAAAGGTACGTCAGGCTACCTATTCTGCACAACTCCAAATGATCTGAAACTTTACGGAGATTTTTTATGGAATATATAAGAAATATTGGAGCAAATAAGTACCAGAGGGGCCCCACCAGGTGGGCACAACCCACCTGGGTGCGCCAGGGAGCCCAGGCGCGCCTTGGTGGGTTGTGCCCTTCTCGGCCCACCTCCGGTGCCCCTCTTATGGTATATAAGTCATTTTGACCTAGAAAAAAATAAGGAAAGGACTTTCAGGACAAAGCGCCGCCATCTCGAGGTGGAACTTGGGCAGGAGCACTTTTGCCCTTCGGCGGAGCGATTCCGCCGGGGGAACTTCCCTCCCGGAGGGGAAATCATCGTCATCACCATCACCAACAACTCTCCCATCTTGGGGAGGATAATCTCCATCAACATCTTCAACAGCACCATCTCCTCTCAAACCCTAGTTCATCTCTTGTGTTCAATCTTTGTACCGGAACCTTAGATTGGTGCTTGTGGGTGACTAGTAGTGGTGATTACATCTTGTAGTCGATTACTATATGGTTTATTTGGTGGAAGATTATATGTTCATATCCATTATGCTATTTAATACCCATCTGAATTTGAGCATGATTATTATTTGTGAGTAGTTACTTTTGTTCTTGAGGTCACAATAGTAGAAAAAGGGTCAAATGTCAAGCACATTAGTGCCGGTTTGCTTTTGAGCCGGCACTAATGTGTGCATTAGTGCCGGTTCCAACGGCTAGCCAGCCGCTTTCATTAGTACCGGTTCGTGGCCGACCTTTAGCACCGGTTCGTGCCATGTTGTCAGTCCGGGGCCCCTCCAGCACCTTTAGTACCGGTTCATGGCACGAACCAGTGCTAAAGGTCGTCCTACATAAGCCCTTCGTCCACCCGAGCTCGCTCTGTTCTTCCCCTTTCCGCTCTCCTCTCTGTTCTTCCCCTCTTCCTCTCGAGCTCATCACACATTTTGCCCAAAATTTGTCAAGATTTGAAGGCCCCCATCCATTCAAATGATCACAAAGGTTAGCAACTTTGTCCTTTCATCTCTCATTGCTAGATTAGCTCTTGCAATGCTTTGTATAGTGATTAATTTATGAGTTTAGTAATTTGGTAGAAAATATATGTGCTAGTATTTGATTTATATGCAATTTGTGGTCAAAACTAACACTTAGTTTGCATATGTAGGTGTGGTTTACTTAGTGCCTTCTAAATCTCCGTCGTAACCAAAGTCGATCGCCCACACCGTTCCGTCGCCGGCACCACCTTGTGGTGAGCCTCTTGTTCATGAATGTTTTACATTACCAAATTGATGTTTGTGTGATTTGGATATATAGTTACTCGTATAATTATCTTACCCGTACGTTGTTTGTTATACATAGTGCCATGGTTTTGATATACGTCCCCGTCGGCCCTCGTCCTTGTTATGATTCGGATGTGGTATATTCTCTTTTAAAACTAGTTGTTGCATTTCGTGTTTATGACAAATTATGCCCATCAAGTTGACATGGATATTTTTTTCTAGGAGGTTTGTGAACCAGAAATTCCAACCGACCCTATTGTCGAGAGTTAAATTTAGTTGAAAGAGAAAACGAGTATTTGAAAGAAAAATTGAAAAGAATTGAGGGGGAGAAGATGGAATTGGAGTTGCATGTTGCCGATGTCGTCGATGATCACAAGATCAAGATGGAGAAAATGCGCTTGAAGATTAGAAAGATTAGAAAATATGCCATTGATAGTGAGGCTTGGTATCATTATGCTGTTGGATCAATTGTTACCTTAGTTTCGATCTTGATCGCATTTGTTGTTGCATTTAAATTCTTTAGTTAGAGAGTTATTTGTTTGTTGCATTTAAGTCTTGTATGAACTTTATGTATGAACTTGTATTAATTTGGTCTATTCGGTGTTGTGTAATGAAGATGAGCCGACAATGGATGTACGATGACCGATGCTCTCCCGAGTTCATTAATGGCGTGCAAACTTTTCTGCTTGCGGCTGAGGCAAACAAGCGGGTGGATGGTTTTATGCCTTGTCCATGTTTAGTCTGTAAGAATGATCACAATTACTCTACGTCAAGAACCATTCACGTCCACCTGTTTAAGTCTGGTTTCATTCCCCACTATAATGTTTGGACCAAGCACGGAGAAAGAGGGGTTATGATGGAAGACAATGAAGAAGAAGAGGACGACGACAACTATCCTGGCCATGGGTTCCCTGAATACGATGATACAACAATGGGGGAAGAAGCTGAGCCGGCAATGCGGGAAGAAGCTGAAGAAGAGGCATCAGATGAGCCCGCTGATGATCTAGGTCGGGCCATTGCCGATGCAAAGAGAAACTGCGCAAGTGATTTGGAGAAGAAGAAGTTGCAGCGCATGTTAGAGGATCACAAGAAATTGTTGTACCCGAATTGCGAAGCTGACAAGAAAAAGTTGCGCACCACACTGGAATTGCTGCAATGGAAGGCAGAGAATGGTGTATCTGACATGGGATTTGGAAAGTTGCTGTTAGTGATAAAGAATATGCTTCCAAAGGACAACGAATTGCCCGAGAGTACGTACGAAGCAAAGAAGGCTGTCTGCCCTCTAGGGTTAGAGGTGCAGAAGATACATGCATGCCCTAATGACTGCATCCTCTACTGCGGTGAGTACGAGGATTTGAACGCTTGCCCGGTATGCGGTGCATTGCGCTATAAGATCAGGCGCGATGACCCCGGTGATGTCGAGGGCGAGCGCCACAGGAAGAAGATTCCTGCCAAGGTGATGTGGTATGCTCCTATAATACCACGGTTGAAACGTTTGTTCCAAAACAAAGAGCATGCCAAGGCGATGCGATGGCACAGAGAAGACCGTAAGAAAGATAGAAATTTGAGAGTACCCACTGACGGGTCGCAGTGGAGAAAAATTGAGAGAAAGTACGGGAAGGAGTTTGCAGATGACGCAAGGAACGTATGGTTTGGTCTAAGCGCAGATGGCATTAATCCTTTTGGGGAGCAGAGCGGCAACCATAGCACCTGGCCTGTGACCCTATGTTTGTATAACCTTCCTCCTTGGTTGTGCATGAAGCGGAAGTTCATTATGATGCCCGTGCCTATCCAAGGCCCTAAGCAACCCGGCAACGACATTGATGTGTACCTAAGGCCATTAGTTGAAGAACTCTTACAGCTGTGGAATGGAACAGGTGTACGTGCGTGGGATGAGCACATGGGGGAAGAATTTGACCTAAAGGCCTTGCTGTTCGTGACCATCAATGATTGGCCTGCTCTCAGTAACCTTTCAGGACAGACAAACAAGGGATACCGCGCATGCATGCACTGTTTGGATGATACCGACAATATATATTTGGACAATTGTAGGAAGAATGTGTACCTGGGACATCGTCGATTTCTTCCGAGCAGGCATCCCGTAAGAAAGAAAGGCAAGCATTTCAAAGGTGAGGTGGATCACCGGACAAAGCCTCGCCACCGTACTGGTGCTGATGTACATGATATGGTCAAGGATTTGAAGGTAGTCTTTGGAAAGGGTCCTGGCGGACAACCTGTTCCGAATGACGCTGATGGACGCGCACCCATGTGGAAGAAGAAATCTATATTTTGGGACCTGCCTTATTGGAAAGATCTAGAGGTCCGCTCTGCAATCGACGTGATGCACGTGACGAAGAATCTTTGCGTGACCCTGCTTGGCTTCTTGGGCGTGTATGGGAAGACAAAAGATACACCTGAGGCACGGGAGGACCATCAACGTATGCATGGAAAAGACGGCATACATCAGGGTCATGCCATCTACGCTCTTACCAAAGAAGAGAAGGAAATCTTCTTTGAATGCCTGCTCGGTATTAAGGTACCATCTGGCTTCTCGTCGAATATAAAGGGAATAATAAACATGGCAGAGAAAAAGTTCCAGAACCTAAAGTCTCATGACTGCCACGTGATTATGACGCAACTGCTTCCGGTTGCATTGAGGGGGCTTCTACCGGATAACGTTCGATTAGCCATTATGAAGCTATGTGCATTCCTCAATGCAATCTCTCAGAAGGTAATCGATCCAGAAATCATACCAAGGTTAGAGAATGATTTGGTGCAATGTCTTGTCAGTTTCGAGTTGGTGTTCCCACCATCCTTCTTCAACATCATGACGCACGTCCTAGTTCACCTATGCGAAGAGATTAGCGTTTTGGGTCCTGTATTTCTACACAATATGTTCCCCTTTGAGAGGTTCATGGGAGTCTTAAAGAAATATGTTCATAACCGTGCTAGGCCAGAAGGAAGCATCTCCAAGGGCCATGAAAATGAGGAGGTCATTGAGTTTTGTATTGACTTTATTCCTGACCTTAAGCCGATTGGTGTTCCTGAATCGCGGCATAAGGGCAGACTGGATGGAAAAGGCATGCTAGGAGGGAATCAAAAAATATGTATGGATGGACATTCTCTCACTGAAGCACACTACACAGTTATACATAATTCCGCCTTGGTGGCTCCGTATATGGACGAACACAAGAATTTTCTACGCTCCAAACACCCGGAGCGGTCTGATGACTGGATTACACGTGAACAAACCAGGAGTTTCGCCGGCTGGTTGCAGACACGTACCATGCATGACGCCTCTATTGAAGATGACCTGTACTCGCTGTCCCAGTTACCATCTTCGAATATAATGACTTTCAAAGGGTACGAGATAAATGGTAATACATTTTACACGATCGCCCAAGATAAGAAGAGCACCAACCAAAACTGTGGTGTCCACTTTGATGCAACAACCAAGACGGGAAAGGAAACATATTATGGTTACATAGAGGAGATATGGGAACTTGACTATGGACGTGATTTGAAGGTCCCTTTGTTTCGGTGCAAATGGGTCAATATGACACGATATGGGGTAACGGAAGACCCGCAGTATGGAATGACAACAGTGGATCTCAACAATCTTGCGTATGCAGACGAACCATTCGTCCTAGCTAATGATGTGGCACATGTTTTCTATGTGAAGGATATATCTACCAAGCCGAAAAAAAGAAAAGATAAGGAAGCGAATGCATCATACGATGAGCCAAAGCGCCACATAGTTCTTTCTGGGAAGAGAAACATCGTGGGAGTGGATGACAAGACAGACATGTAAGAAGATTATGAAAAGTTTGATGAAATTGCACCATTCACAGTGAATATTGACCCGAGCATCCAGTTAAATGATGAAGATTTTCCATGGCTACGGCGCAAAGGGACATACGCGAAGAAAAAGTTTCACACCCAAAGATCTGGGATGTGATCGGCTTCACTATCATCACTTTCTTCTGTGTTTCACACCCAGGAGGGAATCTCTGTAATAGTTAGGGTAGTTATGTGTTTTGGCATTTGAAACGCGAAGAAATTTTATGTGCAAACAAATTCTTTCGTGCATTTACTGATTTTTTCAGCTAAATGACCCTGAAATTGAAAAGCATTTCAAATGAACTCAGAAAAGGTTGAAAGTTGGCATGGTATCATCATAGCATGTGCAAAAAAGTAGAGAGGGTTACCGCAAAAACTGGATGCACTTCGTGTATAAAATGGACAATCTCTTTCGAAGTATCAGGGTTTCGGACGAAAACTCATCCGTTACAAAGGGATTTCATTTTTTAAATATCCTAAGCATTACCAAATTGAATATAATGATAAAACACACTAATGTTAAACATAAGAAAAAAGAATCACTGAAAATCTATTTTCAAAGTTAAGTTATTCACAAACTAGTGATCCACACAAATTTCAAATAATTCAAAATGTAAACTATTCAAATTTGTAAACTACCGGCACTAACAGAAAGTTTGTAATTTTTTGTACCTAAAGCAAAAATATTCCCAAAGAAACTCTAAATACAGCAAAAAACGACTCAAAAATAAATAAGGCAAAAAAATAAGAAAATAAAAAAGCCCACCTACTGGGCCAGAGCGGCCTGCATACGACTAGAAACCCAACCTGTAGTTGGGCCAGGATGCAGGCCCGCAAGCCCAGTAGGCCCACAGGCAGAGTAGGAGAGGTAGGCCCAGAAGGCCTGCTATTGAGAGGAGCTCAATGCAGTGCCCGCGTCGAGGCTTATAAACTGGTCCTGGCGCTCCTCAACTAGCGAGGTGGGACTAAACTTCTGCGCCCCTCACCTGGCAGCGCACACCCTTTAGTACCGGGTGGTGGCACCAATTGGTACTAAAGGGTGGGCCTTTAGTACCGGTTGGTGCCACCACCCAGTACTAAAGGTGGGCGCTTCCCGCCGCTTGGCCTGCCAAAATCGACCTTTAGTACCGGTTGGTCGCTCCAACCGGTACTAAAGGACCATCCTATATAAGAAACACTTACGAAAATTTCGTCAGTTTCCTCCCACTTCTCTCTGCTTCATCGCCGCCGTCCCGTCCCGCGCCGTCGCCGCCGCCGTCGCGCCGTCCCCGTCGACTCCGCGCCGCCCCCGTCCTCGTCGCGCCGGCCCGTCC
>NC_057802.1:526110921-526188195 GCF_018294505.1 Triticum aestivum
TGTCCCCCCTCTCCTCTCCCTCCAATCGAAGCCACCGGCGCTGTCGCCTGCACACACAACACATACACACACATACACACACATACACACACACCATACACACACACATACACAATTTTTGTTCTGTTTTTAGTTTTTAGTTTTTCTGTTATTAGTTATTAGTTTTTAGTTTTTTCAGTGTTTTCTGTATTAATGTTATAGAAATGTTAGTTATATAGAAATGTTAGTTATGTATAGAAATGTTAGTTTTTTCTGTATTAATGTTATAGAAATGTTTGTTATATAGAAATGTTAAAGAAAAATTAGTTATACAATTTTAGTTATAGAAATGTTAGAAATGTTAGTTTTAGATATGGTCGATGTTTTTTTAGTTTATTATATTTTTAGTTATAAAATTTAGAATTTGCATATAAGAAATCACAATCCAATCATTTCAAAAATGTTACTTTACTTTTGCGGCATATAGTATTTTTTGTCGACGATGCCCGGCCCGCATCCTCGCCGTCGCCCCGTTCGCGACGACATCCTGCTTCAGAGGACCCATGTTCGGGATTGGGCTTCGCCGGGCTGGCACTGGGAGGTGCTACCTGGAGGGGCACGACGCTTGGTGAGGAACCCGGCCTCGGGTCCCGTCGTCGACCCTGATCTCCTTTGGTGGCGCTCGCGTGGGCCACATTCGGTGCAGAGGGAGCCGGCCCCGCCGGAGGTGGTGCGTCGTCGTGTCAGGGAGGAGGACGAGCACGTCCATCGCTACATGGTTGCTATGGACGTCAGGTTCTCCAATACCTGGCAGGTTCTTTGGGCAGATGACCGGAGATATGATCCTGTGATGGTTCCTTGTCTTTGGGTGTCCACCGCCCGCGCCCCTGGAACCGCGAGTGGCCTAGATTCTTCTATAGTATTCGATCTTTATTAGCTACCTAGCCAGTGATGTATTCGAGATTATATATTATTTGAGACGATGTATTCGAGATTATATATTATTCGAGACGATGTATTCGAGATTATATATTATTCGAGATGATGTATTCGAGATTATATATTATTCGAGACAATGCATATTATGTACTATATGATTCAGTTTTTCCTTATTGATTGCATCCATGCATTGTAATTTGAATACTAAATTGTTTTATATTTCTTCTGTATTAGTTAAATAAAAGCTATGGCGGACAATACCGGCAGAGAGGGAGAAGAGGCCCTGTTCGAGATCATACGCAGCCCTAGCAGGCCAGATGATCTGAATGAAGCAAATGACGACTCCCAATATCTGAACAATACCGGGGAGGGTGATGATAAGATATTCGATCTCGACGACCGAGCTGATGAAGTCATGAACTATGATTATGATTATGATGACGCAGACAATGATTATGATGACGAATACAATGTTGATCTTGAAATAACAAAGACTACCGGCGAGGTATATTTATATAAGCAGGCATCTAGTGATCATCACATGTTTTTTTATTTGAAGATATATTAACGAATCGATTTTTCTTCTTTCAGCCCTCCAGATCGAGCAAATCTGCTTCTACAGACAGCAGGACAAAGCGCGACAAAAGTTGATGGAGGGTGTAAAGTACAACATCGATTCCATCAAAGCTAGTGGTGAACCCCTCACGCCTAAGAACATTGCGAGCAAGTTCATTCGTCAGTGCGGAGTTCTTGTGAAGGACCAACTCCCGATCTCCATTCAAGAATGGAAAGAGCCAAAAACTAAACGCCCAAATGTTACTTGGGTCGACGACAGAGCAAAACAAAAGCTTTGGGAGTCTCTGATGGAACATTTCGCCCTACTAGATTATTTCACTGATGCAGATGTGCAGAAAGTCAAGGACGCTGCTCTTAAGAAGATGGCAATTGCATTCAACACCCACAAGAAAACTGTATGGGCCAACTACCTCGCTACAGAAAGGAAGACTCTAGAATTCAAGGGAACACTGGAGAAGCAAAGAGAACACTGGCCCGCTTTCGTGAAATTCAAGGAATCAGAATTATCTAAGGAACGGTCGAGAAAAAACAAGGCCAATGCCGCAAAAAGACGCAGTTCCATAGGCTGGGTCCAGGTGGCTACGCGGTGGCAATGCCTAAGTGGGATAAGTCCGAGCAAGAGATGGAGGATGCAGGGGTCACTCCGGTTACTAGGAGCTGGCCCCCCAGGTGCAGAACTTGGTTCTACACGCATGGGGGGGCGTTGGACCCAAAGACAGCCCTGGTTTCGAAGAAGGCAAGTCTAAACGGAGCAGAAGAAAAGTTACTTGACGCAATAGAAGATGCTCGAAAGGGGGTGTTCACGCCCAACAAAGAGAACGACGAGCTTACGCGCGCCCTGGGAAATCCTGAACACCCGGGAAGAACACGAGGCAAGGGCGTTATTCCATGGTATGAGGGCTTTTCGGAATGGAACGACGACTACAGGACCCGTGCAAGAAAGAAGATGGAGGAGGAGGAGAAGAGGAAGCTGGAGGAGGAGCAGAGGAAGCAGGATGCGGAATGCCTTCAAGGCCTAGAAGCAAGGCACGCGGACTTGGCACTCAAATTCCAGCAGCAGCAGCAGCAGATCGACTCACTTAGCCAGGAAAGGGGGTCTCAGCAGCGGCAACAGCAAGCGGATGATCATCCAGCATTGGATAGCACCGTCCCATCCATGCCGAGAAGCAGCGTTGGTTCCGCCCCGGGCGACGCACTACTGGATACATACCCTGTGGATGACATCATAGAGAACACTAACTGTGAGCTACACTTCAAAATGAAGAACATATCCATGAAGGTGGCGAACGCCGTTGCTTTTACAATTACCCCCGAAGCAACCTTCCATTGCGCCCCGATTCCAGCGGGCTATGCTCGTGTCTTGGTTGATGAGGTGGTGGGCCCATATTCGGGGCTAGAGCTTGACATTCCTGGAGGTGACGACGAGCAAACACTGGGAGAGGCCATACATCGTTTCATCCTATGGAAAAAGGATTGCATCATCTTTCGAAGTCCACCGACACCGCGTCTGCCGACTCCTCCTCAAAGTCCGCCACCGTGTCAGCAGACTCCCGCTCCTCCAAGTCCACGAACGCGTGAGCAAACTCCTGCTTCAAGTCCGGCACAGCGTCAGGCCACTCCTCCTGTTTCAAGTCTGACACCGTGTCAGGCCACACCTCCTGCTTCAAGTCCGGCACAGCGTCAGGACACACCTCCTGCTTCAAGTCCGACACCGTGTCAGGCCACACCTCCTGCTTCAAGTCCGGCATAGCGTCAGGCCACTCCTCCTGCTCCAACTAAGCCACGTCAGCCGTCTCCTCCGCCTAAGCAATCGCAGAAGAGACACGCCGCAGCTATGGTGCGTAGCGGTACGAGTCGAGGTAGTACAGAAAGTACAGGCGGAGACAAGCGATATAAATATGGTCCAAGCAGCCTCGTTCCTCTTCCTCAGAGGCCTTATGACATGACCGAGGAGCAAAACGATGCAATAGTGCGGGCCGAAGTGGACGCTCATTTTCGACCGAAACCGGCAACACCGCCGAGGGAGAAAGTGCCTGAGGAAAAGATTGACCACTTCATTCGTATGGCTAGACCACCAGCTCCCAAGCCTGTTGACTCAGACTATGAGCGCCAAATCAGGAAGGCACATCGAGCACGACTACAGAAAGAAGTGAGCTCGAGCTCGAGCCAACAAGCAGCTGTCAAAAAATGCAGAAAAACCGTTCCCCAGCTGGGAGAACAGGCGGCGCAATCGACCCCCCCACTTGTTGTGCCAACAACACATGAGAGTACGCGCGCCCAATATTATTGTGGGCAAACCGTTTACGTTCCCGAGCTGGGCGATGTGGTAATAACCGAGGAGCATATAATGAAGGCTGAAATGCTCAAGATCACTGTTGGACAACTCCTCGAGATCGAGCCCATGTCTCTGCTTAGAGAGGAGGAAATAAAACGGAAATATGTCCGGGGCCAACCTTTGGTCGAGCCCGAGGAGGTCAAGAACCTCCCAACGAGAATGTATGAATTGCATGATTGGTACATGAAAATTACCAAGATTTCCAATCGAGAGTCCCTCATGGTGCAAGTCGAGGAAGATCATTACTTCCATAAGAAAGCTCTGGCCGTTGAGTATTCAGAACTATTTCAGTTATTCAATCAAGATGCACTCAACAAATCTATCGTCAGTTGCTATTGTCTGTAAGTGATTTCTTTCTGTAATTTAAGTCTCAAGCTAGCTCTAGTGCTCATTGATTGATCATTAATTACCTGTAATTATATATCCTCACTATATATTCTTTTCTGTGGTATTATGCAGGATGAAGATGTATGAAATGAAAAAAGCTGGACGCTATGGCATTGGGTTCATTGACCCAAATACCCTTAATGAATACACATGGAAATTGGAATGGTGTAGACAAGATGTAGAGAAATGCATGCTAGAGTTCTTGAAGCGCCTCAATAGCAATGAAGATATACTACTTCCTTACAACTTCGAGTGAGTCACACTGTCTTTGTACTACAAATTCTTTTTTTGCTTACTAGCTAGATGTTAATAAGTGTATAGGGTTTAGGGTTATAGTTGATTAGTGTTATGCACATGCCCGCTTAATTTATACATGCAAACGTATGCGCATGCAGCTTCCACTGGATCTTGTTAGACATTAAAGTTGACGAAGGAAAAGTTGAAGTACTGGACTCACTACTTAAAAAAAATAGTGACTACAACATCGTGAAGGGGATAGTCGACAGGTTATTTCAATCATTATTAACTATATCTCGGCCTATTTAGTTCGTCATTTCCTGATATGAACTATTTTTAATAACTCCTTTATTAATTTTCTTTGCCGGTGGGTAGGGCTTGGGCAAAGTACATCAAGGTGACTCCAGGAAAATGGCGACAAAAGCTATGTTGGTATCGACCCAAGGTAAGTAATTAAGTAGTACTAGCTAGCTACCATCTCTTTAATTCTTGTTTCAATACCATTAATTAATTAACATGCTTGATTAATTATTATCTGATTAAATTCTATTGTCGTAAAGGCCCTGAAGCAGGCGCCGGGGACTGAAGTGTGTGCATACTACGTTTACGAGAACATTCGCATGATGGCGTCCGAAAGGAGCAGATCTGATAGATAGGACTAGGTATGTTTGCCAGAACACTATTCACAAATCTTACATGATTGTCGATATCTAGTCACACAACTAATACACATGCATATTGATCTCCTTCTTAACAGTTCAAAGAGGTGCGGGACAAGCTCCTATCAGAGGAGCGCATACGAGCACTTCAAGAGGAAATAACGGGATTTTTGCTCGACCAGGTCATAGATCCCAAAGGAGAATACTATTACCCGCTACCGCCCCATGAACCACTTGTGATCGTGCTCCGAAGGCACCAATGCAACATGTAGGAGAAATTGTATATATATACATGTGTATGTGTGAATAATTAATGGTGGTTGTGAGACATTCGATTATATATATATGGTCAGTTCTATGAGAAAATCTATTTATATATATGCATAACGTGTACAATATGTAGTATCGTAAAATACCAGCAAACAAAAAAGAATTAAATGGAAAACACAAAATTAATGGAAAAATAAAAATTAAAACCAAAACCCCCCCAAACATTTAGTACCAGTTGGTGCTACCAACCGGTACTAATGGTCTACCAGCACCCGGGCCTGGCTCGTGCCACGTGGTGGCACTTTAGCGCCGGTTCGTGCCGAACCGGTACTAAGGGGGGGGGGCTTTAGTCTCCACTCCATAGTGCCGGTTGCAGAACCGGCACTAAAGGCCCTTACGAACCGGTGATAAAGGCCTGTTCTGCACTAGTGTCACGTGAGAAATCTTGTTGCGGGTAATCATGTGAATTTGATATGTGTTCAATATTTTGATGGTATGTATGTTGTGATTCCCTTAGTGGTGCCATGTAAACGTCGACTACATGACACTTCAGTATATTTGGGCCTAAGGGAATGCAGTTGTGGAGTAGTTATTAGATGATGGGTTGCGAGAGTGACAGAAGCTTAAACCCTAGTTTATGCGCTATTCCATAAGGGACTGATTTCGATCTAAAAGTTTAATGTTGTGGTTAGATTTTATCTTAATAATTTTCTTGTAGTTGCGGATACTTGCGAGGGGGTTAATCATAAGTAGGAGGCTTGTTCAAGTAAGAACAGCATCTAAGCACCGGTCCACCCACATATCAAATTATCAAAGTAGTGAACACAAATCAAACCAACATGATGAAAGTGACTAGATGAAATTCCCGTGTACCCTCAAGAACGCTTTGCCTATCATAAGAGACCGTTTTGGCCTGTCCATTGCCTCAAAAGTATTGGGCTACCTTGCTGCACTTTTGTTACCATTATCGTTACTTGCTCGTTACAAATTGTCTTGCTATCAAACTACTCGTTACTTATAATTTTATTGCTTGCAGAGAATACCTTGTTGAAAACCGCTTGCCATTTCCTTTTGCTCCTCGTTGGGTTCGACACTTTTACTTATCAAAAGGACTACGATTGATCCCCTATACTTGTGGGTCATCAAGGCTCTTTTCTGGCGCTGTTGCCGGGAAGTGAAGCGCTCTTGCTAAGTGGAAATTGGCAAGGAAAAATTATTACTACGTGCTGAAATTTATTGTTACTTGTTACTATGAAGAACAATCCTTTGAGGGTTTGTTCGGGGTTTCTTCACCTCGAACGGAACCACAATTAATTACCCCTCAACCTACTGCACCTACTGAAAATATTGGTTATGAAATTCCTTTGGGTATGATAGAACAACTGCTAGCTAATGCTTATGCAGGAGATGGAACCAAACATCCTGATATGCACTTGATATATGTGGATGAAATTTGTGGACTTCTAAGCTTGCAGATTTACCCGGAGATGAAGCTAAGAAGAAGGTTTTCGCTTTATCTTTGAAGGGAAAAGTATTGGCATGGTATAGACTATGCGATGATATTGGATCTTGGGATTGGAATCGATTGAAATTGGAATTTCACCAAAAAAATTATCCTATGCATCTAGTTCATCGTGGTAGGAATTATATATATATATATATTGTTGGGGAACGCAGTAATTTAAAAAAAATCCTATGCACACGCAAGATCATGGTGATGCATAGCAACGAGAGGGGAGAGTGTAGTCCACGTACCCTCGTAGACCGTACGCGGAAGCATTATGACAAAGCGGTTGATGTAGTTGTACGTCTTCACGATCCGACCAATCCTAGTACCGAAAGTACGACACCTCCGTGATTTGCACACATTCGGCTCGGTGACGTCCCACGAACTCTCGATCCAGCTGAGTGTCGAGGGAGAGCTTCGTCAGCACGACAGCGTGATGACGGTGATAATGAAGCTACCGGCGCAGGGCTTCGCCTAAGCACTGCAACAATATGACCGAGGTGGATTATGGTGGAGGGGGCACCGCACACGGCTAAGACAATGTCTGTTGTTGTGTTCTAGGGTGCCCCCTGCCCCCGTATGTAAAGGAGCAAGGGGGAGGCCGGCCGGCCCTAGGGCGCGCCAAGGAGGGGAGGAGTCCTCCTCCTAGTAGGAGTAGGACTCCCCCTTTCCTAGTCCAACTAGGAGGGGAAGGGGAAGGAAGGAAGGGAGAGGAAGAGGAGAAGGAAAGGGGGAGGCGTGATACGTCTCCAACGTATCTATAATTTTTGATTGTTCCATGCTATTATATTATCAATCTTGGATGGTTTATATGCATTTATATGCTATTTTATATGATTTTTGGGACTAACCTATTAACCTAGAGCCCAGTGCCAGTTTATGTTTTTTCCTTGTTTTTGAGTTTTGCAGAAAAGGAAAACCAAACGGAGTCCAATTGACCTGAAATTTGATAGAGATTATTTTTGGACCAAAAGAAGCCCACGGAGCATCGGAGATGGGCCAGAAGAGTCCCGAGGCACCAACGAGGGTGGGGGCGCGCCCTACCCCCTGGGCGCGCCCCCCTACCTCGTGGCCGCCTTGGAGACCCCCCTGACTTGTTCCCGATGCCAAAACCTCTTATATATATACAGAAACCCCCAGAACATAACCTAGATCGGGAGTTCCGCCGCCGCAAGCCTGTGTAGCCACCAAAAACCAATTGGGACCCTGTTCCAGCACCCTGCCGGAGGGGGGATCCCTCACCGGTGGCCATCTTCATCACCCCGACGCTCTCCATGACGAGGAGGGAGTAGTTCACCCTCGGGGCTGAGGGTATGTACGAGTAGCTATGTGTTTGATCTCTCTCTCTCTCTCTCTCGTGTTCTTGATTTGGCACGATCTTGATGTATCGCGAGCTTTGCTATTATAGTTGGATCTTATGATGCTTCTCCCCCTCTACTCTCTTGTAATGGATTGAGTTTTCCCTTTGAAGTTATCTTATCGGATAGAGTCTTTAAGGATTTGAGAACACTTGATGTATGTCTTGCATGTGTTTATCTGTGGTTACAATGGGATATTCATGTGATCTACTTGATGTAAGTTTTGGTGATCAACTTGCGGGTTCCGTAACATTGTGAACTTATGCATAGGGGTTGGCACACGTTTTTGTCTTGACTCTCCGGTAGAAACTTTGGGGCACTCTTTGAAGTTCTCTGTGTTGGTTGAATAGATGAATCTGAGATTGTGTGATGCATATCGTATAATCATACCCACGGATACTTGAGGTGACATTGGAGTATCTAGGTGACATTAGGGTTTTGGTTGATTTGTATCTTAAGGTGTTATTCTAGTACGAACTCTATGATAGATCGAACGGAAAGAATAGCTTCGTGTTATTTTACTACGGTCTCTTGAATAGATCGATCAGAAAGAATAACTTTGAGGTGGTTTCATACCCTACAATAATCTCTTCGTTTGTTCTCTGCTATTAGTGACTTTGGAGTGACTCTTTGTTGCATGTTGAGGGATAGTTATATGATCCAATTATGTTATTCTTGTCGAGAGAACTTGCACTAGTGAAAGTATGAACCCTAGGCCTTGTTTCCTAGCATTGCAATACCACTTACGCTCACTTTTATCATTAGTTACCTTGCTGTTTTTTATATTTTTCAGATTACAAAAACCTATATCTACCATCCATATTGCACTTGTATCACCATCTCTTCGCCGAACTAGTGCACCTACACAATTTACCATTGTATTGGGTGTGTTGGGGACACAAGAGACTCTTTGTTATTTGGTTGCAGGGTTGTTAGAGAGAGACCATCTTCATCCTACGCCTTCCACGGATTGATAAACCTTAGGTCATCCACTTGAGGGAAATTTGCTCCTGTCCTACAAACCTGTGCACTTCGAGGCCCAACAACGTCTACAAGTGAAGGAAATATTCCCTAGAGGCAATAATAAAGTTATTATTTATTTCCTTATATCATGATAAATGTTTATTATTCATGCTAGAATTGTATTAACCGGAAACATAATACTTGTGTGAATACATAGACAAACATAGTGTCACTAGTACGCCTCACTTGACTAGCTCGTTGATCAAAGATGGTTATGTTTCCTAGCCATAGACATGAGTTGTCATTTGATTAACGGGGTCACATCATTAGGAGAATGATGTGATTGACTTGACCCATTCCGTTAGCTTAGCACTTGATCGTTTAGTATGTTGCTATTGCTTTCTTCATGACTTATACATGTTCCTATGACTATGAGATTATGCCACTCCCGTTTACCGGAGGAACATTTTGTGTGCTACCAAACGTCACAACGTAACTGGGTGATTATAAAGGTGCTCTACAGCTGTCTCCGAAGGTACTTGTTGGGTTGGCGTATTTCGAGATTAGGATTTGTCACTCCGATTGTCGGAGAGGTATCTCTGGGCCCACTCGGTAATGCACATCACTTAAGCCTTGCAAGCATTGCAACTAATGAGTTAGTTGCGGGATGATGTATGACGGAACGAGTAAAGAGACTTGCCGGTAACGAGATTGAACAAGGTATTGAGATACCGACGATCGAATCTCGGGCAAGTAACATACCGATGACAAAGGGAACAACGTATGTTGTTATGCGGTCTGACCGATAAAGATCTTCGTAGTATATGTGGGAGCCAATATGAGCATCCAGGTTCCGCTATTGGTTATTGACCGGAGACGTGTCTTGGTCATGTCTACATAGTTCTCGAACCCGTACGGTCCGCACGCTTAAAGTTCGATGACAGTTATATTATGAGTTTATGTGTTTTGATGTACCGATGGTAGTTCGGAGTCCCGGATGAGATCGGGGACATGACGAGGAGTCTCGAAATGGTCGAGACGTAAAGATCGATACATTGGACGACTATATTCGGACATCGGAAAGGTTCCGAGTGATTCGGGTATTTTTCGAAGTACCGGAGAGTTACGGGAATTCGCCGGGGAGTATATGGGCCTTATTGGGCTTTAGGGGAAAGAGAGAGGAGAGGCTGGGCGCCCCCCCCAAGGCCTAGTCCGAATTGGACTAGGGGGAGGGGCTGCGCCCCCTCCTTCCTTCTCTTGTCTCTCCCCTTTCCTTGACTCCTACTCCTACTACTTGGAAGGGGGGGAATCCTACTCCCGGTGGGAGTAGGACTCCTCCTGGTGCGCCTCCTCCTGGCCGGCCGCACCTCCCCCCCTTGTTCCTTTATATACGGGGGCAGAGGGGCACCCCAAAGACACAACAATTGATTTGATCTTCTAGCCGTGTGCGGTGCCCCCCTCCACCATAGTCGACCTCGATAATACTGTAGCGGTGCTTAGGCGAAGCCCTGCGTCGGTAGAACATCATCATCGTCACCACGCCGTCGTGCTGACGAAACTCTCCCTCGACACTCGGCTGGATTAGAGTTCGAGGGACGTCATCTGGCTGAACGTGTGCTGAACTCGGAGGTGCCGTGCTCTCGGTACTTGATCGGTCGGATCGTGAAGACGTACGACTACATCAACCGCGTTGTGCTAACGCTTCCGCTTTTGGTCTACGAGGGTACGTGGACAACACTCTCCCCTCTCGTTGCTATGCATCACCATGATCTTGCGTGTGCGTAGGAATTTTTTTGAAATTACTACGTTCCCCAACAGTGGCATCCGAGCCAGGTTTTATGCGTAGATGTCATATGCACGAGTAGAACACAAGTGAGTTGTGGGCGATACAAGTCATACTGCTTACCAGCATGTCACATTTTGGTCCGGCGGTATTGTTGGATGAAGCGGCCCGGACCGACATTACGCGTACGCTTACGCGAGACTGGTTTTACCGCCGTGCTATGCACACAGGTGACTAGCGGGTGTCAGTTTCTCCAACTTTAGTTGAACCGAGTGTGGCTACGCCTGGTCCTTGAGAAGGTTAAAACAGCACTAACTTGACGAACTATCGTTGTGGTTTTGATGCGTAGGTAAGAACGGTTCTTGCTCAGCCCGTAGCAGGCACGTAAAACTTGCAACAACAAAGTAGAGGACGTCTAACTTGTTTTTGCAGGGCATGTTGTGATGTGATATGGTCAAGACGTGATGAGATATAAGTTGTTGTATGAGATGATCATGTTTTGTTGAAGTTATCGGCAACTGGCAAAAGTTTTATGGTTGTCTCTTTATTGCATAAGATGCAAGCGCCAAATAATTGCTTTACTTTATCGCTATGCGATAGCAATAGTTGCAAGAGCAATAGTTGGCGAGACGACCATGTGACGACACATTGATATAGATCAAGATGATGGAGATCATGGTGTCATGCCGGTGACGATGGAGATCATGACGATGCTTTGGAGATGGAGATCAAAGGCACAAGATGATGATGGCCATATCATGTCACATATTATGATTGCATGTGATGTTTATCTTTTATACATCTTATCTTGCTTTGATTGACGGTAGCATTATAAGATGATCTCTCACTAAATTATCAAGGTATAAGTGTTCTCCCTGAGTATGCACCGTTGCGAAAGTTCTTCGTGCTGAGACACCACGTGATGATCGGGTGTGATAGGCTCTACGTTCAAATACAACGGGTGCAAAACAGTTGCACACGCGGAATACTCAGGTTAAACTTGACGAGCCTAGCATATAACAGATATGGCCTCGGAACACTGAGACCGAAAGGTCGAGCGTGAATCATATAGTAGATATGATCAACATAGTGATGTTCACCATTGAAACTACTCCATCTCACGTGATGATCGGACATGGTTTAGTTGATATGGATCACGTGATCACTTAGAGGATTAGAGGGATGTCTATCTAAGTGGGAGTTCTTAAGTAATATGATTAATTGAACTTTAATTTATCATGAACTTAGTCCTGGTAGTATTAGCATATCTATGTTGTAGATCAATAGCTCGCGTTTAGCTCCCATGTTTATTTTGATATGTTCCTAGAGAAAACTAAGTTGAAAGATGTTAGTAGCAATGATGCGGATTGGATCCGTGATCTGGGGATTATCCTCATTGCTGCACAGAAGAATTATGTCCTTGATGCACCGCTAGGTGACAGACCTATTGCAGGAGCAAATGCAGACGTTATGAACGTTTGGCTAGCTCAATATGATGACTACTTGATAGTTTAGTGCACCATGCTTAAAGGCTTAGAATCGGGACTTCAAAGACGTTTTGAACGTCATGGACCATATGAGATGTTCCAGGAGTTGAAGTTAATATTTCAAGCAAATACCCGAGTTGAGAGATATGAGGTCTCCAACAAGTTCTATAGCTAAAAGATGGAGGAGAATAGCTCAAGCAGTGAGCATGTGCTCAGATTGTCTGGGTACTACAATCGCTTGAATCATGGGAGTTAATCTTCCAGATAAAATAGTGATTGACAGAATTCTCTAGTCACCATCACCAAGTTAGTAGAACTTCGTGATGAACTATAGTATGCAAGGGATGACGAAAACAATTCCCAAGCTCTTCGCAATGCTAAAATCGGCGAAGGTAGAAATCAAGAAAAACATCAAGTGTTGATGGTTGACAAGACCACTAGTTTCAAGAAAAGGGGCAAAGGGAAGAAGGGGAACTTCAAGAAGAACGGCAAGCAAGTTGCTGCTCAAGTGAAGAAGCCCAAGTCTGGACCTAAGCCTGAGACTAAGTGCTTATCTGCAAAGGAACTGGTCACTGGAAGCGGAACTACCCCAAGTATTTGGCAGATAAGAAGGATGGCAAAGTGAACAAAGGTATATTTGATATACAGATTATTGATGTGTATTTTACTAGTGTTCGTAGCAACCCTTCGGTATTTGATACTGGTTCAGTTGCTAAGAGTAGTAACTTGAAACGGGAGTTGCAGAATGAACAGAAACTAGTTAAGGGTGAAGTGACGATGTGTGTTGGAAGTAGTTCCAAGATTGATATGATCATCATCGCACACTCCCTATACTTTCGGGATTAGTGTTGAACCTAAATAAGTGTTATTTGGTGTTTGCGTTGAGCATGAATATTATTTGATCATGTTTATTGCAATACGGTTATTCATTTAAGTTAGAGAATAATTGTTGTTCTGTTTACATGAATAAAACCTTATATGGTTACACACCCAATGAAAATGGTTCGTTGGATCTCGATCGTAGTGATACACATAGTCATAATATTGAAGCCAAAAGATGCAAAGTTAATAATGATAGTGCAACTTATTTGTGGCACTGCCGTTTAGGTCATATTGGTGTAAAGCGCATGAAGAAACTCCATGCTGATGGGCTTTTAGAATCACTTGATTACGAATCACTTGATGCTTGCGAACCATGCCTCTTGGGCAAGATGACTAAAACGCCGTTCTCCGGAACAATCGAGCGAGCAACATATTTGTTGGAAATCATACATACTGATGTATGTGGTCCGATGAATATTGAGGCTCGCGGCAAGTATCGTTATTTTCAGACCTTCACAGATGATTTGAGCAGATATGGGTATATCTACTTGATGAAACATAAAGTCTCAAACATTTGAAAAGTTCACATAATTTCAGGGTGAAGTAGAAAATCATCGTAACAAGAAAATAAAGTTTCTACGATCTGATCATGGAGGAGAATATTTGAGTTACGAGTTTGGTCTTGATTTGAAACAATGCGGAATAGTTTCGCAACTCACGCCACCTGGAACACTACAGCGTAATGGTGTGTCCGGACGTCATAACCGTACTTTATTAGATATGGTGCGGTCTATGATGTTTCTTATCAATCTACCACTATCGTTTTGGGGTTATGCATTAGAGACAGCTGCATTCACGTTAAAAAGGGCACCATCTAAATCCGTTGAGAGACACCTTATGAACTGTGGTTTGGCAAGAAACCAAAGTTGTCGTTTCTTAAAGTTTGGGGTTGCGATGCTTATAAGAAAAAGTTTCATCCTGATAAGCTCAAACCCAAATCGGAGAAATGTGTCTTCATAGGATACCCAAAGGAGACAGTTGGGTACACCTTCTATCACAGATCCGAAGGCAAGACATTCGTTGCTAAGAATGGATCCTTTCTAGAGAAGGAGTTTCTCTCGAAAGAAGTGAGTGGGAGGAAAGTAGAACTTGATGAGGTAACTGTACCTGCTCCCTTATTGGAAAGTAGTTCATCACAGAAATCTGTTCCTGTGACTACTATACCAATTAGTGAGGAAGCTAATGATGATGATCATGTAACTTCAGATCAAGTTACTACCGAACCTCGTAGGTAAACCAGAGTGAGATCCGCACCAGAGTGGTACGGAAATCCTGTGCTGGAGGTCATGTTACTTGACCATGACGAACCTACGAACTATGAGGAAGCGATGATGAGCCCACATTCCGCGAAATGGCTTGAGGCCATGAAATCTGAGATGAGATCCAAGTATGAGAACAAAGTATGGACTTTGATTGACTTGCCCAATGATCGGCGAGCCATTGAGATTAAATGGATCTTCAAGAGGAAGACGGACACTGATAGTAGAGTTACTATCTACAAAGCTAGAATTGTTGCAAAAGGTTTTCGACAAGTTCAAGGTGTTGACTACGATAAGATTTTCTCACTCGTAGCGATGGTTAAGTCTGTCCGAATCATGTTAGCAATTGCCGCATTTTATGAAATCTGGCAAATGGATAACAAAACTGCATTCCTTAATGGATTTATTAAAGAAGAGTCGTATATGATACAACCAGAAGGTTTTGTCAATCCTAAAGGTGCTAACAAAATATGCAAGCTCCAGCGATCCATCTATGGATTGGTGCAAGCATCTCGGAGTTGGAATATACGCTTTGATAAGTTGATCAAAGCATATAGTTTTATACAGACTTGCGGTGAAGCCTGTATTTACAAGAAAGTGAGTGGGAGCACTACAGCATTTCTGATAAGTATATGTGAATGACATATTGTTGATCGGAAATAATGTAGAATTATTCTGCAAAGCATAAAGGAGTGTTTGAAAGGAGTTTTTCAAAGAAAGACCTCGGTGAAGCTGCTTACATATTGAGCATCAAGATCTATAGAGATAGATCAAGACGCTTGATAAGTTTTTTCAATGAGTACATACCTTGACAAGATTTTGAAGTAGTTCAAAATGGAACAGTCAAAGAAAGAGTTCTTGCATGTGTTACAAGGTGTGAAATTGAGTAAGACTCAAAGCCCGACCACGGCAGAAGATAGAAAGAGAATGAAAGTCATTCCCTATGCCTCAGCCATAGGTTCTATAAAGTATGCCATGCTGTGTACCAGATCTATTGTATACCCTACACTGATTTTGGCAAGGGGGTACAATATTGATCTAGGAGTAGATTACTGGACATCGATCAAAATTATCCTTAGTAGAATAAGGATATGTTTCTCGATTATGGAGGTGACAAAAAAGGTTCGTCGTAAAGAGTTACGTCGATGCAAGTTTTGACACTGATCTAGATGACTCTAAGTCTCAATCTGGATACATATTAAAAGTGGGAGCAATTAGCTAGAGTAGCTCCGTGCAGAGCATTGTTGACATAGAAATTTGCAAAATACATACGGATCTGAATGTGGCAGACCCGTTGACTAAACTTCTCTCACAAGCAAAACATGATCACACATTAGTACTCTTTGGGTGTTAATCACATAGCGATGTGAACTAGATTATTGACTCTAGTAAATCCTTTGGGTGTTGGTCACATGACGATGTGAACTATGGGTGTTAATCACATGGTGATGTGAACTATTGGTGTTAAATCACATGATGATGTGAACTAGATTATTGACTCTAGTGCAAGTGGGAGACTGAAGGAAATATGCCCTAGAGGCAATAATAAAGTTATTATTTATTTCCTTATATCATGATAAATGTTTATTATTCATGCTAGAATTGTATTAACCGGAAACATAATACTTGTGTGAATACATAGACAAACATAGTGTCACTAGTACGCCTCTACTTGACTAGCTCGTTGATCAAAGATGGTTATGTTTCCTAGCCATAGACATGAGTTGTCATTTGATTAACGGGGTCACATCATTAGGAGAATGATGTGATTGACTTGACCCATTCCGTTAGCTTAGCACTTGATCGTTTAGTATGTTGCTATTGCTTTCTTCATGACTTATACATGTTCCTATGACTATGAGATTATGCAACTCCCGTTTACCGGAGGAACACTTTGTGTGCTACCAAACGTCACAACGTAACTGGGTGATTATAAAGGTGCTCTACAGGTGTCTCCGAAGGTACTTGTTGGGTTGGCGTATTTCGAGATTAGGATTTGTCACTCCGATTGTCGGAGAGGTATCTCTGGGCCCACTCGGTAATGCACATCACTTAAGCCTTGCAAGCATTGCAACTAATGAGTTAGTTGCGGGATGATGTATTACGGAACGAGTAAAGAGACTTGCCGGTAACGAGATTGAACTAGGTATTGAGATACCGACGATCGAACCTCGGGAAAGTAACATACCGATGACAAAGGGAACAACGTATGTTGTTATGCGGTCTGACCGATAAAGATCTTCGTAGAATATGTGGGAGCCAATATGAGCATCCAAGTTCCGCTATTGGTTATTGACCGGAGACGTGTCTCGGTCATGTCTACATAGTTCTCGAACCCATAGGGTCCGCACGCTTAAAGTTCGATGACGGTTATATTATGAGTTTATGTGTTTTGATGTACCGAAGGTAGTTCGGAGTCCCGGATGAGGTCGGGGACATGACTAGGAGTCTTGAAATGGTCGAGACGTAAAGATCGATATATTGGACGACTATATTCGGACATCGGAAAGGTTCCGAGTGATTCGGGTATTTTTCGGAGTACTGGAGAGTTATGGGAATTCGCCGGGGAGTATATGGGCCTTATTGGGCTTTAGGGGAAAGGGAGAGGAGAGGCTGGGCACCCCCCAAGGCCTAGTCCGAATTGGACTAGGGGGAGGGGTTGCGCCCCCTCCTTCCTTCTCTTGTCTCTCCCCTTTCCTTGACTCCTACTCCTACTACTTGGAAGGGGGGAATCCTACTCTCGGTGGGAGTAGGACTCCTCCTGGCGCGCCTCCTCCTGGCCGGCCGCACCTCCCCCCTTGTTCCTTTATATACGGGGGCAGAGGGGCACCCCAAAGACACAACAATTGATTTGAGCTTTTAGCCGTGTGCGGTGCCCCCCTCCACCATAGTCCACCTCGATAATACTGTAGCGGTGCTTAGGCGAAGCCCTGCGTCGGTAGAACATCATCATCGTCACGACGCCGTCGTGCTGACGAAACTCTCCCTCAACACTCGGCTGGATCGGAGTTCGAGGGACGTCATCGGGCTGAACGTGTGCTGAACTCGGAGGTGCCGTGCGTTCGGTACTTGATCGGTCGGATCGTGAAGACATACGACTACATCAACCGCGTTGTGCTAACGCTTCCGCTTTCGGTCTACGAGGGTACGTGGACAACACTCTCCCCTCTCGTTGCTATGCATCACCATGATCTTGCGTGTGCGTAGGATTTTTTTTGAAATTACTACGTTCCCCAACAACAAGAAGAAGGTTGTGTAGTAGACATCAAGCTCTTTTCTGGCGCCGTTGCCGTGGAGGTTAGTTCTTGAAGGTATATCTTTAGATCTTGCAATCGAATCTTTTAGTTTCTTGTTTTATCACTAGTTTAGTCTATAAAATAAAACTACAAAAAAAATGGAATTGAGGGTGCCTCATATGCTTCATCTTTTTAATGTCTTCCGTGAAAATAAGGATTCCGATAATTGTGCTCAATTGCTAGAGGAAGAATGCATTAGAATGTTTGGCACTAAATCTTTTAATGATGAGCATGATTGCAATGTTGTTAGTATGAACTCTTTGAATATCCATGGTACTAATGATGATTGCACTAGTCATGATGAAAATGTCTCTTATAAGCATGTGAATTTTTGTGGAGTGCATAGAGTTTGCAAGTACACACCAAATAGGGAAGATAGATTTTGCAAGAGGCATAAGTATTTAGAAACCAAATGGTTGCAAGAAAGGCTAGATGTTTGTGCTGAAAATTTAAATTTTCTTAGTCATCCTTGTGAACTTTGCAATGAAGGTGGTCATTTAAATATCCAATGCAAATTGCTTCATGATCGTATCGTGTCCAAAAATTGTGATGACTTGATTTCCCTTGCACATCATAATGAACTTAGTTTGCTTTTGGGTTATGAAGAAATGTAACGTATAACTAAGGATATGCCAGAATTTGTCCTTGATAAAGTTCTTGATTTTGATCTAGAAGAAATTTTTTATGTATTGTGCGGTGAATTGCATTGAAAATCCTTATATTGCCAATTACATAAAGAAAAGAAAACAAATAGAAGATGAAGAGAATACTAATGAAAGGGAAGAGACTTCCCAATATCCTCCTATTATTTCTTATGATGAATCAGGTAACGAGGAGGAGCTTTCTATTCAACCAATCTCATTAATAAGGAGCTCAAAAAAGAGGGTTAAACCCACGCATGATGTGAAGAAGAAAAAGAAAAGACGAAGAAGCAAAGTTAGAAAGGTATCCCTCCCAAATGATGTTGCTCCTATTACTCATTGTGATGATGATAATTGCTATACTATTGGTGCTATCCATACTATTAATGATGAGAGTGATTATGCTTATGATATGAAAAGGCCCAAGCTTGGGGATGCTATGTTTGATGAGAATGACATGTTTGAGAATATATTTTCTGCTATTAATGTTTGTCCCAAGCTTGGGGATGCTATGTTTAATGAAGATGATATTTTAGCCTCCCAAGTTTTGATGAGCAAATTTATTATGATGATAGCATGCCTCCTATTTATGATGATTGTTGTGATGACACTTATGCTATAAAAAGTAGTAATGATTATATTTATAATACTTGTCATGATTATGATTACCCATTTTCTGAACATTACTCTTTTAATGTGGAAACAATTTATAGTATTCGAGTCTCTTATGATACTCCCACTATTCCGAATGAGAAGAATTTTGCTTATGTGGAGAGTAATAAAATTTCTATGCTTATAGATCATGAAAAGAATGCTTTATGTGATAGTTATATTGTTTTTCATTCATGATGCTACTGAAAATTATTATTAGGGAGGAACATATGCTTTTAGGAATTGCAATAATATCAAGTTTCCTCTCTATGTGCTTAAAATCTTGAAGATTTGCTTGTTTTGCCTTCCTATGCTAGTTGATTATTGTTCCCATAAGTTGTTTGCTCACAAAATCCCTATGCATAGAAAGTGGGTTAGACTTAAAAGTGCTAGTCATATTCTTCATGATGCTCTCTTTATGTTTCAATTCTTATCTTTTATGTGAGCATCGTTGAAATCATCATGCCTAGCTAGGGGCATTAAACGTTAGCGCTTGTTGGGAGGCAACCCAATTTTATTTTTGTTCCTTGCTTTTTGCTCCTGCTTAGTAATAAATAATTAATCTAGCCTCTGTTTAGATGTGGTTTTATGTTTTAATTAGTGTTTGTGCCAAGTAGAACCTTTGGGAAGATTTGGTTTAAGTCTTTGCGATCTTGCTGTAAAAAACAGAAACTTTTGCGCTCACGAGATTAGCTTCCATTTTTTACTGGAGAGTGCTATTAGGTTGATTATTTTTTGCAGATGATTAATAGACAAATTCCTCAGGTCCACCAATTTATTTCAGAATTTTTGGAGTTACAGAAGTATTCGAATGATACATATTACTGCAAACTGTTCTGTTTTTGACAGATTCTGTTTTCTATGTGTTGTTTGCTTATTTTGATGAATCTATGAGTAGTATCGGAGGGTATGAACCATAGAGAAGTTGTAATACAGTATATATTACACCAATATGAATTTAGAATGAGTTCACAACAGTACCTATGTGGTGATTTATTTTCTTATACTAACGGATCTTACGAGTTTTCTGTTAAGTTTTGTGTTGTGAAGTTTTCAAGTTTTGGGTAAAGATTCGATGGACAATGGAATAAGGAGTGGCAACAGCCTAAGCTTGGGGATGCCCAAGGCACCCCAAGGTAATATTCAAGTACAACCAAGATCCTAATCTTGGGGATGCCCCGGATGGCATCCCCTCTTTCGTCTTCGTTCATCGGTAACTTTACTTGGAGCTATATTTTTATTCACCACATGATATGTGTTTTGCTTGGAGCGTCATTTTATTTTTTTTGTTTTGCTTGCTGTTTGAATAAAATACCAAGATCTGAAATTCTTAAATGTTAGAGAGTCTTCACATAGTTACATAATTATTCGACTACTCATTGATCTTCACTTATATCTTTCGGAGTAGTTTGTCATTTGCTCTAGTGCTTCACTTATATCTTTTTAGAGCACGGCAGTGGTTTTATTTTGAAGAAATAGATAAACTCTCATGCTTCAATTATATTATTTTGAGATTCTTAAATAGCATGGTAATTTGCTTTGGTTATGAATTTAGTCCTAATATGTTGGGCATCCAAGAGGGATATAATAAAAACTTTCATATAGAGTGCATTGAATACTATGAGGAGTTTGATACTTGATGATTGTTTTGAGATATGAAGATGGTGATATTAGAGTTGTGCTAGTTGAGTAATTTTGAAGTTGAGAAATACTTGTGTTGAAGTTTGCAAGTCCCATAGCATGCACGTATGGTAACCGTTGTGTAACAAATTTGAAACATGAGGTGTTCTTTGATTGTCATCCTTATGAGTGGCGGTCGGGGATGAGCGATGGTCTTTTCCTACCAATCTATCCCCCTAGGAGCATGCGCGTAGTGCTTGGTTTTTGATGACTTATAGATTTGTGCAATAAGTATGTGATTTCTTTATGACTAATGTTGAGTCCATGGATTATACGCACTCTCACCTCTCCATCATTGCTAGCCTCTTCGGTACAGTGCATTGCCCTTTCTCGCCTTGAGAGTTGGTGCAAATTTCGCCGGTGCATCCAACCCCCGTGATATGATACGCTCTATCACACATAAGCCTCCTTATATCTTCCTCAAAACAGCCACCATACCTACCTATTATGGCATTTCCATAGCCATTCCGAGATATATTACCATGCAACTTTCCACTGTTTCATTTATTATGACACGCTTCATCATTGTCATATTGCCTTGCATGATCATGTAGTTGACATCGTATTTGTGGCAAAGCCACCATGCACAATTCTTTCATACATGTCACTCTTGATTCATTGCACATCCCGGTACACCGCCGGAGGCATTCACATAGAGTCATATTTTGTTCTAAGTATCGAGTTGTAATTCTTGAGTTGTAAGTAAATAAAAGTGTGATGATCTTCATTATTAGAGCATTGTCCCATGTGAGGAAAGGATGATGGAGACTATGATTCCCCCACAAGTCGGTATGAGACTCCGGATGAAGAAAAAAAGAAGAAAAAAAAGAAGAGAAAGGCCAAATAAAAAAAGGAAGGTACAAAAAAACAAAAAAATGAGAGAAAAAGAGAGAAGGGACAATGCTACTATCCTTTTACCACACTTGTGCTTCAAAGTAGCACCATGATCTTCATGATAGAGATTCTCTTGTTTTGTCACTTTCATATACTAGTGGGAATTTTTCATTATAGAACTTGGCTTGTATGTTCCAACAATGGGCTTCCTCAAATGCCCTAGGTCTTCATGAGCAAGCAAGTTGGATGCACACCCACTTAGTTTCTTTTGTTGAGCTTTCATACATCTATAGCTCTAGTGCATTCGTTGCATGGCGATCCCTACTCCTTGCATTGACATCAACTAATGGGCATCTCCCTAGCCCGTTGATTAGCCGCGTCAATGTGAGACTTTCTCCTTTTTTGTCTTCTCAACATAACCCCCATCATTATAATCTATTCCACCCATAGTGCTATATCCATGGCTCACGCTCATGTATTGCGTGAAGGTTGAAGAAGTTTGAGATTACTAAAGTATGAAACAATTGCTTGGCTTGTCATCGGAGTTGTGCATGATGAGAGTATTCTTGTGTGACGAAAATGGAGCATGACCAAACTATATGATTTTGTAGGGATGAACTTTCTTTGGCCATGTTATTTTGAGAAGACATAATTGCTTAGTTAGTATGCTTGAAGTATTATCATTTTTATGTCAATATTAAACTTTTATCTTGAATCTTTCGGATCTGACCATTGATACGTCTCCAACGTATCTATAATTTTTGATTGCTCCATGCTATATTATCTTCTGTTTGGACATTATTGGGCTTTATTATACACTTTTATATTATTTTTGGGACTAGCCTATTAACCGGAGGCCCAGCCCAGAATTGCTGTTTTTTTGCCTATTTCAGAGTTTCACAGAAAAAGAATATCAAACGGAGTCCAAACGGAATGAAACCTTCGGGAACGTGATTTTCGGAACAAACGTGATCCGGAGGACTTGGACCCTACGTCAAGAAAGCTACCAGGAAGCCACGAGGTAGGGGGGCACGCCTACCCCCCTAGGCGCGCCCTCCACCCTCGTGGGCCCCACGTTTCTCCACCGACGTACTCCTTCCTCCTATATATACCTACGTACCCCCAAACTACCAGATACGGAGCCAAAAACCTAATTCCACCGCCGCAACCTTCTGTACCCGTGAGATCCCATCTTGGGGCCTGTTCCGGGCTCCACCGGAGGGGGCATCGATCATGGAGGGCTTCTACATCAACACCATAGCCTCTCCGATGATGTGTGAGTGGTTTACCTCAGACCTTCGGGTCCATAGTTATTAGCTAGATGGCTTCCTCTCTCTTTTTGGATCTCAATACAATGTTCTCCCCCTCTCTCGTGGAGATCTATTCGATGTAATCTTCTTTTGCGATGTGTTTGTTGAGACCGATGAAGTGTGGGTTTATGATCAAGTTTATCTATGAACAATATTTGAATCTTCTGAATTCTTTTATGTATGATTGGTTATCTTTGCAAGTCTCTTCGAATTATCAGTTTGGTTTGGCCTACTAGATTGATCTTTCTTGCAATGGGAGAAATGCTTAGCTTTGGGTTCAATCTTGCGGTGTCCTTTCCCAGTGACAGTAGGGGCAGCAAGGCACGTATTGTATTGTTGCCATCGAGGATAACAAGATGGGATTTATATCATATTGCATGAGTTTATCCCTCTACATCATGTCATCTTGCTTAAACCATTACTCTGTTCTTATGAACTTAATACTCTAGATGCATGCTGGATAGCGGTCGATGTGTGGAGTAATAGTAGTAGATGCAGGCAGGAGTCGGTCTACTTGTCTCGGACGTGATGCCTATATACATGATCATACCTAGATATTCTCATAACTATGCTCAATTCTGTCAATTGCTCAACAGTAATTTGTTCACCCACCGTAAATACTTATGCTCTCGAGAGAAGCCACTAGTGAAACCTATGGCCCCCGGGTCTATTTTCCATCATATTAATCTTCCAACACTTAGCTATTTCTTTTGCCGTTTTTATTTAGTTTTCTTTACTTTGCATCTTTATCACAAAAATACCAAAAATACTATCTTATCATATCTATCAAATCTCACTCTCGTAAGTGACCGTGTAGGGATTGACAACCCCTTATCGCATTGGTTGCGAGGATTTATTTGTTTGTGTAGGTGCGAGGGACTCGTGCGTGGCCTCCTACTGGATTGATACCTTGGTTCTCAAAAATTGAGGGAAATACTTACGCTACTTTGCTGCATCACCCTTTCCTCTTCAAGGGAAAACCAACGTAGTGCTCAAGAGGTAGCAAGAAGGATTTCTGGCGCCGTTGCCGGGGAGGTCTACGTAAAAGTCAACATACCAAGTACCCATCACAAACCCTTATCTCCCGCATTACATTATTTGCTATTTGCCTCTCGTTTTCCTCCCCCCCACTTCACCCTTGCCGTTTTATTTGCCCTCTCTTTTCCGTTCGCCATCCTCTCTCCTTTTGCCCTTGCTCCTTCTGCCATTATGTTTGAAATTGGGGAAATTGTTGTCGATATGGACAGTAATAATGTTATGGAAAATTCTGATGCTCCTGCTGAAGAACCCCCTATCTTACATACAAAAAAAATTCTGAATTGGTAGTGGTAACATTATTGGAAAAGGAGTTATCCAAGATTTCTTTACTTGTGCCGGTGCTTTGCCTTCTATGGGTAGTTCTATTCTGCATAGAACTAGTAGTCTTGCGGACGCTATCGCCATGCTTGTAGTTGAACTTGAAAGACAATTTATGCACATGCATCCCTGCATACAGAGGATTTTCCTAGAATTTTCTAACATTGAGCATTCTTCTGTTAAGCGTGCCGCTACTCTCTTTTTGGCTCATGAATTCAGATGTATTATAAAAGAGGCCAAAGAAATCTTTGCGCATTATAGGGTGGACGCTGGACGTCCTCCCATAGAAACTATCCTATTTGATCAAGAGGAAATAATGTGTTTTCAATCTCTAGATTATGTTGCTTTTAATGAAAACCTTAGAAAAAAGGTTCCTACCAATATTCTAGTTGATAGAATTTCTGAACTTAATGATGATTTTGCTATTCGAAATAATGAGCTAGGATATTCTCTCGAATATAGGCTCACAAAGTTCTGTCAAAAGAATGCTTATAATGATGAATTGGTGGTGCAATACGAAGGGCCGAAGGAGGAACCTATACCTCCTATAATTGATCTTGGGGACTTTTGTCCCATTAAATTTAGCCCTTTTGATTACTTTTGCTTGCCTCAAAGGAAACTTGCTGCTGAACGTAGAGAATATGAAATGAGTTTTAATGATCTATCCTATTACTATGGCACTACCTAGATCTATCCTTGCTTTTATGCCTAGCTAGGGGCGTTAAACGATACCGCTTGTTGGGAGGCAACCCAATTTTATTTTTAGTTTTTTGCTTTTTGCTTCTATTTAGGAATAAATATTTGTTCTAGCCTCTGGTTAGATGTGTTTTTATGTTTTAATTAGTGTTTGTGCCAAGTTAAACCTATAGGATCTTCTTGGATGATAGTTATTTGATCTTGCAGAAAATTCCAGAAACTTTCTGTTCACGAAAATAATTGTTAAAAATCACCAGAACGTGATAAAATATTGATTCCAATTTCTGCTGATCAATAAACAAATTGTCTAGGTCGTCCTATTTTGGCTGATTTTTGGAGTTCCAGAAGTTTGCGTTAGTTACAGATTACTACAGACTGTTCTGTTTTTGACAGATTCTGTTTTTCGTGTGTTGTTTGCTTATTTTGATGAATCTATGGCTAGTAAAATAGTTTATAAACCATAGAGAAGTTGGAATACAGTAGGTTTAACACCAATATAAATAAAGAATGAGTTCATTACAGTACCTTGAAGTGGTCTTTTGTTTTCTTTCGCTAACGGAGCTCACGAGATTTTCTGCTGAGTTTTGTGTTGTGAAGTTTTCATGTTTTGGGTGAAAGATTTGATGGATTATGGAACAAGGAGTGGCAAGAGCCTAAGCTTGGGGATGCCCATGGCACCCCCAAGATAATCTAAGGACACCTAAAAGCCAAAGCTTGGGGATGCCCCGGAAGGCATCCCCTCTTTCGTCTACTTCCATCGGTAACTTTACTTGGAGCTATATTTTTATTCACCACATGATATGTGTTTTGCTTGGAGCGTCTTGTATTATTTGAGTCTTTATTTTTTAGTTTACCACATTCATCCTTGCTGTACACACCTTTTGAGAGAGACACACATGATTCGGAAATTATTAGAATACTCTATGTGCTTCACTTATATCTTTTGAGTTATATAGTTTTTGCTCTAGTACTTCACTTATATCTTTTAGAGCACGGTGGTGGATTTGTTTTATAGAAACTATTGATCTCTCATGCTTCACTTAGATTATTTTGAGAGTCTTAAATAGCATGGTAATTTGCTTAAATAATCCTAATATGCTAGGTATTCAAGATTAGTAAAAACTTTCTTATGAGTGTGTTGAATACTAAGAGAAGTTTGATGCTTGATGATTGTTTTGAGACATGGAGGTAGTGATATTAAAGTTGTGCTAGTTGAGTAGTTGTGAATTTGAGAAATACTTGTGTTGAAGTTTGCAAGTCCCGTAGCATGCACGTATGGTAAACGTTATGTAACAAATTTGAAACATGAGGTGTTCTTTGATTGTCCTCCTTATGAGTGGCGGTCGGGGACGAGCGATGGTCTTTTCCTACCAATCTATCCCCCTAGGAGCATGCGCGTAGTGCTTGGTTTTTGATGACTTGTAGATTTTTGCAATAAGTATGTGAGTTCTTTATGACTAATGTTGAGTCCATGGATTATACGCACTCTCACCTTTCCATCATTGCTAGCCTCTTCGGTACCGTGCATTGCCCTTTCTCACATTGAGAGTTGGTGCAAACTTCGCCGGTGCATCCAAACCCCGTGATATGATACGCTCTTTCACACATAAACCTCCTTATATCTTCCTCAAAACAGCCACCATACCTACCTATTATGGCATTCCCATAGCCATTCCGAGATATATTGCCATGCAACTTTCCACTGTTCCGTTTATCATGACACGTTCATCATTGTCATATTGCTTTGCATGATCATGTAGTTGACATAGTATTTGTGGCAAAGCCACCGTTCATAATTCTTTCATACATGTCACTCTTGGTTCATTGCATATCCCGGTACACCGCCGGAGGCATTCATATAGAGTCATACTTTGTTCTAGTATCGAGTTGTAATCATTGAGTTGTAAATAAATAGAAGTGTGATGATCATCATTTTCTAGAGCATTGTCCCAAGTGAGGAATAAAAAAAAGAGAGAAAGGCCATAGAAAAAGAGAAGGCCCAAAAAAATGAGAGAAAAAGAGAGAAGGTACAATGTTACTATCCTTTTACCACACTTGTGCTTCAAAGTAGCACCATAATCTTCATGATAGAGAGTCTCTTGTTTTGTCACTTTCATATACTAGTGGGAATTTTTCATTATAGAACTTGGCTTGTACATTCCAACAATGGGCCTCCACAAGTGCCCTAGGTCTTCGTGAGCAAGCAAGTTGGATGCACACCCACTTAGTTTCTTTTGTTGAGCTTTCATATATTTATAGCTCTAGTGCATCCGTTGCATGGCAATCCCTACTCCTTGCATTAACATCAATTGATGGGCATCTCCATAGCTCATTGATTAGCCTCGTTGATGTGAGACTTTCTCTTTTTTTGTCTTCTCCACATAACCCCCATCATCATATTCTATTCCACCCATAGTGCTATATCCATGGCTCACGCTCATGTATTGTGTGAAGGTTGAAAACGTTTGAGATTACTAAAGTATGAAACAATTGCTTGGCTTGTCATCGGGGTTGTGCATGATGAGAGCATTCTTGTGTGACAGAAATGGAGCATGACTAAACTATATGATTTTGTAGGGATGAACTTTCTTTGGCCATGTTATTTTGAGAGGACATAATTGCTTAGTTAGTATGCTTGAAGTATTATTATTTTTATGTCAATATTGAACTTTTATCTTGAATCTTTCGGATCTGAATATTCATACCACAATTAAGAAGAATTACATAGAAATTATGCCTAGTAGCATTCCACATCAATAATTCTGTTTTTATCATTTACCTACTCGAGGACGAGCAGACATTTAGCTTGGGGATGCTTGATACATCTCCAACGTATCTATAATTTTTTATTGCTCCATGCTATATTATCTTCTGTTTTGGACATTATTGGGCTTTATTATACACTTTTATATTATTTTTGGGACTAACCTATTAACCGGAGGCCCAGCCCAGAATTGTTGTTTTTTTGCCTATTTCAGAGTTCCGCAGAAAAAGAATATCAAACGGAGTCCAAATGGAATGAAACCTTCGGGAACGTGATTTTCGGAACGAACATGATCCAGAGGACTTGGACCCTACGTCAAGAAAGCTACCAGGAAGCCACGAGGTAGGGGGCGCGCCTACCCCCTGGGCGCGCCCTCCACCCTCGTGGGCCCAACGTTGCTCCACCGACGTACTCCTTCCTCCTATATATACCTACGTACCCCCAAACTACCAGATACGGAGCCAAAAACCTAATTCCACCACCGCAACCTTCTGTACCCATGAGATCCCATCTTGGGGCCTGTTCCGGAGCTCCGCCGGAGGGGGCATCGATCACGGAGGGCTTCTACATCAACACCATAGCCTCTCCGATGATGTGTGAGTAGTTTACCTCAGACCTTCGGGTCCATAGTTATTAGCTAGATGGCTTCCTCTCTCTTTTTGGATCTCAATACAATGTTCTCCCCCTCTCTCGTGGAGATCTATTCGATGTAATCTTCTTTTGCGGTGTGTTTGTTGAGACCGATGAATTGTGGGTTTATGATCAAGTTTATCTATGAACAATATTTGAATCTTCTGAATTCTTTTATGTATGATTGGTTATCTTTGCAAGTCTCTTCGAATTATTAGTTTGGTTTGGCCTACTAGATTTATCTTTCTTGCAATGGGAGAAGTGCTTAGCTTTGGGTTCAATCTTGCGGTGTCCTTTCCCAGTGACAGTAGGGGCAGCAAGGCACGTATTGTATTGTTGCCAACGAGGATAACAAGATGGGGTTTATATCATATTGCATGAGTTTATCCCTCTACATCATGTCATCTTGCTTAAAGCATTACTCTGTTCTTATGAACTTAATACTCTAGATGCATGCTGGATAGCGGTCGATGTGTGGAGTAATAGTAGTAGATGCAGGCAGGAGTCGGTCTACTTGTCTCGGACGTGATGCCTATATACATGATCATACCTAGATATTCTCATAACTATGCTCAATTCTGTCAATTGCTCAACAGTAATTTGTTCACCCACCGTAAATACTTATGCTCTCGAGATAAGCCACTAGTTAAACCTATGGCCCCCGGGTCTATTTTCCATCATATTAATCTTCCAACACTTAGCTATTTCTTTTGCCGTTTTTATTTAGTTTTCTTTACTTTGCATCTTTATCACAAAAATACCAAAAATAGTATCTTATCATATCTATCAGATCTCACTCTCGTAAGTGATCGTGTAGGGATTGACAACCCCTTATCGCGTTGGTTGCGAGGATTTATTTGTTTGTGTAGGTGCGAGGGACTCGTGTGTGGCCTCCTACTGGATTGATACCTTGGTTCTCAAAAACTGAGGGAAATACTTACGGTACTTTGCTGCATCACCCTTTCCTCTTCAAGGGAAAACCAACGCAGTGCTCAAGAGGTAGCAAACATTCATGCCACAATAAATAAAACTACATTGAAGATTATGTTAGGAAGCATTCCACATAAAAATAATTCTGTTTTTATCATTTACCTACTCGAGGACGAGCAGGAATTAAGCTTGGGGATGCTTGATACGGCTCCAACGTATCTATAATTTTTGATTGTTCCATGCTATTATATTATCAATCTTGGATGTTTTATATGCATTTATATGCTATTTTATATGATTTTTGGGACTAACCTATTAACCTAGAGCCCAGTGCCAATTTCTGTTTTTCCTTGTTTTTGAGTTTTTTAGAAAAGGAAAACCAAACAGAGTCCAATTGACCTGAAATTTGACGGAGATTAGTTTTGGACCGGAAGAAGCCCATGGAGCATCGGAGATGGGCCAGAAGAGTCCAAAGCACCCACGAGGGTGGGGGCGCGCCCCCTACCTCGTGGCCGCCTCGGAGACACCCCTGACTTGTTCCCGACGCCAAAACCTCTTATATATACAGAAACCCCCAGAACATAACCTAGATCGGGAGTTCCGCCACCGCAAGCCTCTATAGCCACCAAAAACCAATCGGGGCCCTGTTCCGGCACCCTGCCGGGGGGATCCCTCACTAGTGGCCATCTTCATCATCTCGGCGCTCTCCATGACGAGGAGGGAGTAGTTCACCCTCGGGGCTGAGGGTATGTACCAGTAGCTATGCGTTTGATCTCTCTCTCTCTCTCGTGTTCTTGATTTGGCACGATCTTGATGTATCGCGAGCTTTGCTATTATAGTTGGATCTTATGATGTTTCTCCCCCTCTATTCTCTTGTAATGGATTGAGTTTTCCCTTTGAAGTTATCTTATCGGATTGAGTCTTTAAGGATTTGAGAACACTTGATGTATGTCTTGCATGTGTTTATCTATGGTGACAATGGGATATTCATGTGATCTACTTGATGTATGTTTTGGTGATCAACTTGCGGGTTCCATAACATTGTGAACTTATGCATAGGGGTTGACACACATTTTCGTCTTGACTCTCCGGTAGAAACTATGGGGCACTGTCTGAAGTTCTCTGTGTTGGTTGAATAGATGAATCTGAGATTGTGTGATGCATATCGTATAATCATACCCACGGATACTTGAGGTGACATTGGAGTATCTAGGTGACATTAGGGTTTTGGTTGATTTGTATCTTAAGGTGTTATTCTTGTACGAACTCTATGATAGATCGAACGGAAAGAATAGCTTCGTGTTATTTTACTACGGACTCTTGAATAGATCGATCAGAAACAATAACTTTGAGGTGGTTTCGTACCCTACAATAATCTCTTCGTTTGTTCTCCGCTATTAGTGACTTTGGAGTGACTCTTTGTTGCATGTTGAGGGATAGTTATATGATCCAATTACGTTATTCTTGTCGAGAGAACTTGCACTAGTGAAAGTATGAACCCTAGGCCTTGTTTCCTAGCATTGCAATACCGTTTACGCTCACTTTTATCATTAGTTACCTTGCTGTTTTTATATTTTCAGATTACAAAAATCTATATCTACCATCCATATTGCACTTGTATCACCATCTCTTCGCCGAACTAGTGCACCTATACAATTTACCATTGTATTGGGTGTGTTGGGGACACAAGAGACTCTTTGTTATTTGGTTGCAGGGTTGTTAGAGAGAGACCATCTTCATCCTATGCCTCCCACGGATTGGTAAACCTTAGCTCATCCACTTGAGGGAAATTTGCTACTGTCCTACAAACCTCTGCACTTGGAGGCCCAACAACGTCTACAAGAAGAAGGTTGTGTAGTAGACATTAGGGCGCCCCCCCCTCCCTAGTCCAATTCGGACTCCCTACATGGAGGGGGCGCGGCTGCCCCTTGTGGCTTGCCTCCCCTCTTCCCTATGGCCCATGTAGGCCCAACTTTCCCCGGGGGGTTCCGGTAACCCTCCGGCACTCCGGTTTTCTTTGAAATCACCCGGAACACTTGCGGTATCTATAAAACCCATTAAACATCCAAAACAGAATATATAATAGCATGAATACTTCATAAATTATAGATACGTTGGAGACGTATCAGCATCCCCAAGCTTAATTCCTGCTCGTCCTCAACTAGGTAAATGATAAAAGAAATGTTTTATGAAGTGTGAATGCTAGCAGGTGCATAAGTTTGATCAATGATAATTTCAATCACCTTTTCTAGCATCATTATATGTCATAACAGTAGCTCATATCATAAAGCTTCTCATGATCAAGTAACAAGCTATTCACATGTTAATAGATCATAAACTTTCTTGAAAACTAACAAACAGTTCTCAGTCATCAAACAACTGCAATTCATCTTATTTTCAGGAAGGGTCTATGTAAGAGCTTTGATTTAGAAAATCCCACATACTCAACTATCATATAGTCTTCCATGATTGCTACCACTCAAAGCATATTTTTAGAACAAATAGCATCCATCGAACACAGAGAAAGATAGGGGCTTAATGTTTCGCCTCCCAACTTATTTATCATATAGATAATTTTCAACAATAAGAATTCATGATCAAATATATTTGAATGGCCATATATGCTTAGATCTTTCTCCACATGATGCTTGCAAACTAAAAAGTAGGTTGGAATGAGAAGGAATACTACTGACTCTTGCATAAAAGTAAAATATAGGCCCTTCGCAGAGGGAAGCAGGGATTTGCAGAGGTGCCAGAGCTCGAAGCTAAAACAGAGATGAAAATAATTTTGAGAGGTATGCTTTCATTGTCAACATAACAACCAAGAGTTCCCAATATCTTCCATACTAGATACATTATAGGCAGTTCCCAAACAGAAAGGTAAAGATTTTACTCCCCCTCCACCAACAATCACACTCCATGGCTTGTCCGAAACAACGGGTGCCGTCCAACTATCTACAATCCTCGGGGAGTTTGTTTAAATTATTTGCGAATTTGTTTTTGATCTTTTGATCATAGGACTGGGCATCCCAGTTACCAGCCATTTTCTCGTGAATGATGAGCGGAGCCCACTCATCGTGAGAATAACCCACCTAGCATGGAAGATACTGACAACCCCTAGTCCCTACATGAGCAATTAGGGCATACAAAACAGATTATTATTTGAAGGTTTAGAGTTTGGCACATGCAAATTTACTTGGAACGGCAAGTAAATACCGCATCTAGGTAGATATGGTGGACACTCATGGAATAAACTTGGTTCAAGGAATTTGGATGCGCAAGCAGTATTCCCGCTTAGTACAGATATTTTGGCTAGCAAAGGATTGTAAATAGCAAGCACCACATGTTAGAGGGTCCATAACAATATAACTTCTATACAAATATACCCAAGCATAAATCATTATGTTGTCTTCCTTGTCCAACTTCAACTAATTTGCTCATTTTTGAAAATAATTAATGGGGCTCACAATCATAGAAGATGTCCAAGATAGTATATTTATATGTGAAATCTCTCTTCCTTCAATATTCTTTCATGAATTGTTCAAGTGACCAATACAATGTTTGCTAACCTTCAAAAAATTTACCACCTCTACTTCTTATATGTGAAGGCATTACTCCCCATGGGAAAGGGATATGAAACATATATAATTTCAGATTTATGACATTCAACCATTTACACATAGGATATAAGCGAAGCACACGAGTAAATGACAAACTACTCCAAAAAGATATAAGTGAAGATCAATGAGTAGTTAAATAATTACGTAGCTATGTGAAGACTCTCTCTCATTCAAGAATTTCAGATCTTGGTATTTTATTCATACAGCAAGCAAAAAAAAAGAAAATAAAATGACGCTCCAAGCAAAACACATATCATGTGGTGAATAAAAATATAGCTCCAAGTAAAGTTACCGATGAACGAAGACGAAAGAGGGGATGCTATCCGGGGCATCCCCAAGCTTAGGCTCTTGCCACTCTTTATTCCATAGTCCATCGAATCTTTACCCAAAACTTGAAAACTTCACAACACAAAACTCAACAGAAAACTCGTAAGCTCCGTTAGTATAAGAAAATAAATCACCACTTACGTACTGTTGTGAACTCATTCTAAATTCATATTGGTGTAATATCTACTGTATTCCAACTTCTCTATGGTTCATACCCTCCGATACTACTCATAGATTCATCAAAATAAGCAAACAACACATAGAAAACAGAATCTGTCAAAAACAGAACAGTATGTAGTAATCTGCATCAAACGCAAACTTCTGGAACTCAGAAAAATCTGCCAAAATAGGACGACCTAGATAATTTGATTATTGATCTACTGCAATTGGAATCAGTATTTTATCTCTTTCTGGTGATTTTTAACAATTTTTTTTGTGAGCGGAAAGTTTCTGTCTTTTTCAGCAAGATCAAATAATTATCATCCAAGAAGATCCTATAGGTTTTACTTGTCACAAACACTAATTAAAACATAAAAAACATCTAACCAGAGGCTATATCAAATATTTATTACTAAACAGAACCAAAAATCAAGAAACAAAAATAAAATTGGGTTGCCTCCCAACAAGCGCTAACGTTTAATGCCCCTAGCTAGGCAGGATGATTTCAACGATGCTCACATAAAAGATAAGAATTGAAACATAAAGAGAGCATCATGAAGAATATGACTAGCACTTTTAAGTCTAACCCACTTTCTATGCATAGGGATTTTGTGAGCAAACAACTTATGGGAACAATAATCAACTAGCATAGGAAGGCAAAACAAGCAAATCTTCAAGATTTTAAGCACATAGAGAGGAAACTTGATATTATTGCAATTCCTACAAGCATATATTCCTCCCTCATAATAATTTTCAGTAGCATCATGAATAAACTCAACAATATAACTATCACATAAAACAATGTTTTCATGATGCACAAGCATATAATTTTTACTACTCTCCACATAAGCAAATTTATTCTCATCAATAGTAGTGGGAGCAAACTCACCAAAATAACTATCATGTGAAGCATAATCCGATTGAAAATTAAAATCATGATGACAAGTTTCATGGTTATCTTTATTCTTTATAACATATGTGTCATCACAATAATCATCATAAATAGGAGGCATGCTTTGATCATAATAAATTTTCTCATCAAAACTTGGGGGACCAAAATATCATCTTCATCAAACATAACATCCCCAAGCTTGTGGCTTTGCATATCATTAGCATCATGGGTATTCAAAGAATTCATACTAACAACATTGAAATAATGCTCATCATTCACATATTTATGCCAAGCATTCTATGTAATTCTTCTTCTAGTACTTGAGCACAATTTTCCTTCCCATCATTTTCACGAAAGACATTAAAAAGATGAAGCATATGAGGCACCCTTAATTCCATTCTTTTTGTAGTTTTCTTTTATAAACTAAACTAGTGATAAAACAAGAAACTAAAAGATTCGATTGCAAGATCTAAAGATATACCTTCAAGCACTCACCTCCCCGGCAACGGCGCCAGAAATGAGCTTGATGTCTACTACACAACCTTCTTCTTGTAGACGTTGTTGGGCCTCCAAGTGCAGAGGTTTGTAGGACAATAGCAAATTTCTCTCAAGTGGATGACCTATAGTTTATCAATCCGTGGGAGGCGTAGGATGAAGATGGTCTCTCTCAAACAACCCTGCAACCAAATAACAAAGAGTCTCTTGTGTCCCCAACACACCCAATACAATGGTAACTTGTATAGGTGCACTAATTCGGCGAAGAGATGGTGATACAAGTGCGATATGGATGATAGATATGAGTATGTGTAATCTGAAAATTTAAAAACAGCAAGGTAACTAATGATAAAAGTGAGCACAAACGGTATTGCAATGCTTGGAAAAAAGGCCTAGGGTTCATACTTTCACTAGTGCAAGTTCTCTCAACAATAATAACATAATTGGATCATATAACTATCCCTCAACATGCAACAAACAGTCACTCCAAAGTCACTAATAGCAGAGAACAAACAAAGAGATTATTGTAGGGTATGAAACCACCTCAAAGTTATTCTTTAAGATCGATCTATTCAAGAGTCCGTAGTAAAAACACGAAGCTATTCTTTCCGTTCGATCTATCATAGAGTTCGTACTAGAATAACACCTTAAGACACAGATCAACCAAAACCCTAATGTCACCTAGATACTCCAATGTCACCTCAAGTATCCATGGGTATGATTATACGATATGCATCACAAAATCTCAGATTCATCTATTCAACCAACACAAAGAACTTCAAAGAGTGCCCCAAAGTTTCTATCGGAGAGTCAAGACGAAAACATGTGCCAACCCCTATGCATAAGTTCACGAGGTTATGGAACTTGCAAGTTGATCACCAAAACATACATCAAGTAGATCACGTGAGTATCCCATTGTCACCACAGATAAGCACATGCAAGACATACATCAAGTGTTCTCAAATCCTTAAAGACTCAATCCGATAAGATAACTTCAAAGGGAAAACTAAATCCATTACAAGGGAGTAGAGGGGGAGAAATATCATAAGATCCAACTATAATAGCAAAGCTCGCGATACATCAAGATCGTGCCAAATCAAGAACACGAGAGAGAGAGAGAGAGAGAGAGAGATCAAACACATAGCTACTGGTACATACCCTCAGCCCCGAGGGTGAACTACTCCCTCCTCGTCATGGAGAGCGCCGGGATGATGAAGATGGCCACCGGAGAGGGATTCCCTTCTCCGGCAGGGTGCCGGAACAGGGTCCCGATTGGTTTTTGGTGGCTACAGAGGCTTGCGGCGGCGGAACTCCCGATCTATTCTGTTTCCCGATGTTTTTAGGGTATGTGGATATATATATAGACGAAAGAAGTCGGTCAGGGGAGCCACGAGGGGCCCACGAGGGTGGGGGGCACACCCAGGGGTGTAGGGCGCGCCTCCCTGCCTCGTGGCTTCCTCGAAGCTTCCCTGACGTCTACTCCAAGTCTTCTGGATTGCTTCCGTTCCAAAAATAACTCTCCCGAAGGTTTCATTCCGTTTGGACTCTGTTTGATATTCCTTTTCTTCGAAACACTAAAATAGGCAAGAAAACATCAATTTGTGCTAGGCCTCCGGTTAATAGTTTAGTCCCAAAAATACTATAAAAGTGTATAATAAAGCCCATTAAACATCCAAAATAGAATATATAATAGCATGAATACTTCATAAATTATAGATACGTTGGAGACGTATCAATGTCCGAATATGGTCGTCCAATATATCAATCTTTATGTCTTGACCATTTCGAGACTCCTCGTCATGTCCGTGATCACATCCGGGACTCTGAACTATCTTCGGTACATCAAAACACATAAACTCATAATACCGATCGTCACCGAACGTTAAGCGTGCGGACCCTACGGGTTCGAGAACTATGTAGACATGACCGAGACACGTCTCCGGTCAATAACCAATAGCTGAACCTGGATGCTCATATTGGCTCCCACATATTCTATGAAGATCTTTATCGGTCAAACCGCATAACAACATACGTATGTTACTTGCCCGAGATTCGATCGTCGGTATCTCAATACCTAGTTCAATCTCGTTATCGACAAGTCTCTTTACTCGTTCCGTAATGCATCATCCCGCAACTAACTCATTAGTCACATTGCTAGCAAGGCTTGTATTGATGTGCATTACCGAGAGGGCCCAGAGATACCTCTCCGACAATCGGAGTGACAAATCCTAATCTAGATCTATGCCAAATCAACAAACACCATCGGAGACACCTGTAGATCACCTTTATAATCACCCAGTTACGTTGTGACGTTTGGTAGCACACTAAGTGTTCCTCCGGTATTCGGGAGTTGCATAATCTCATAGTCATAGGAACATGTATAAGTCATGAAGAAAGCAATAGCAAATAAACTAAACGATCAAGTGCTAAGCTAACGGAATGGGTCAAGTCAATCACATCATTCTCTAATGATGTGATCCCGTTAATCAAATGAAAACTCGTGTCTATGGCTAGGAAACTTAACCATCTTTGATTCAACGAGCTAGTCAAGTAGAGGCATACTAGTGACACTCTGTTTGTCTATGTATTCACACATGTACTAAGTTTCCGATTAATACAATTCTAGCATGAATAATAAACATTTATCATGAAATAAGGAAATAAATAATAACTTTATTATTGCCTCTAGGGCATATTTCCTTCAGTCTCCCACTTGCACTAGAGTCAATACTCTAGTTCACATCGCCATGTGATTTAACACCAATAGTTCACATCACCATGTGATTAACACCCATAGTTCACATCGCCATGTGACCAACACTCAAAGGGTTTACTAGAGTCAGTAATCTTAGTTCACATGGCCATGTGATTAACACCCAAAGAGTACTAAGGTGTGATCATGTTTTGCTTGTGAGAGAGGTTTAGTCAACGGGTCTGCCATATTCAGATTCGTATGTATTTTGCAAATTTCTATGTCAACAATGCTTTGCACGGAGCTACTCTAGCTAATTGCTCCCACTTTCAATATGTATCCAGATTGAGACTTAGAGTCATCTGGATCAGTGTCAAAACTTGCATCGACGTAACCCTTTACGACGAACCTTTTGTTACCTCCATAATCGAGAAACATATCCTTATTCCACTAAGGATAATTTTGACCTCTGTCCAGTGATCTACTCCTAAATCACTACTGTACTCCCTTGCCAAACTCAGTGTAGGGTATACAATAGATCTGGTACACAGCATGGCATACTTTATAGAACCTATGGCTGAGGCATAGGGAATGACTTTCATTCTCTTTCTATCTTCTGTTGTGGTCGGGCTTTGAGTCTTACTCAATTTCACACCTTGCAATACAGGCAAGAACTCCTTCTTTGACTGTTCCATTTTGAACTACTTCAAAAATTTGTCAAGGTATGTACTCATTGAAAAAACTTATCAAGCGTCTTGATCTATCTCTATAGATCTTGATGCTCAATATGTAAGCAGCTTCATCGAGGTCTTTCTTTGAAAAACTCCTTTCAAACACTCCTTTTATGCTTTCCAGAAAATTCTACATCATTTCCGATCCACAATATGTCATTCACATATACTTATCAGAAAGGTTGTAGTGCTCCCACTCACTTTCTTGTAAATACAGGCTTCATCGCAAGTCTGTATTAAACTATATGCTTTGATCAACTCATCAAAGCGTATATTCCAACTATGAGATGCTTTGCACCAGTGCAAAGATGGATCGTTGGAGCTTGCACAATTTGTTAGCACCTTTAGGATTGACAAAACCTTCTTGTTGTATCATATACAACTCTTCTTTTAAGAAACTCATTAAGGAATGCAGTTTTGTTATCCATTTGCCAGATTTAATAAAATGCGGCAATTGCTAACATGATTCGGACAGACTTAAGCATCGCTATGAGTGAGAAAATCTCATCGTAGTCAACACCTTGAACTTGTCGAAAACCTTTCGCGACAAGTCGAGCTTTGTAGATAGTAACACTACCATCAGCATCCGTCTTCCTCTTGAAGATCCATTTATTCTCAATGGCTCACCGATCATCGGGCAAGTCAATCAAAGTCCACACTTTGTTCTCATACATGGATCCCATCTCAGATTTCATGGCCTCAAGCCATTTCGCGGAATCTGGGCTCATCATCGCTTCCTCATAGTTCGTAGGTTCGTCATGGTCAAGTAACATGAACTCCAGAATAGGATTACCGTACCACTCTGGTGCGGAACGTACTCTGGTTGACCTACGAGGTTTGCTAGTAACTTGATCCGAAGCTTCATGGTCATCATCATTAACTTCCTCACTAATTGGTGTAAGCATCACTTGAACTGATTTCAGTGAAGAAATACTTTCCAATTCGGGAGAAGGTACAATTACCTCATCAAGTTCTACCTTCCTCCCACTCACTTCTTTCAAGAGAAACTCCTTCTCTAGAAAGGATCCATTCTTAGCAACGAATATCTTGTCTTCGGATCTGTGATAGAAGGTGTACCCAACAGTCTCCTTTGGGTATCCTATGAAGACACATTTCTCCGATTTGGGTTCGAGTTTATCAGCTTGAAGCTTTTTCACATAAGCATCGCAGCCCCAAACTTTAAGAAACGACAACTTGGGTTTCTTGCCAAACCACGGTTCATAAGGTGTCATCTCAACGGATTTAGATGGTGCCCTATTTAATGTGAATGCAGCTGTCTCTAATGCATAACCCCAAAATGATAGTGGTAAATCGGTAAGAGACATCATAGATTGCACTATATCCAATAAAGTACGGTTATGACGTTTGGACACACCATTATGCTATGGTGTTCCAGGTGGCATGAGTTTGTGAAACTATTCCACGTTGTTTTAATTGAAGGCCAAACTCGTAACTCAAATATTTGCCTCTACGATCAGATCCTAGAAACTTTATTTTCTTGTTACGATGATTCTCTACTTTACTCTGAAAATCTTTGAACTTTTCAAGTGTTTCAGACTTGTGTTTCATCAAGTAGATATACACATATCTGCTCAAATCATCTGTGAAGGTCAGAAAACAATGATACCCGCTGTGAGCCTCAACACTCATTGGACCGCATACGTCGGTATGTATTATTTCCAATAAGTCAGTGGCTCGCTCCATTGTTCCGGAGAACGGAGTCTTAGTCATCTTGCCCATGAGGCATGGTTCGCAAGCATCAACTGATTCATAATCAAGTGATTCCAAAAGCCCATCAGCATGGATTTTCTTCATGCGCTTTACACCAATATGACCTAAACGACAGTGCCGCAAATATGTTGCACTATTATTATCAACTTTGCATCTTTTGGCATCAATATTATGAATATGTGTATTACTACGATCGAGATTCAATAAACCATTCACCTTGGGTGTATGACCACAGAAGGTTTTATTCATGTAAACAGAATAACAATTATTCTTTGACTTAAATGAATAACCGTATTGCAATAAACATGATCCAATCATATTATGCTCAACGCAAACACCAAATAACATTTATTTTAGGTTCAACACTAATCTCGGAGGTAAAGGGAGTGTGCGATGGTGATCTTATCAACCTTGGAATCACTTCCAACACACATCGTCACCTTGCCCTTAACTAGTCTTTGTTCATTTTGTAACTCCTGTTTCGAGTTACTAATCATAGCAACTGAACCAGTATCAAATACCCAGGGGCTACTATGAACACTAGTAAAGTACACATCAATAATATGTATATCATATATACTTTTGTTCACTTTGCCATCCTTATCCGCCAGCATTTGGGGCAGTTCCACTTCCAGTGACCATTTCCTTTGCAGTAGAAGCACTCAATTTCAGGCTTGGGTCTAGATTTGGGCTTCCTCATGGGAGTGACAACTTGTTTGTCATTCTTCTTGAAGTTCCCTTTCTATCCCTTTGCCCTTTTCTTGAAACTAGTGGTCTTGTTAACCATCAACACTTGATGCTTTTCTTGATTTCTACCTTCACCGATTTTAGCATCACGAAGAGCTCGGGAATCGTTTTCGTCGTCCCTTGCATATTATAGTTCATCACGAAGTTCCAATAACTTGGTGATAGTGACTAGAGAACTCTGTCAATCACTATTTTATCTGGAAGATTAACTCCCACTTGATTCAAGCAATTGTATTACTCAGACAATCTGAGCACATGCTCACTGGTTGAGCTATTCTCCTCCATCTTGTAGGCAAAGTATTTGTCAGAGGTCTCATACCTCTCGACTTCGGCATGAGTATGAAATACCAATTTCAACTCTTGGAACATCTTATATGCTCCATGGCGTTCAAAACATTTTTGAAGTCCCGGTTCTAAGCCGTAAAGCATGGTGCACTAAACTATCAAGTAGTCATCATACCGAGCTTTGTCAAACGTTCATAACGTCTGCATTTGCTCCTGCAATAGGTTCGTCATCTAGCGTTGCATCAAGGACATAATTCTTCTATGCAGCAATGAGGATAATCCTCAGATCACGGACCAAGTCCGTCATTGCTACTATCATCTTTCAACTTAGTTTTCTTTAGGAACATATCATAAATAAAACGGGGAGCTACATCGCGAGCTATTGATCTACAACATAGTTATGCAAATACTATCAGGACTAAGTTCATGATAAATTAAAGTTCAATTAATCATATTACTTAAGAACTCCCACTTAGATAGACATCCCTCTAATCATCTAAGTGATCACGTGATCCATATCAACTAAACCATGTCCGATCATCACGTGAGATGGAGTAGTTTTCAATGGTGAACATCATTATGTTGATCATATCTACTATATGATTCACGTTCGACCTTTCGGTCTCCAGTGTTCCGAGGCCATATCTGCATATGCTAGGCTCGTCATGTTTAACCCAAGTATTCTGCATGTGCAAAACTGGCTTGCGCCCATTGTATGTGAACGTAGAGCTTATCACACCCGATCATCACGTGGTGTCTCAGCACGAAGAACTATCGCAACAGTGGATACTCAGGGAGAACACTTATACCTTGAAATTTTAGTAAGGGATCATCTTATAAAGCTACCGCCGAACCAAGCAAAATAAGATGTATAAAAGATAAACATCACCTGCAATCAAAATATGTGACATGATATGGCCATCATCATCTTGTGCCATTGATCTCCATCTCCAAAGTACCGTCATGATTTCTATCGTCACCAGCATGACACCATGATCTCTATCATCTTGATCTCTATCAACGTGTCGTCATATGGTCATCTCGCCAACTATTGCTTTTGCAACTATTGCTATCGCATAGCGATAAAGTAAAGCAATTACATGGCACTTGCATCTTATGCAATAAAGAGACAACCATAAGGCTCCTGCCAGTTGCCGATAATTTAAAAAACATGATCATCTCATACAACAATTTATATCTCATCACGTCTTGTCCATATCATATTACAGCATGCCCTGCAAAAACAAGTTGGACGTCCTCTACTTTCTTGTTGCTTTACGTGGCTGCTATGGGCTGAGCAAGAACCGTTCTTACCTACGCATAAAAACCACAACGATTTTTCATCAAGTATGTGCAGTTTTAACCTTCAACAAGGACCGGGCGTAGCCACACTCGATTCAACTAAAGTTGGAGAAACTAACACCCGCCAGCCATCTGTGTGCGAAGCACGTTGGTAGAACCAGTCTCGCGTAAGCGTATGCGTAATTTCGGTCCGGGCCGCTTCATCCAACAATACCGCCGAATCAAAGTATGACATGCTGGTAAGCAGTATGACTATTATCGCCCACAACTCACTTGTGTTCTACTCGTGCATATAACATCTATGCATAGACCTGGCACGGATGCCACTGTTTGGGGAACTCAGTAGTTTCAAAAAAATTCCTACGCACACGCAAGATCATGGTGATGCATAGCAACGAGAGGGGAGAGTGTAGTCCACGTACCCTCGTAGACCATAAGCGGAAGCGTTATGACAACGCGGTTTATGTAGTCGTACGTCTTCACGATCCGACCGATCCTAGTACCGAAAGTACGGCACCTCCGTGATCTACACACGTTCGGCTCGGTGACGTCCCACGAACTCTCGATCTAGCTGAGTGTCGAGGGAGAGCTTCGTCAGCACGACGGCGTGATGATGGTGATGATGAAGCTACCGGCGCAGGGCTTTGCTTAAGCACTGCAACGATATGACCGAGGTGGATTATGATGGAGGGGGCACCGCACACGGCTAAGACAATGTCTGTTGTTGTGTTCTGGGGTGCCCCCTGCCCCCGTATATAAAGGAGCAAGGGGGAGGCCAGCCGGCCCTAGGGCGCGCCAAGGAGGGGAGGAGTCCTCCTCCTAGTAGGAGTAGGACTCCCCCTTTCCTAGTCCAACTAGGAGGGGAAGGGGAAGGAAGGAAGGGAGAGGAAGAGGAGAAGGAAAGGGGGGCGCGCCCCCCTCCCTAGTCCAATTCGGACTCCCTATAGGGAGGGGGCGCGGCTGCCCCTTGTGGGCTGCCTCCCCTCTTCCCTATGGCCCATGTAGGCCCAATTTCCCCGGGGGGGGGGGGGTTCGGTAACCCTCCAGCACTCCGGTTTTCTCCGAAATCACCCGGAACACTTACGGTGTCTGAATATAGTCGTCCAATATATCAATCTTTATGTCTCGACCATTTCGAGACTCCTCGTCATGTCCATGATCACATACGGGACTCCGAACTACCTTCGGTACATCAAAACACATAAACTCATAATACCGATCGTCACCGAACGTTAAGCGTGCGGACCCTACGGGTTCGAGAACTATGTAGACATGACCGAGACACGTCTCTGGTCAATTACCAATAGCGGAACCTGGATGCTCATATTGGCTCCCACATATTCTACGAAGATCTTTATCGGTCAAACCGCATAACAACATACATTGTTCCCTTTGTCATCGGTATGTTACTTGCCCGAGATTCGATCGTCGGTATCTCAATACCTAGTTCAATCTCGTTACTGGCAAGTCTCTTTACTCGTTCCGTAATGCATCATCCCGCAACTAACTCATTAGTCACATTGCTAGCAAGGCTTGTATTGATGTGCATTACCGAGAGGGCCCAGAGATACCTCTCCGACAATCGGAGTGACAAATCCTAATCTAGATCTATGCCAAATCAACAAACACCATCGGAGACACCTGTAGATCACCTTTATAATCACCCAGTTACGTTGTGACGTTTGGTAGCACACTAAGTGTTCCTCCGGTATTCGGGAGTTGCATAATCTCATAGTCATAGGAACATGTATAAGTCATGAAGAAAGCAATAGCAAATAAACTAAACGATCAAGTGCTAAGCTAACGGAATGGGTCAAGTCAATCACATCATTCTCTAATGATGTGATCCCGTTAATCAAATGAAAACTCGTGTCTATGGCTAGGAAACTTAACCATCTTTGATTCAACGAGCTAGTCAAGTAGAGGCATACTAGTGACACTCTGTTTGTCTATGTATTCACACATGTACTAAGTTTCCGGTTATGCTCGGCTTTCTCGTGATGATCAATCCAAGTTTGATACTTCTTGTACTAGTTCCTTTATGAAGAAGACTATTGAATTCAGGTGGGATCTTTTAGAAAGGATTAAACGCAACTCTGAAAATTGGGAACTCGAAGAAGGTAAAGAGTCAGGTATTAAGCTTAAGTATGATTGTGTTAAATCTTTTATGAATACCGATGCTTTTCAAAAGTTCAGCACTAAATATGGACTTGACTCTGAGATAGTAGCCTCCTTTTATGAACCATTTGTTACTCATGTTGATCTCCCTAAGGAGAAATGGTTTAAAATATCACCCACCTATTAAAGAAGAAATTAAGGAACCGGTAATAGCTAAAGATAAAACTATTATCTATAATGTTGATCCGGTTGTTCCTACTGCTTATATTGAAAAGCCACCTTTCCCTGTTAAGATAAATGAACATTCTAAGGTCTCAACCGTAGTCAATAAAAGTAATATTAGAGCACCTAAACCTGCTGAATAAATTAAAGTAGAACCTAGTGTTTCTATGGTTAAAGATCTTCTGGTTGAAAATTTAGATGGGCATGTTATTTACTTCTGTGATGAAGCTGCTAAAATTGCTAAACCCGATAAAAAGATAAACATAGACCTATTGTTGGCATGCCTGTTGTCTCGGTTAAAATCGGAGATCACTGTTATCTTGGTTTATGTGACACAGCTGCTAGCGTGAGTGCTATTCCTTTTACTTTATATCAAGAAATTATGAATGATATAGCACCCGCTGAAATAGAAGACATAGATATTACTATTAAGCTTGCTAATAGAGACACCATCACACCACTTGGGATTGTAAGAGATGTTGAAGTCTTATGTGGGAAAATAAAATACCCTACTGATTTTCTAGTTCTTGGTTCCCCACAAGATGACTTTTGTCTCATTATATTTGGTAGACCTTTCTTGAACACCGTTAATGCTAAAATAGATTGTGAGATACAAACTGTCGGTGTTAGTTTTGGTGATGAGTCTCATGAGTTTAAATTTTCTAAATTTAGTAGAAAGCATCATAAAAAAGAATTGCCTAGTAAGGTTGAAATAATTGGTTTTGCTACTATTGCCGTGCCTCCTACTGATCCACTAGAACAATATTTGTTAGACCATGAGAATGATATGCATATGCATGAGAGAAATGAGATAGATAAAAAATTTCTTTGAACAACGACCTCTGCTTAAACACAATTTGCCTATTGAAACTCTAGGAGGTCATCCTCCACCTAAAGGTGATCCCGTGTTTGAATTAAAATAATTGCCAGACACTTTGAAATATGCTTACCTTGATGAAAAAAAGATACATCATGTTATTAGTAGTGCTAACCTTTCAAAACATGAAGAAGAAAGATTATTGAAGGTTCTGAAGAAGCACCGAGCTGCTATTGGATATACTCTTGATGATTTAAAGGGCATTAGTCCCACTCTCTGTCGGCACAAAATTAATATGGAACCTGATGCTAAACCCGTTGTTGATCACCAACGACGTTTGAATCCTAAAATGAAAGAAGTGGTAAGAACTGAAATATTGAAGCTTCTGGAAGCAGGTATAATCGGTCTTATAGCTAATAGTAGATGGGTAAGTCTTGTTCATCGTGTCCCTAAGAAATGACGTATTACCGTTGTTTCTAATGATAAAAATGAACTTATTTCACAAAGAATTGCACTGGTTATAGAATGGTAATTGATTTTAGAAAATTAAATAAGGCAACTAGAAAAGATCATTACCCTTTGCCTTTTATTGATCAAATGCTAGAAAGATTGTCGAAACACACACACTTTTGTTTTCTCGATGGATATTCTGGTTTTTCTCAAATACCTATTTCACAACCTGATCAAGAGAAAACCACTTTTACTTGTCCTTTTGGAACTTATGCTTATAGGCATATGCCTTTTGGTTTATATAATGCACCTGCTACCTTTCAAAGATGTATAACCGCTATATTATCTAATTTTTGTGAAAAGATTATTGAGGTTTTCATGGATGATTTTTCCGTTTACGGAACTTCCTTTGATGATTGCTTAAGCAACATTGATCGAGTTCTGCAGAGATCCGAGCAAACTAATCTTGTCTTGAATTGGGAGAAGTGCTACTTTATGGTTAATGAAGGTATTGTTTTAGGGCATAAAATTTATGAACAAGGCATTGAGGTGGATAAAACTAAAGTTGATGCAATTGAGAAAATGCCATGACCTAAAGATATCAAAGGTATCCGTAGTTTCCTCGGTCATGCTGGTTTCTATAGAAGGTTTATTAAAGACTTCTCTAAAATTTCTAGGCCTCTTATAAATCTTTTACAAAAGGATGTTCCATTTGTTTTTATGATGACTGTGTAGAAGCCTTTAAAACACTTAAAAAACTCTGCACCTATTGTTCAACCACCTGATTGGAATTTGCCTTTTGAAATTATGTGTGATGCTAGTGATTATGTTGTTAGTGTTGTTCTAGGACAAAGAGTTGATAAAAAATTAAATATTATTCAATATGCTAGCAAAACTCTAGACAGTGCCCAACGTAATTATGCTACTACTGAAAAAGAATTTTTAGCAGTTGTGTTTGCTTGTGATAAATTTAGATCTTACATTGTTGATTCTAAAGTGATTGTTCACACCGATCATGCTGCTATAAAATATCTTACAGAAAAGGAAGATGTTAAACCTAAACTCATTAGGTAGGTTCTTTTGATAAGTTGCGCCATTTGTACTCTCTGTACGATAAAAGATTGTCAATGTCTTCTTCATAAAATTTACTTTTAGCATGTACTCACTCCGTCCCACAACATAAGTTGTTTAGCTTGCAAAAACGTCTTATATTATGGAACGGAGGGAGTATTTGTTAAAACTTCAGAGCACAAGTAATAAGCTCAGGTAAAGGTTCAAGCAATTAACGTGAGAATAGAGCTGCGTAGTATGTTACTTGCAAGCTGCCCGTCCAACCATTTACACAAACTGTAAAACGCACACTAAAGGCAGATGGTTCAAAAGCACCCTTGGCTTGTCTGTACATCAAAAGCTCTCCTGCAGGGATACACACACGCTCTTCAGGATCCAAAACACCAAGACAGTGATTTGGACTACTGAACATGACACAGCTGCACCTGTCACAGCTCCCAGTAGTATCTGGGATCATCCATGGAGTAGGTCGGCGCAGGCGAGCCAGGGGACGAGGGGAGCGAGTAGTCATCCCAGTAGTTCTCGCCGTAGTCATCGTTTTCCATCGCTGCCTCGTTGTGGAGAGCCTGAGCCTCTATTTCATAGAGATTAGGCATCTCGATCACTTCACCTTCGTCCTCCTTGATGGTATCAAGTTCTGGGCAATGAGCGTGAGGCCACGCTCCTGGCAGCCGGACATGCTTGATATTGGCACAGCGAGCTTTGAGTTCAGCGTCAACTAGGAGGTGGCCGCATTCTCTAAGGTCGAGGAACTCGAGGTGGGGGCAGCCTTCAAGGATGGCGTACACCCCTTCTTTAGTCAGGCCGTAGCCTGCCATCTGAAGGAGCCGCAGCTCGTGCAAGCTCTCTGCTATGGCGAAGGCCTCCTCATTGTGTCTCGCCTCCCAGGCCTCATAAGGCTCCTCCTCCTCCTCCTCCTCCTCCTCTTCCTCCTCGTCGTTTTGCCGCTGTTCCATCCTGATCTCACGCTCTATTGAATCTGAATCGTACCATGGCAAACAGACTCTTAGACGCTTCAGCGTTGGGCGGGCTGCACCAATCCCCTTGAAAAAGTCCCATGTCAGCTTCTGACCAGAGTACTCTATCTCTTCTAGCATTGGACATTTAGCTGCAAGCTTAATTACTACGTCCTCATCATCCCAAAAGTAATAGGCGCCGATGAGCCGAATGCTCTTCAATGAGTTGCATCTGCAGAGACAAGTACGAAAGTAGACACACATGAACCGAGTAAAATCAGACAAGTACAGTAAGACTACATAACAAGTTTAAACAGTAAACATATTTTCTCCTTAAAGGACGACTTCAAGATGCTCAGGGTGGTTCATAGTCGACCTTGGGGGGTTCATAGCCAACCTTGTTGGGGGCCTGCCCTAGTCACTAGTTGCTTTTCTCAAAAGACTCCTACTAATTAGCATTACTTTTTCATCTCCTCTTATAGTGAGACACTAAGTAGCTTGTAGTGATAGCTATGGAAATACAATGTAACTTTGCACCCCTGATCCTTGATTAATATAACAACAAGACTGTAGGAAACTCTCCTGCAATCATTCACAGTTAAAAAAAAAACATATGATAAATATCAAATGAGTTTCACATTTGGCAAAAAGTAGCCTGTCATAAATATCATATGACGATGTACCGTAAATATCTAACGAGAGTCAGTACCTCAAGGCAAATTATTTGGCCATAAGCGACCTGTTCTAAAAGAAAAATATGTTTCCCTATTTGTTGAGACAAATATAGCCATACAGAAAGCATTCAGCTGTCCTTTGAACCTCATCAAGATAACACTATTATACATATGTCTCAATAATATATCATAAACGCTGACATGTTTAGCAAAAATTAACTATTAGGTCGGTGCTAAATACTGGAAACAGTGTGTCAGCACTACAGATTGATAGGTTTCAAAGTGTGACACACACAGAGTAAGAGACCAAATGCTGAAATTCAAGAATGGGAATTTAGGACACAAAGAACAATTACCTGCTTGCAATGTAATTCAGGAGTTCACTAGTGACAAACTTCTGAGCCCAGAATGATTCCATCCGTCCATCAGAGCGATCTATAGCCACCTTTGCCATTTGGCACATGACGTTTCCCCCCTTGGAGAAAACCAACTTGTGGCGGGTCATGTCCACGAAACGCCACAACTCAGGGGACTTGGCTGCCACCAACCATGAGCGGCACACCAGTCCGGCACCCATCAGGATCTCAATGGTCCCAAGCTTCATGAAGATTGCAGAAAGCGCATCGAGTGGGAGCTCAGACCAATCCCTGACATCAGATACAGGCAATGGGTTTGGCCCCGCCTCCATTGTGCAAGGGAGCTCCTGAAAAACAAGGTGTAATCACAGAGATAACATGGATGCCCAAATTCAGCAAGAGCTTGAAATTTGCACGATGAAACAGCTTTAATACAAGATAGACAACGGTTATGCAATGTAGGAGTGGTTTCTCCATGGTACTACAAGATAACATAACTTTTACAGAGAAACCAATGGCTGATCAAATGGTTTAGCCGGAAACAACAATCAGATAATTAGCGGAGTGCGAAATGCCCTTTTTAAAAGTTTTCTTTAGGGAGGTTGTAGCGAAGCAAAGCTCTGCTTGTTTAGGGGGCAAGAAAGTTCTGCAGAACAACCACCCAATTTGGTGCCAAAAGCAGTGCCTCAAGATGAACTCTTATTTAAGCTTTGCAATCGATGAAGCCAATTAAATTAGCAAATCAATCCACCCTTATCATCACTGAATCCCCCAAATTATGATTTACCCAAACATCCATCAAACCGGTATACGCACCACTCTGTTCTTGTGCGGGTAGGCCTGAAACCCCTGCTTCGCCATCTCGGGCAGCAGGTCGTCGCCGGCCATGGCCTCCCGCTTCGCCCTCTTGCATCCGTCGCCCCTCGCCCTGCAAAGCACCGACGCGTCAGCCGCCGAAACCAAAGGGCGAAGGCCGTTCAAGCCAAACGGAGATCGAATAGCGGCGGGTGATGAAAGGGGACGAACTCGGGGACGAGCGCCTGCGCGGCCTCCTCGTCGATCTCCCCGTTGGGCGGGATGGCCTTCCTCATGATGCGCCTGATGTCAGCGATTGGCAGGAACGCGCCTCGCTCCTCCCTGTTGCCGCCAGCCGTGGGTCTGCCGCTAATGCGGCTCCCGCCGTCGCCGGAGGGGCTCGCCGGTGGGTTGGACATGCCCTCCCGCCTCCAACTCTAGGTCAATCAGATCGGGCAACCCACCGTCTCACCCCGCCGAATCCAAACCCCAAACCCTTGGAACGAGAAGCGAGCGTGGGTGAGACCGTGGGAGCCGAGAGCCAATAAGCGGTTTGGAACGAGAAGCTGGCTTCCGCCCGAGGGAAGAGCGAGGTGGCCAAGAGAGCGGAGGCGCATAAGAAAGAAAATGTGTCGATCTGCTGCCCTCAAATGCACAGTGATATTAAATCGTAAAGAAAATAGACAATTAGAGCCAGGTCTCTCGTACCCGTCTCAGACGCTTGATCAGGCCGTCCGGTCACTGTCTAGTAAAAAAATCGACCCAACAAAACCGTGAACAAACGTCCGGTCTGACCGGCGCCCCTCATATCCAGCCCAAATATACGGTGAATATGGGGCGGCCCGGGCAGGGCACATCCGCCTGACAGGTCCGGCCCACCACCGCACCCACATATGTCCCACAAAAAACCACAATCCGGACGCCTCACTCCGAACCCAGCTCACACTCTCTCGCTCTGTCCTCTCCTCTCCCTCTCCGATTCCAATCTCATCAACTACGATGTCCAGCTCCGATAACGACTACAGCTCCGAGCTCGACTACGAGGAGGTGATGGCCCTCCGCGTTGCGCTGGAGCGGTCCAAGGTGGAGACTGGTGGCAACTCCGGATCTGGAACGTTGTCGCAGCTCCAGCGTCGGTGTAGCGCGGATGCCGGAGCTGGACACCCCGTCCCCCGTCCCGCGCGCAGCGACGCCAGGACAGCGTAGTCCGCACCGCCGCCGTGCCATCTCCTTTCCTCGCTATTCGCTCCTCAACATGGGCAGCAATGGGTGCTTGTGCCTGCGCCGCGCACCGCGAGAGGCAGTGTGCACGGGAGAGGGACACGGCGAAGCAGTCCGCGCGCCGCCGCCGCGGGACAGAGGCGGACCCGTACGAGGACGTGTCTCCTCATGTGGGTCTACCGCCGGTCCCTCACGACGGCGAAGAAGGACGCTCGCCGCCTCCAACGGAAGAATACCAAGGCGCTCCGGCTTTGGTATTGAGCAGTCGGAGCGTGAGGCAAAGGAGGCATCGACGGTGAAGGCTCGGGTCACCAGGTTGAAGCGCGAGCAAGACAGGGCGGTCCGCCGGATGAAGGGGCTCGTCGTCCGCTCCGACTCCGATGACGGCGACAGTTGCACCTCCTCGTCGGACGACCAAGACTCTCCATCAGTCGCGGACGCCTACAACTACGCCGACGACCGGAAGGGCAAGGGCCCGGCAAGGAAGTGGTGATTCCCCCCCCCCCTCCCCTCCTCCTCAATGTTTATATCGTTTTATGTTGTAGAAGTTAAACTATGATCTTTTGGATGCGTTGAAGTTTGTTAATGTCTGTATGTAGCCGATCTTGTGTTCCTTTGCAGCCGATTTTTAGTTGTCCGTCATTTGATCACGCAGAGTAGATCAACGTTGCATGTGTAGTATGGGTATGAGGCGCGAGATATGATATGTAGATGCAGAGTGGCAAATATGAGGCCTGCCTGGCGCGTCCGCAGATTTTTTTTTAACACAGTACAGACGCAAGCACTCATATATACGCGCATACACTCATCCCTATGAACGCACGCACGCACATCCTACCCCTATGAGCACCTCCGAGAGACTGAGCCGGCATGTCATCTTGAGATTTATGAAGTCACCGTAGCACCTCGTCGTCGACGGGAACGTCTCCTCCCACTGAAAGCGTATCGCCGGAAATCCTGAAATAAATCTAGGAATAAATGCGAGCACCAGAACTTGAATCCTGGTGAGCTGTGGATACCACTGTCCTACTACCATCCAACCACAGGTTGTTTGAGGGGCCGGATTTGCCCATCGCGACTGTAGATGCTCTTTTGTTTACTAATTTCAGTGATTCAATACTAATTGTATCTAACATATACAGTACTTTCATGTGAATGATTGATTTATGTCCGTGATAGTGGAGATAAAGATAGGAAATTGATTCCTTCACTTGAATTTATTGTGTTACCAACTATGTTGTTGGCAAAGAAGAGACAGATTACCGAATATGAATTTATTGCATTACCACGGAAGTAAAATTGAGAATAATGTTACACTTCTGTAAGGGATCTTACGTAACCTACATAATGAATTAAGTGGTATATTTTGATTGGATTATATTAAGGAAGGGGCCCACTTAATTGAAACAGGGGGTGAGGGATTTAGTGGTTAGGCTGGTTGTAATGAGGAGTATCATGTACTAGTATCATGCATATGGTACTAGTGTATGATACTACCTCCCTAATGCATAGTATCATATATTAGTATCATGTAGTACTTTATTTATTGCCATGCATGACACATAGTAGCATAGCATTTATTATGATACGGTATCATGATATGATACTCAACCCCTTCTTTCTTCATTTAATTCTAGGAAACCTCATCAAAATTGTCTAGTTGGCATGCATGATACTAGCTATGATACTCCCATTACGACCCCCTTAGAGACGGAAAATTACGTAGCTCTTCATAGCCACCTTCGTAGGTCTAGCATTTTGATTTAGAAAGTATACTAGGACATGCCCGTGCGTTGCAACATCATATAATTATCTATGATTTAGCTACACGGCACAGTTTCAGATTCAGATCAGTCGATCTTTTGGAAAAGAAGAAGTGGCCACGCTGAGCACGGAAGCCGCAGGCGGTGGCACTGGGGCGAACAAAGCGAGGACCGGGGACGCCGGCAGGGACTCAGACAAGAATGAGCCGCAGCGAGCTTCGAGCTGCCGGAGACAAGTCCGAAGGTTGACGGGTGCGGGTGCAAGCTTGCCGGGAAAAAAATCTGGTGGTCATCAGTTTAGAGGGATGGCCAGGGGCGCCAGCACAACGGTGGATGGCGGCGAGGAGGAGGACGGTGCGGGAGCGCCGCCGACTGCTTGTGACAGTGGCAGGCGGTTGGGCCAGCGGTACATGGGCTGGTTTCAGAAAAGAGATGGACAAGCATAAGGTTGAAGAAGATGCTCTGATTACGACTGACCCAAAAGTTTTTTCCAATCGACTTACGCCTAGAAACGTCTAATGTCTAGTATGTTAGCCCATTATTTACCTGTCCATAATGTGATTGTGTAAATACATATTTATAACATACTGCCCGTGATTTACCTACCTGAAAAAATTACTTATTTGGTAAAAACCTAGTCTTACGGATGATCCTCTGTATCTTTTCTTTTCTTGTATGTTTCTCTGTTGTATCAATTCAATAGTGACACACTCAGTTTGAAGGATTAAAACACAAATTTGAATTAACATTGCATTACAAAGTTCTTACATAGGGGAAGAAAAGTCGATTGGAGACATTTTCATATCATAGGTGTTTAAAAATTGGTTGCTTCTCAGTGAATATAGCATGATTTTGAGTCCCGCATCATCAATGGTGAATGTTATGAATGGGGCACATGCAAATTGGACGAGTCAGCTCATCATATAGGCGTCGTTGTGTGACTGTCCAGCGTGGTTCATACCACGCAGGGGGGGAGTGGCTGAATTGGGAGACCTTATCTTCGTCTCATTCCGACCCTATGTGGTCATCGCAGTCGAGGATGGCTTGAGCGGTGGGGGCAAGGCATAAGATGGAGTGATTCATCTCGGCAAACCTCACCACATTCAAGTCGAATTTGCGCCATCTAATGCACTCCCTCTCCGCCGCCAAAACCACATGTACCTCCTCGTACTAGAGCTAGATAGCGCATCGTTCGATAAGATCAGACCTTGTGCACACTTGCGGCATCGACACGTATCCTCCCCATATATGGAAAAACTAATTCAGAAATCTATAACTTGTAGTGCTGGACCAGGAATTTTGTGAGGTCTACGGGTAGTGTCTCTGATATGTTCAATAGACCCCTAAACAAATTTTCATAAAGGTATGACCTTTGCCCTAGGGCGAGCTTTTTTTTGCGGGAAATCTTTCGATCTATTCATCTTCAGTCATGGCAGTGCAACAAAGACCAGAAATAATAAAAGTTACATTCAGATCCGTAGACCATCTAGCAGCGACTACAAGCACTAAAGCGAGCTGAAGGCGCGTCGCCGTCATTGCCCTCCATCGTTGAAGTCGGGCACAACTTGTTGTAGTAGACAGTTGGGAAGTCGTCGTGCTAAGGCCCCTTAGGACCAGCGCACCAGAACAGCAACCGCCGCGGATGAAGAATAACGTAGACCGGAAGGATCCAATCCGAAGACACACGAACATGGACGAACGCCAATGAGATCCGAGCAAATCCACCAAAGATAGATCCACCGGAGACACACCTCCACACGCCCACCACCGATGCTAGACGCGTCGCTGTACGGGGGCTAGGCGGGGAGACCTTTATTCCATCTCCAGGGAGCCGCCGCCGTTTCGCCTTCCTGAGCAGAACACACACCCTAACAAAACTGAAAGTAACGACTAGAAAAGAAGCCCTCCCGCCGGCCCTTGGCAGGATCCACCGCGCCTCCATAGCCCTAGGGCCACCGGAGACAAGGCAGACCTGCGTCGGTGCCGGCGAGAGGTAGAAACCGTAGAATATCTGGATAGCATAAAAGGATAATTGAATAACAATTTTTCAATGAAAAACCTCGGTGAAGTGATGTCTACTACGCAACCTTCTTCTTGTAGACGTTGTTGGGCCTACAAGTGCAGAGGTTTGTAGGACAGTAACAAATTTCCCTCAAGTGGATGACCTAAGGTTCATCAATCCGTGGGAGGCGTAGGATGAAGATGGTCTCTCTCAAGCAACCCTGCAACCAAATAATAATGGTAAATTGTATAGGTGCACTAGTTCAGCGAAGAGATGGTGATACAAGTGCAATATGGATGGTAGATATAGGTTTTTGTAATCTGAAAATATAAAAACAGCAAGGTAACAAGTAATAAAAGTGAGCGTAAACGGTATTGCAATGTGTTGAAACAAGGCCTAGGGTTCATACTTTCACTAGTGCAAGTTCTCTCAACAATAATAACATAATTGGATCATATAACTATCCCTCAACATGCAACAAAGAGTCACTCCAAAGCCACTAATAGCGGAGAACAAACAAGAGATTATGGTAGGGTATGAAACCACCTCAAAGTTATTCTTTCGGATCGATCTATTCAAGAGTTCGTACTAGAATAACACCTTAAGACACATATCAACCAAAACCCTAATGTCACCTAGATACTCCAATGTCACCTCAAGTATCCGTGGGCATGATTATACGATATGCATCACACAATCTCATATTCATCTATTCGACCAACACAAAGTACTTCAAAGAGTGCCCCAAAGTTTCTACCGGAGAGTCAAGACGAAAACGTGTGCCAACCCCTATGCATAGGTTCATGGGCGGAACCCGCAAGTTGATCACCAAAACATACATCAAGTGGATCACGTGATATCCCATTGTCACCACAGATAAGCACGGCAAGACATACATCAAGTGTTCTCAAATCCTTAAAGACTCAATCCGATAAGATAACTTCAAAGGGAAAACTCAATCCATTACAAGAGAATAGAGGGGGAGAAACATCATAAGATCCAACTATAATAGCAAAGCTCCCGATACATCAAGATCGTGCCACATGAAGAACACGAGAGAGAGAGATCAAACACATAGCTACTGGTACATACCCTCAGCCCCGAGGGTGAACTACTCCCTCCTCGTCATGGAGAGCGCCGGGATGATGAAGATGGCCACCGGTGATGGATCCCCCCTTCGGCAGGGTGCCGGAACAGGGTCCCGATTGGTTTTTGGTGGCTATAGAGGCTTGCGGCGGCGGAACTCCCGATCTATTGTGTTCCCCGATGGTTTTAGGGTATATGGGAATATATAGGCGAAAGAAGTCGGTAAGGGGAGCCACGAGGGGCCCACGAGGGTGGAGGGCGCGCCCAGGGGGGTGGGCGCGCCCCCCCTGCCTCGTGCTCTCCTCGTTGATCCCCTAACGTGCACTGCAAGTCTCCTATATTGCTTTCTTTCCAAAAATAACTTTTCCGAAGGTTTCATTCCGTTTGGACTCCGTCTGATATTCCTTTTCTGCGAAACACTGAAACAAGGGAAAAACAGAAACTGGCACTGGGCTCTGGGTCAATAGGTTTGTCCCAAAAGTAATATAAAAGTGCATAGTAAAGCCCATTAAACATCCAAGATGGATAATATAATAGCATGAATACTTCATAAATTATATATACGTTGGAGACGTATCAGCGTCCCCAAGCTTAATTCCTGCTCGTCCTCGAGTAGGTAAATGATAAAAGAAATAATTTATGAAGTGTGAATGCTAGCAGGTGCATAAGTTTGATCAATGATAATTTCAATCACCTTTTCTAGCATCATTATATGTCATAACAGTAGCTCAACTCATAGAACTTTTCATGATCAAGTAACAAACTATTCACATGTTAAAGTATAGATCATAAACTTTCTTGAAAACTAACAAACAGTTCTCGGTCATCAAACAATTGCAATTCATCTTATTTTCAGGAAGAGTCTATGTCAGAGCTTTGATTTAGCAAACTCCACATATTCAACTATCATATAGTCTTCCATGATTGCTACCACTCAAAGCATATTTTTAGAACAAATAGCATCCATCGAACATAGAGAAAGATAGGGGCTTAATGTTTCGCCTCCCAACTTATTTATCATATAGATAATTGTCAACAATAATAATTCATGATCAAATATATTTGAATGGCCATATATGCTCAGATCTTTCCATCACATGATGCTTGCCAACTAAAGAGTAGGTTGGAATGAGAAGGAATACTACTGACTCTTGCATAAAAGTAAAAGATAGGCCCTTCACAGAGGGAAGCAGGGATTTGCAGAGGTGCCAGAGCTCGAAGCTAAAACAGAGATGAAAATAATTTTGAGAGGTATGCTTATTGTCAACATAACGACCAAGAGTTCCCAATATCTTCCATACTAGATACATCATAGGCGGTTCCCACGCAGAAAGGTAAAGATTTTACTCCACCTCCACCAACAATCACACCCCACGGCTTGTCCGAAACAACGGGTGCCGTCCAACTATCAACATTCCTGGGGGAGTTTTGTTTAAATTATTTGTGAATTTGTTTTTGATCTTTTGATCATAGGACTGGGCATCCCGGTTACCAGCCATTTTCTCGTGAATGATGAGCGGAGTCCACTCATCGTGAGAATAACCCACCTAGCATGGAAGATACTGCTAGCCCCTAGTCGCTACATGAGCGATTCGGGCATACAAAACAGATTATTATTTGAAGGTTTAGAGTTTGGCACATGCAAATTTACTTGGAACGGCAGGTAAATACCGCATATAGGTAGATATGGTGGACACTCATGGAAGAAACTTGGTTCAAGGAATTTGGATGCATAAGCAGTATTCCCGCTTAGTACAGAAATTTTGGCTAGCAAAGGATTCTAAATAGCAAGCACCACATGTTAGAGGATCCATAACAATATAACTTCTATACAAATATACCCAAGCATAACTCATTATGTTGTCTTCCTTGTCCAACTTCAACTAATTTGCTCAGGTTTGAAAATAATTAATGGGGCTCACAATCATAGAAGATGTCCAAGATAGTATATTTATATGTGAAATCTCTCTTCCTTCAATATTCTTTCATGAATTGTTCAAGTGACCAATACAATGTTTGCTAACCTTCAATAAATTTACCACCTCTACTTCTTATATGTGAAGGCATTACTCCCCATGGGAAAAGCATATGAAACATATATAATTTCAGATTTATGACATTCAAATCATTCAACCATTTACTCATAGGATATAAGTGAAGCACACGAGTAAATGACAAACTACTCCAAAAAGATATGAGTGAAGATTAATGAGTAGTTAAATAATTATTTAGCTATGTGGAGACTCTCTCTCATTTAAGAATTTCAGATCTTGATATTTTATTCAAATAGCAAGCAAAACAAAATAAAATGACATGACGCTCCAAGCAAAACACATATCATGTGGTGAATAAAAATATAGCTCCAAGTAAAGTTACAGATGAATGAAGACGAAAGAGGGGATGCCATCCAGGGAATCCCCAAGCTTAGGCTCTTGCCACTACTTATTCCATAGTCTATCGAATCTTTACCCAAAACTTGAAAACTTCACAACACAAAACTCAACAGAAAACTCGTGAGCTCCGTTAGCGAAAGAAAACAAAACACCACTTCAAAGTACTGTATTGAACTCATTCTTTATTTGTATGGGTGTTAAATCTACTGTATTCCAACTTCTCTATGGTTTATAAACTATTTTACTAGCCATAGATTCATCAAAATAAGCAAACAACACACGAAAAACATAATCTGTCAAAAACAGAACAGTCTGTAGTAATCTGTAACTAACGCAAACTTCTGGAACTCAAAAAATTCTAAAATAAATTGGTGGACCTGAGGAATTTATCTATTAATCATATGCAAAAACAATCAACCTAAAAGCACTCTCCAGTAAAAAGTTTTAGCTAATATCGTGAGCGCTAAAGTTTCTGTTTTTTACAGCAAGATCATAAAGACTTCACCCAAGTCTTCCCAAAGGTTCTACTTGGCACAAACACTAATTAAAACATAAAACCACATCTAACCAGAGGATAGACAGATTATTTATTCCTAAACAGAACCAAAAAGCAAGAAACTAAAATAAAATTGGGTTGCCTCCCAACAAGCGCTATCGTTTAACGCCCCTAGCTAGGCATGATGATTTCAATGATGCTCACATAAAAGATAAGAATTGAAACATAAAGAGAGCATCATGAAGAATATGACTAGCACATTTAAGTCTAACTCACTTACTATGCATAGGGATTTTGTGAGCAAGCAACTTATGGGGACAATAATCAACTAGCATAGGAAGGCAAAACAAGCATAACTTTAAAACTTTGAGCACATAGAGAGGAAACTTGATATTATTGCAATTCCTACAAGCATATGTTCCTCCCTCATAATAATTTTCAGTAGCATCATGGATGAATTCAACAATATAACCATCACATAAAGCATTATTCTCATGATGCACAAGCATATAAATTTTACTACTCTCCACATAAGCAAAATTCTTCTTATTCGGAATAGTGGGAGCAAACTCAACAAAATAACTATCATGTGAAGCATAATCCAATTGAAAACTAAAATCATGATGACAAGTTTCATGGTTATCATTATTCTTAATATCATACGTGTCATCACAATAATCATCATAAATAGCAACTTTGTTATCATAATCAATTGGAACCTCTTCCGAAATAGTGGATTCATCACTAAATAAAGTCATGACCTCTCCAAATCCACTTTCATCAATATAATCATCATAAATAGGAGGCATGCTTTCATCATAATAAATTTGCTCATCAAAACTTGGGGGACAAAAAATATCATCTTCATCAAACATAGCTTCCCCAAGCTTGTGGCTTTGCATATCATTAGCATCATGGATATTCAAGGAATTCATACTAACAACATTGCAATCAGGCTCATCATTCACATATTTTATGCCAAGCATTCTATGTAATTCTTCTTGTAGTACTTGAGCACAATTTTCTTTCCCTAAATTTTCACGAAAGACATTAAAAAGATGAAGCATATGAGGCACCCTCAATTCCATTTTTTTGTAGTTTTCCTTTATGAAATATACTAGTGATAAAACAAGAAAATAAAAGATTCGATTGCAAGATCTAAAGATATACCTTCAAGCACTTACCACCCCGGCAACGGCGCGAGAAAAGAGCTTGATGCCTACTACGCAACCTTCTTCTTGTAGACGTTGTTGGGCCTCCAAGTGCAAAGGTTTGTAGGACAGTAGCAAATTTCCCTCAAGTGGATGACCTAAGGTTTATCAATCCGTGGGAGGCGTAGGATGAAGATGGTCTCTCTCAAGCAACCCTGCAACCAAATAACAAAGAGTCTCTTGTGTCCCCAACACACCCAATACAATGGTAAATTGTATAGCTGCACTAGTTCAGCGAAGAGATGGTGATACAAGTGCAATATGGATGGTAGATATAGGTTTTTGTAATCTAAAAATATAAAAACAGCAAGGTAACAAGTAATAAAAGTGAGCGTAAATGGTATTGCAATGTGTTGAAACAAGGCCTAGGGTTCATACTTTCACTAGTGCAAGTTCTCTCAACAATAATAACATAATTGGGTCATATAACTATCCCTCAACATGCAGCAAAGAGTCACTCCAAAGCCACTAATAGCGGAGAACAAACGAAGAGATTATGGTAGGGTACGAAACCACCTCAAAGTTATTCTTTCGGATCGATCTATTCAAGAGTTCGTACTAGAATAACACCTTAAGACACATATCAACCAAAACCCTAATGTCACCTAGATACTCCAATGTCACCTCAAGTATCTGTGGGCATGATTATACGATATGCATCACACAATCTCATATTCATCTATTCGACCAACACAAAGTACTTCACAGAGTGCCCCAAAGTTTCTACCAGAGAGTCAAGACGAAAACGTGTGCCAACCCCTATGCATAGGTTCATGGGCGGAACCCGCAAGTTGATCACCAAAACATACATCAAGTGGATCACGTGATATCCCATTGTCACCACTGATAAGCACGGCAAGACATACATCAAGTGTTCTCAAATCCTTAAAGACTCAATCCGATAAGATAACTTCAACGGGTAAACTCAATCCATTACAAGAGAATAGAGGGGGAGAAACATCATAAGATCCAACTATAATAGCAAAGCTCGCGATACATCAAGATCGTGCCACATCAAGAACACAAGAGAGAGAGAGAGATCAAACACATAGCTACTGGTACATACCCTCAGCCCCGAGGGTGAACTACTCCCTCCTCGTCATGGAGAGCGCTGGGATGATGAAGATGGCCACCGGTGATGGATCCCCCCTCCGGCAGGGTGCCGGAACAGGGTCCCGATTGGTTTTTGGTGGCTATAGAGGCTTGCGGCGGCGGAACTCCTGATCTATTGTGTTCCCCGATAGTTTTAGGGTATATGGGAATATATAGGCGAAAGAAGTCGGTAAGGGGAGCCACGAGGGGCCCACGAGGGTGGAGGGTGCGCCCAGGGGGGTGGGCACGCCCCCTGCCTCGTGCTCTCCTCGTTGATCCCCTGACGTGCACTCCAAGTCTCCTGTATTGCTTTATTTGCAAAAATAAATTTTCCGAAGGTTTCATTCCGTTTGGACTCCGTTTGATATTCCTTTTCTGCGAAACACTGAAACAAGGGAAAAACATAAACTGGCACTGGGCTCTTGGTCAATAGGTTAGTCCCAAAAGTAATATAAAAGTGCATAGTAAAGCCCATTAAACATCCAAGATGGATAATATAATAGCATGAATACTTCATAAATTATAGATACGTTGGAGACGTATCATGAAGCTGCTTACATATTGGGCATCAAGATCTATAGAGATAGATCAAGACGCTTGATGAAAAAATTTCAATGAGTACATACCTTGACAAGATTTTGAAGTAGTTCAAAATGGAATAGTCAAAGAAGGAGTTCTTGCCTGTGTTGCAAGGTGTGAAGTTGAGTTAGACTCAAAACCTGACCACGGCAAAATATATAGGGAGAATGAAGGTCATTCCATACGCCTTAGTCATAGGTTCTATAAAGTATGCCAAGCTGTGTACCAGACCTATTGTGTGCCTTGCCATGGGTTTGGCAAGGCGTTACAATAGTGATCCAGGAGTCGATCACGGGACATCGGTCAAAGTTATCCTTAGAGGACTAAGGAAATATTTCTCGGTTATGGAGGTGATAAATAGTTCATCGTAAAGAGTTACGTCGATGCAAGCTTTGACACCGATCCGTATGACTCTGAGTCTCGATCTAGAACATATTGAAAGTGGGAGCAATTAGCTAGAGTAGCTCCATGTAGAGCATTGTAGACATAGAAATTTGCAAAATACATATGGATCTGAATGTGTCAGACCCATTGACTAAACTTCTCTCACAAGCAAAACATGATCACACCTTAGTACTCTTTGGGTGTTAATCACATAGTGATGTGAACTAGATTATTGACTCTAGTAAACCCTTTGGGTGTTGGTCACATGACGATGTGAACTATGGGTGTTAATCACATAAAGATGTGAAGTATTGGTGTTAAATCACATGGCGATGTGAACTAGATTATTGACTCTAGTGCAAGTGGGAGACTGAAGGAAATATGCCCTAGAGGCAATAATAAAGTTGTTATTTTATATTTCCTTATATCATGATAAAGGTTTATTATTCATGCTAGAATTGTATTAACCGGAAACTTGATACATGTGTGGATACATAGACAAAACACCGTGTCCCTAGTAAGCCTCTACTAGACTAGCTCGTTAATCAAAGATGGTTAAGTTTCCTAACCATAGACATGTGTAGAATGATGTGTTGGACAAGACCCATCCGTTAGCTTAGCATAATGATCGTTAAGTTTTATTGCTACTGCTTTCTTCATGACTTATACATATTCCTTTGACACCCATATACCGGAGGAATACCTTGTGTGCTATCAAACGTCACAACGTAACTGGGTGATTATAAAGATGCTCTACATGTATCTCCGAAGGTTTTTTGTTGGGTTGGTATAGATCGAGATTAGGATTTGTCACTCACAGTATCGGAGAGGTATCTCTGGGCCCTCTCGGTAATGCACATCATGATAAGCCTTGCAAGCAATGTTACTAATGAGTTAGTTACGGGATGATGCATTACGGAACGAGTAAAGAGACTTGCCGGTTACGAGATTGAACTAGATATGAGGATACCGATGATCGAATCTTGGGCAAGTAACATAGTGATGACAAAGGGAATAACATATGTTGTCATAACGGTTCGACCGATAAAGATCTTCATAGAATATGTGGGAACCAATATGAGCATCCAGGTTCCGCTATTGGTTATTGACCGGAGAGGTGTCTCTGTCATGTCTGCATAGTTCTCGAACCCGTAGGGTCCGCACGCTTAACGTCCGATGACGATTTGTATTATGAGTTATGTGTTTTGGTGACCGAAGATTCTTCAGATTCCCGGATGAGATCACGGACATGACGAGGAGTCTCGAAATGGTCGAGAGGTAAAGATTGATATATTGGACTATAGTATTTGGACACCGGAATGGTTTCGGAGTGTTTCAGATATTTATCGTAGCACCGAGGGGTTACCGGAACCCCCGGGGAAAGTAATGGGCCATAGGGGAGAGAGAGGGTAGCCCACAAGGGGGTGGCGCCCCCCCCATGGGTAGTCCGAATTGGACAAGGGGAGGGGGTGCGGCCCCCCTTTCCTTCTCCCTCTCCCTCTCCTTCCCCCTTTCCCCCTCCGAAAGAAGGAAGGGGGCCGACTAGGACTAGGAGTCCTAGTGGGCCCCCCCACTTGGCTGAAGGAAATATGCCCTAGAGGCAATAAGAAAGTTGTTGTTTATATTTCCATATATCATGATAAATGTTTATTATTCATGCTAGAATTGTATTAACCGGAAACTTAGTACATGTGTGAATACATAGACAAAACAGAGTGTCCCTAGTATGCCTCTACTTGACTAGCTCGTTGATCAAAGATGGTTATGTGTCCTACCATAGACATTTGTTGTCATTTGATGAACGGGATCACATCATTAGAGAATGATGTGATGGACAAGACCCATCCATTAGCTTAGCATAATGATCATTTAGTTTAATTGCTATTGCTTTCTAAAGATGCTCTACAGGTGTCTCCGAAGGTGTTTATAAAATGTCACAATGTAACTGGGTGATTATAAAGATGCTCTACAGGTGTTTCCGAAGGTGTTTGTTGGGTTGGCATAGATCAAGATTAGGATTTGTCACTCCGTGTATCGGAGAGGTATCTCTGAGCCCTCTCAGTAATGCACATCACTACAAGCCTTGCAAGCAATGTGACTAATGAGTTGGTTACGGGATGATGCATTACGGAACGAGTAAAGAGACTTGCCGGTAACGAGATAGAACTAGGTATGATGATACCGACAATCGAATCTCGGGCAAGTAACATACCGATGACAAAGGGAACAACGTATGTTGTTATGCGGTTTGACCGATAAAGATCTTTGTAGAATATGTAGGAGCCAATATGAGCATCCAGGTTCCGCTATTGGTTATTGACCGAAGATGTGTCTCGGTCATGTCTACATAGTTCTGGAACCCGTAGGGTCCGCACGCTTAACGTTCGATGACGATTTGTATTATGAGTTATGTGTTTTGGTGACCGAAGTTTGTTCGGAGTCCTGGATGAGATCACGGACATGACAAAGAGTCTCGAAATGGTCGAGAGGTAAAGATTGATATATTGGAAGGTTATATACGGACACCAGAATGGTTCCGAAGAAGATTGGGGATTTTTTGGAGTACCGGGTGGTTACCGGAACCCCCCGGGAAAGTTAATGGGCCTATTGGGCCATAGTGGAGAAGAGGAGGCAGGCCACAGGAGGTGGCGTGCGCCCCCCTTGCCCCAATCCGAATTGGACAAGGGGAGGGGGCGCGGCCCCCTCTTTCCTTCTCCCTCTCTCCCTTCCCCTTTCCCCTCTTCGTTAAATGGAGGGAAGGTGGGTCGAATCCTACTAGGAACGGAGTCCTAGTAGGACTCCCCCCTCATGGCACGCCTCCCTTGGGCCGGCCTCCTCCTTCCCCCTCCTTTATATACGTGGGCAGGGGGGCACCCCAAAGACACAATTGTTTCTTGGCCGTGTGCGGTGCCCCCTCCACAGTTTACCACCTAGGTCATATTGTTGTAGTGCTTAGGCGAAGCCCTGCGCGGATCACATCACCAACACCGTCGCCACGCCGTCGTGCTGACGGAACTCTCCCTCGATCCTCTACTGGATCAAGAGCTCGAGGGACATCATCGTGCTGAACGTGTGCTGAACACGGAGGTGTCGTACGTTCGGTACTTGGATCGGTTGGATCGTGAACACGTTCGACTACATCAACCGCGTTACTAAATGCTTCCGCTTTCAGTCTACTAGGGTACGTGGACACACTCTTCCCTCTCGTTGCTCTGCATCTCCTAGATAGATCTTGCGTGATCGTAGGAATTTTTTTGAATTACTACATTCCCCAACAGTGGCATCCGAGCCAGGTCTATGCGTAGATGATATATGCATGAGTAGAACACAATGAGTTGTGGGCGACAATAGTCATACTGCTTACCACCAACATCTTACTTTGATTCGGCGGTATTGTTGGATGAAGCGGCCCAGACCGACATTACATGACCGCGTTCATGAGACTGGTTCTACCGACGTGCTTCGCACACATGTGGCTAACAGGTGTCTGTTTTTCCAACTTTATTTGAATCGAGTTTGACTACGGTCGGTCCTTGTTGAAGGTTAAAACAACACACTTGACAAAAAATTGTTGTGGTTTTGATGTGTAGGTAAGAACGGTTCTTGCTAGAAGCCCGTAGCAGCCACGTAAAACTTGCAACAACAAAGTAGAGGACGCCTAACTTGTTTTTACAGGGCATGTTGTGATGTGATATGGTCAAGACATGATGAGATATAAATTGTTGTATGAGATGATCATATTTTGTAGAAGTTATCGGCAACCGGGAGGAGCCTTATGGTTGTCGCTTTATTGTATGAAATGCAATCGCCATGTAATTGCTTTACTTTATCACTAAGCGGTAGCGATAGTCGTAGAAGCAATAGTTGGCGAGATGACAACAATGCTACGATGGAGATCAAGGTGTCAAGCGGGTGACGATGGAGATCATGACGGTGCTTTGGAGATGGAGATCAAAGGCACAAGATGATGATAGCCATATCATGTCACATATTTTGATTGCATGTGATGTTTATCTTTTATGCATCTTATTTTGCTTAGTACGGCGGTAGCATTATAAGATGATCCCTCACTAAATTTCAAGGTATAAGTGTTCTCCCTGACTATGCACCGTTGCTACAGTTCGTCGTGCCGAGACACCACGTGATGATCGGGTGTGATAAGCTCTACGTTCACATACAACGGGTGCAAGCCAGTTTTTGCACGTGCAGAGTACTCGGGTTATACTTGATGAGCCTAGCATATGCAGATATGGCCTCAGAACACTGAGACCGAAAGGTCGAATGTGAATCATATAGTAGATATGATCAACATAGTGATGTTCACCATTGAAAACTACTCCATCTCACGTGATGATCGGACATGGTTTAGTTGATATGGATCACGTGATCATTTAGATGACTAGAGGGATGTCTATCTAAGTGGGAGTTCTTAAGTATATGATTAATTGAATTTAAATTTATCATGAACTTAGTACCAGATAGTTTTTGCATGTCTATGTTGTTGTGGATCAATGGCACGTGCTACCGTTCCCTTGAATTTTAATGCGTTCCTAGAGAAAGCTAAGTTGAAAGATGATGGTAGAAACTACACGGACTGGGTCCATAACTTGAGGATTATCCTCATTGCTGCACAGAAGAATTACGTCCTGGAAGCACGGCTAGGTGCAAGACCCGCTGCAGGAGCAACTCCAGACGTTATCAACGTCTGGCAGAGCAAAGTTGATGACTACTCGATAGTTCAGTGTGCCATGCTTTACGGCTTAGAATCGGGACTTCAAAGACATTTTGAACGTCATGGAGCATATGAGATGTTCCATGAGTTGAAGTTAATATTTCAAGCAAATGCCCGAGTTGAGAGATATGAAGTCTCTAACAAGTTCTATAGCTGCAAAATGGAGGAGAATAGTTCTGTCAGTGAACATATACTCAAAATGTCTGGGTATCATAACCACTTGACTCAGCTGGGAGTTAATCTCCCTGATGATAGTGTCATTGACAGAGTTCTTCAATCACTGCCACCAAGCTATAAAGGCTTCATGATGAACTATAATATGCAAGGGATGGAGAAGACCATTCCCGAGCTCTTCGCCATGCTAAAAGCTGCAGAGGTAGAAATCAAGAAGGAGCATCAGGTGTTGATGGTTAACAAGACCACTAGTTTCAAGAAAAAGGGCAAGGGGAAAAGGGAACTCCAAGAAGAATGGCGAGCAAGTTGCCACTCTCGAAAGTAGTGAGTGGGAGGAAAGTAGAACTTGATGAGGTAATTGTACCTTCTCTCGAATTGAAAAGTAGCTCATCACTGAAATCAGTTCCAGTGATGCCTACACCAATTAATGAGGAAGCTAATGATGATGATCATGTAACTTCAGATCAAGTTACTACCGAACCTCGTAGGTCAACCAGAGTGAGACCCGCACCAGAGTGGTACGGTAATCCTGTTCTGGAGGTCATGTTACTTGACCATGACGAACCTGCGAACTATGAGGAAGCGATGATGAGCCCAGATTCCGCGAAATGGCTTGAGGCCATGATATCTGAGATGGGATCCATGTATGAGAACAAAGTGTGGACTTTGGTTGACTTGCCCGATGATCGGCAAGCCATAGAGAATAAATGGATCTTGAAGAAGAAGATTGACGCTGACGGTAATGTTACTGTCTACAAAGCTCGACTTGTTGCGAAAGGTTTTTGACAAATTCAAGGAGATGACTACGATGAGACCTTCTCACCCATAGCGATGCTTAAGTCTGTCTGAATCATGTTAGCAATTGTCACATATTATGATTATGAAATCTGGCAAATGGATGTCAAAACTGCATTCCTTAATGGATATCTTAAAGAAGAGTTGTATATGATGCAACTAGAAGGTTTTGTCGATCCTAAAGGTGCTAACAAAGTGTGCAAGCTCCAGCGATCCATTTATGGACTAGTGCAAGCCTCTCGGAGTTGGAATATACGCTTTGATAGTGTGATCAAAGCATATGGTTTTATACAGACTTTTGGAGAAGCACGTATTTACAAGAAAGTGAGTGGGAGCACTGTAGCATTTCTAATATTATATGTGGATGGAATATTGTTGATTGGAAATGATACAGAATTTCTGGATAGCATAAAAGGATATTTGAATAAGAAATTTTCAATGAAAGACCTCGGTGAAGCTGCTTATATATTGGGTATCAAAATCTATAGAGATAGATCAAGACGCTTAATTGGACTTTCACAAAGCACATACCTTGATAAAGTTTTGAAGAAGTTCAAAATGGATCAGTCAAAGAAAGGGTTCTTGCCTGTGTTACAAGGTGTGAAGTTGAGTCAGACTCAATGCCCGACCACTGCAGAAGATAGAGAGAAAATTAAAGTCATTCCCTATGCCTCAGCCATAGGTTCTATCATGTATGCAATGTTGTGTACCAGACCTGATGTGTGCCTTGCTATAAGTATAGCAGGGAGGCACCAAAGTAATCCAGGAGTGGATCACTGGACAGCGGTCAAGAACATCCTGAAATACCTGAAAAGGACTAAGGATAAGTTTCTCGTTTATGGAGGTGACAAGGAGCTCATCATAAATGGTTACATCGATGCAAGCTTTGACACTGATCCGGATGAGTCTAAGTCGCAAACCGGATACGTATTTATATTGAATGGTGGAGCTGTTAGTTGGTGTAGTTCCAAGCAGAGCGGCGTGGCGGGATCTACATGTGAAGCGGAGTACATAGCTGCTTCGGAAGCAGGAAATGAAGGAGTCTGGATGAAGGAGTTCATATCCGATCTAGGTGTAATACCTAGTGCATCGGGTCCAATGAATATCTTTTGTGACAACAATGGAGCAATAGCATTGGCGAAGGAATCCAGTTTTCACAAGAGAACCAAACACATCAAGAGACGCTTCAATTCCATCCACGATCTAGTCAAGGAGGGAGACATAGAGATTTGCAAAATACATACGGATCTGAATGTTGCAGACCCGTTGACTAAGCCTCTTCCATGAGCAAAACATGATTAGCACCAAGACTCCATGGGTGTTAAAATCATTACTATGTAATCTAGATTATTGACTCTAGTGCAAGTGGGAGACTGAAGGAAATATGCCCTAGAGGCAATAATAAAGTTGTTATTTATATTTCCTTATATCATGATAAATGTTTATTATTCATGCTAGAATTGTATTAACCGGAAACTTAGTACATGTGTGAATACATAGACAAAACAGAGTGTCACTAGTATGCCTCTACTTGACTAGCTCATTGATCAAAGATGGTTATGTTTCCTGACCATAGACATGTGTTGTCATTTGATGAACGGGATCACATCATTATATAATGATGTGATGGACAAGACCCATCCATTAGCTTAGCATAATGATCGTTTAGTTTTATTGCTATTGCTTTCTTCATGACTAATACATGTTCCTCTGTCTACCGGAGGAACACTTTGTGTGCTATCAAACGTCACAACGTAACTGGGTGATTATAAAGATGCTCTACAGATGTCTCCGAAGGTGTTTGTTGGGTTGGCATAGATCAAGATTAGGATTTGTCACTCCGTGTATCGGAGAGGTATCTCTGGGCCCTCTCGGTAATGCACATCACAATAAGCCTTGCAAGGAATGTGACTAGTGAGTTGGTTAAAGGATGATGCATTACGGAACGAGTAAAGAGACTTGCCGGTAACGAGATAGAACTAGGTATGATGATACCGACGATCGCTTCTCGGGCAAGTAACATACCGATGACAAAGGGAACAACGTATGTTGTTATGCGGTTTGACCAATAAAGATCTTCGTAGAATATGTAGGAGCCAATATGAGCATCCAGGTTCCGCACGCTTAATGTTCGATGACGATTTGTATTATGAGTTATGTGTTTTGGTAACCGAAGTTTGTTCGGAGTCCCGTATGAGATCCCGGACATGACGAGGAGTCTCGAAATGGTCGAGAGGTAAAGATTGACATATTGGAAGGTTATATACGGACACCGTAATGGTTCCGAAGAAGATCGGGGATTTTTCGGAGTACCGGGAGGTTACCGGAACCCCCCGAGAAAGTTAATGGGCCTATTGGGCCATAGTGGAGGAGAGGAGGCAGGCCACAGGAGGTGGCGTGATACGTCTCCAATGTATCTATAATTTTTGATTGTTCCATGCTATTATATTATCCATCTTGGATGTTTTATATGCATTTATATGCTATTTTATATGATTTTTGGGACTAACCTATTAACCTAGAGCCTAGTGCCAGTTTCTGTTTTTTCCTTGTTTTTGAGTTTTACAGAAAAGGAATACCAAACGGAGTCCAATTGACGTGCCAATTTTTGATGACTTTTCATGGACCAAAAGAAGCCCCCGAAGTAAAAGAGTTGGGCCAGAAGAGTCCCGAGCCATCCACGAGGGTGGAGGGCGCGCACCCTATCTCGTGGACGACTCGGAGACCCCCCTGACGTGAGACCAATGCCAAAAACTCCTATAAATACAGAAACCCCCAGAAAATAACCTAGATCGAGAGTTCCACCGCCGCAAACCTCCAGAGCCACGAAAAACCAATCGGGACCCCGTTCCGGCACTCTACCGGAGGGGGGGACCCATCACGAGTGGCCATCTTCATCATCCCGGCGCTCTCCATGACGAGGAGGGAGTAGTTCACCCTCGGGGCTGAGGGTATGTACCAGTAGCTATGTGTTTGATCTCTCTCTCTCTCTCTCTCGTGTTCCTGATTTGGCACGATCTTGATGTATTCGAGCTTTGCTATTATAGTTGGATCTTATGATGTTTCTCCCCCTCTACTCTCTTGTAATGGATTGAGTTTTCCCTTTGAGGTTATCTGATCGGATTGAGTCTTTAAGGATTTGAGAACACTTGATATATGTCTTGCATGTGCTTATCTGTGGTGACAATGGGATATTCACGTGATCTACTTGATGTATGTTTTGGTGATCAACTTGCGGGTTCAGTGACCTTGTGAACTTATGCATAGGGGTTGGCACACATTTTCGTCTTGACTCTCCGGTAGAAACTTTGGGGCACTCTTTGAAGTTCTTTGTGTTGGTTGAATAGATGAATCCGAGATTGTGTGATGCATATCATATAATCATACCCACGGATACTTGAGGTGACACTGGAGTATCTAGGTGACATTAGGGTTTTGGTTGATTTGTGTCTTAAGGTGTTATTCTAGTACGAACTCTAGGATAGATCGAACAGAAAGAATAGCTTCATGTTATTTTACTATGGACTCTTGAATAGATCGATCAGAAAGGATAACTTTGAGGTGGTTTCGTACCCTACAATAATTTCTTTGTTTGTTCTGCGCTATTAGTGACTTTGGAGTGACTCTTTGTTGCACGTTGAGGGATAGTTATATGATCCAATTATGTTATTATTGTTGAGAGAACTTGCACTAGTGAAAGTATGAACCCTAGGCCTTGTTTCAAAGCATTGCAATACCGTTTACGCTCACTTTTACCACTTGTTACCTTGCTGTTTTTATATTTTCAGATTACAAAAACCTATATCTGCCATCCATATTGTACTTGTATCACCATCTCTTCGCCGAACTAGTCCACCTATACAATTTACCATTGTATTGGGTGTGTTGGGGACACAAGAGACTCTTTGTTATTTGGTTGCAGGGTTGCTTGAGAGAGACCATCTTCATCCTACGCCTCCCACGGATTGATAAACCTTAGGTCATCCGCTTGAGGGAAATTTGCTACTGTTCTACAAACCTCTGCACTTGGAGGCCCAACAACGTCTACAAGAAGAAGGTTGTGTAGTAGACATCATGGCGCGCGCCCCCTTGCCCCAATCCGAATTGGACAAGGGGAGGGGGCGCCCCCCCCTCTTTCCTTCTCCCTCTCTCCATTCCCCTTTCCCCTCTCTGTTAGATGGAAGGAAGGGGGGCGAATCCTACTAGGAACGGAGTCCTAGTAGGACTCCCGCCTCATGGTGATACGTCTTCAACATATCTATAATTTTTTATTGTTCCATGCTATTATATATTCTGTTTTGGATGTTTAATGGGCTTACTTATACACTTTTATATTATTTTTGGGACTAAACTATTAACCCAAGGCCCTGTGCAAATTGCTGTTTTTTGCCTATTTCAGTGTTTCGCAGAAAAGGAATATCAAACGGGGTCCAAACGGAATGAAACCTTCAGGAGAGTGATTTTTGGAACAAACATGATCCAGAGGACTTGGAGTGGACGTCAAGAAACGAACGAGGAAGCCACGAGGCAGGGGGCGTGCCTACCCCCTGGGCGCGCCCTCCACCCTCGTGGGCCCCTCGTGGCTCCACCTATATATACCTACGTACCCCGAAACCATCCGAGAACACCACGAAACCCTATTTCCACCACCGCAACCTTTTGTACCCGTGAGATCCCATCTTGGGGCCTTTTCCGGTGCTCCGCCGGAGGGGGAATCGATCACGGAGGGCTTCTACATCAACACCATAGCCTCTCCGATGATGTGTGAGTAGTTTACCATAGACCTTCGGGTCCATAGTTATTAGCTAGATGGCTTCTTCTCTCTCTCTTTGGATATCAATACAAAGTTCTCCTCGATCTTCTTGGAGATCTATTTGATGTAACTCTTTTTGTGGTGTGTTTGTCGAGATCCGATGAATTGTGGGTTTATGATCAAGATTATCTATGAACAATATTTGAATCTTCTCTGAATTCTTTTATGTATGATTGGTTATCTTTGCAAGTCTCTTCGAATTATCAGTTTGGTTTGGCCTACTAGATTGATCTTTCTTGCAATGGGAGAAGTGCTTAGCTTTGGGTTCAATCATGCGGTGCTCGATCCCTGTGAGAGAAGGGGAAACGACACGTATTGTATTGTTGCCATCGAGGATAAAAAGATGGGGTTTATATCATATTGCTTGAGTTTATCCCTCTACATCATGTCATCTTGCCTAATGCATTACTCTGTTCTTATGAACTTAATACTCTAGATGCATGCTGGATAGCGGTCGATGTGTGGAGTAATAGTAGTAGATGCAGGCAGGAGTCGGTCTACTTGTCACGGACGTGATGCCTATATACATGATCATGCCTAGATATTCTCATAATTATGCACTTTTCTATCAATTGCTCAACAGTAATTTGTTCACCCACTGTAATACTTATGCTATCTTGAGAGAAGCCACTAGTGAAACCTATGGCCCCCGGGTCTATTTTCCATCATATTAATCTTCCGTCAACTAGCTATTTCTTTCGCCGTTTATTTTGCAATCTTTACTTTCAATCTTTATCATAAAAATACCAAAAATATTATCTTATCATCTCTATCAGATCTCACTTTTGAAAGTGGCCGTGAAGGGATTGACAACCCCTTTATCACGTTGGTTGCAAGGTTCTTATTTGTTTGTGTAGGTACGAGGGACTTGCGTGTGGCCTCCTATTGGATTGATACCTTGGTTCTCAAAAACTGAGGGAAATACTTACGCTACTTTGCTGCATCACCCTTTCCTCTTCAAGGGAAAACCAACGCATGCTGAAGAGGTAGCAATGGCGTGCCCCCCTTGGGCCGGCCTCCTCCTTCCCCTTCCTTTATATACGTGCAGGGGGGCACCCCAAAGACACAATTGTTTCTTAGCCGTGTGCGGTGCTGCTACCTCTTGAGCACTGCGTTGGTTTTCCCTTGAAGAGGAAAGGGTGATGCAGCAAAGTAGCGTAAGTATTTCCCTCAGTTTTTGAGAACCAAGGTATCAATCCAGTAGAAGGCTACGCGCGAGTCCCTCGTACCTACACAAAACAAATAAATCCTCGCAACCAACGCGATAAGGGGTTGTCAATCCCTTCACGGTGATGTCTACTATGCAACCTTCTTCTTGTAGACGTTGTTGGGCCTCCAAGTGCAGAGGTTTGTAGGACAGTAGCAAATTTCCCTCAAGTGGATGACCTAAGGTTTATCAATCAGTGGGAGGTGTAGGATGAAGATGGTCTCTCTCAAACAACCCTGCAACCAAATAACAAAGAGTCTCTTGTGTCCCCAACACACCCAATACAATGGTAAATTGTATAGGTGCACTAGTTCGGCGAAGAGATGGTGATACAAGTGCAATATGGATGGTAGATATAGGTTTTTGTAATATGAAATTATAAAGACAGCAAGGTAGCAAGCGATAAAAGTGAGCGTAAACGGTATTACAATGCTAGGAAACATGGCCTAGGGTTCATACTTTCACTAGTGCAAGTTCTCTCAACAATAATAACATAATTGGATCATATAACTATCCCTCAACATGCAACAAAGAGTCACTCCAAAGTCACTAATAGCGGAGAACAAACGAAGAGATTATGGTAGGGTACGAAACCACCTCAAAGTTATTCTTTCCAATCAATCCGTTGGGCTATTACTATAAGTGTCACAAACAGCCCTAGAGTTCGTACTAGAATAACACCTTAAGACACAAATCAACCAAAACCCTAATGTCACCTAGATACTCCAATGTCACCTCAAGTATCCGTGGGTATGATTATACGATATGCATCACACAATCTCAGATTCATCTATTCAACCAACACATAGAACCTCAAAGATTGCCCCAAAGTTTCTACCGGAGAATCAAGACAAAAACGTGTGCCAACCCCTATGCATAGGTTCATGGGCGGAACCCGCAAGTTGATCACCAAAACATACATCAAGTGAATCACGTGATATCCCAATTGTCACCACAGATACGCACGGCAAGACATACATCAAGTGTTCTCAAATCATTAAAGACTCAATCCGATAAGATTACTTCAAAGGGAAAACTCAATCCATTACAAGAGAGTAGAGGGGGAGAAGCAACATAAGATCCAACTATAATAGCGAAGCTCGCGATACATCAAGATCGTGCCAAATCAAGAACACGAGAGAGAGAGAGATCAAACACATAGCTACTGGTACATACCCTCAGCCTCGAGGGTGAACTACTCCCTCCTCATCATGGAGAGCGCCGGGATGATGAAGATGGCCACCCGTGAGGGTTCCCCCCTCTGGCAGGGTGCCGGAACAGGGTCCCGATTGGTTTTTGGTGGCTATAGAGGCTTGTGGCGGCGGAACTCCCGATCTATTATGTTCCCCGATCGTTTTAGGGTATATGGATATATATAGGCGGAAGAAATACGTCAAGGGAGCCATGAGGGGCCCACGAGGGTGGAGGGCACGCCCTAGGGGAGTGGGCGCGCCCCCTACCTCGTGGCTCCCTTGTTTCTTTCCTGACATGCACTCCAAGTCTATCAGGTTGCTTTCCTTCCAAAAATAACTTCTCCAGAAGGTTTCATTCCGTTTCAACTCTGTTTGATATTCCTTTTCTTCGAAACACTGAAACAAGGGAAAAAACAGGAACTGGCACTGGGCTCTGGGTCAATAGGTTAGTCCCAAAAATAATATAAAAGTGTAAAATAAAGCCCATAAACATCCAAGATGGATAATATAATAGCATGGAACAATAAAAAATTATAGATACGCTGGAGACGTATGAGCATCCCCAAGCTTAATTCCTGCTCGTCCTCGAGTAGGTAAATGATAAAAACAGAATTTTTGATGTGGAATGCTACTTGGCATAATTTCAATGTAATTCTTCTTACTTGTGGTATGAATATTCAGATCCTCTCAAAATAACATGGCCAAAGAAAGTTCATCCCTACAAAATCATATAGTTTAGTCATGCTCCATTTTTGTCACACAAAAATGCTCTCATCATGCAGAACCCCGATGACAAGCCAAGCAATTGTTTCATACTTTAGTAATCTCAAACTTATAAACCTTCACGCAATACATGAGCGCGAGCCATGGACATAGCACTATGGGTGGAATAGACACTACAAAAAAAATACACTTCCGTGATGATACGTGTTTGTCACAGTAGGTCGCGTTTTCTGTCATGCATGTACATCCATGACAAATTTATGACAGAATCAAGATAGTCATACCTGTGCTCTCGTAGAAGTGTTCCATGACATTGCCAAAATTATCATCACGGAAGTGTCCACTTCCATGACGATAAATCGCGCGTCACAGAAGTGCTTTCGTCAAGGGTGACCGACACGTGGCATCCACCGTAACGGAACGCCGTTAAGCTATCGGGTCGGGTTTTGGATCCGATAACCCGTTAACAGCCCCGACCAATGGGGATTTTCCATGTGTAAAAATCATCATTGGCTGGAGGAAACACGTGTCGGCTCACCGTTGGGACTGATGTCATCCGCTCATTGGACCGAAGGCGCCTATGATACGGTGACATGTGGCACGGCCCAACAGAGGCCCATTCCTATGAAAAGGCTGGCCCGTTTGACTTGGTCAAAAGGTGGCGGGCCGGCCCACGGAAAGCCTGTTAACGGCATGTTCGCATATAGCCCATTTACAGCCCGCTAACCCAGGGCCCGTTACGCCCTATCCGAATTAGGCCCAGTAGCGTCATTTGGGCCGTCCAATATGATTCAGCCTGTTTTAACTTCCGGCCCATGTGTGGCCCATGACTTCTTTCGGCCCATATGAGGACCTTTGTAACTCTTCGCCCATTAACGGCCCGTGGTGAAACTGGCCCGTAATGAACAGTGTATCACTTTATACCCATTAACGGCCCGTTATTCCATTGGGCCGTTTCCAGCCCAAGTTATCTTTCGGCCTTCTCAAGGCCCATTGATTCTTGGGCTCATTTGCAGCATTCGGTTACATACGGCCCGTTACTGTCATTTTCTGCTTGTGGGCCAAATTCAGCCCGTCGTTACAGTCGGCCCGTTTGCGGACCGTTAATACGTTGGGCCGTTTTCATGTCAAAAAAAACCCGTTGGGCTGTTTTCATAGAGTTATCAAATACGGCCTATTAACAGCCCGTTATGGTCCACGAATCACTACTGGAATCAGCTAATTTGCCATCTGCCAGCTCTTTGCCGTCTGCTAGCTGACGGCAAGCTCTTTGCCATCATCTACCCAAAAGTAGACGGCAAAGAAATGGCAGACGACAAAACAGGTCTTTGCCATCTGCCAGCTCTTTACCGTCCGCTGGCAGACGGCAAAGAGAGAGGTGGCCCCCACCCCCGCCCGTTTAGAAAAAACTTAACGCCCCACCTCTTTGCCGTCTGCTAGCAGACGGCGAAGAGACATAAAGGCGGACGACAAAGATTGGCGGACGGCAAAGAGGAGAGTAACTAACGGGCCCTACCCCCCCGCCCGTTACTCTCTCTTCTCTCCCTCTCTCCTCCCCGAT
>NC_057802.1:526189209-526189864 GCF_018294505.1 Triticum aestivum
CCCTAACCCCCTGACCCTGACACGACACCCCGACCCCGAAACAGCACCCCGACCCCGACACGGCACCCCGACACCGACACGACACCCCGACCCCCGACACCTCCCGAAAAGGTGTTCTTTGGCCTTGCAGAGGCCGATGGGGTCATATATTTGTGAATTATTAGTTAGGTCATATATTTTTCGATTTTGTTATGAAAACATCATATATAATTATTGTGTTGATCGGGTAGATTTAAATGTGCAGTTGTTTCATCGCTGCGAGGTTTGGTGGTCGACGACCTCGCCGTGCGTTTGACGAGCTCTGCCCCTTCGTTCGTGGGTGAGCACAAATGACATGTCCTCCTCCCCCGTTAATTATTTGCTCTGTTCCGGTGTTCGTGCCGATGAAACTTGATAGCTAGCTATATATGTGTCTTGAATCATCAGTATGCGTAACCAATATGTGTCTCCCGTTCGAAAGCGTCATAGTTATAAATATGCATGCATTTGCATATTTATAACCTTGATTCTTTCGAATTGTCCAACGCTATCCATGGACAGCCCGAGTATGTTTAGATTGGGTTCGTTTTCCCATATGCTTTGCTCCGGATCTGACGCATAAGTTTCGTCAGTGCCTCCCCTGTTGTTCTCCGGGTACACATCCTCTCTGTTTATT
>NC_057802.1:526190219-526216999 GCF_018294505.1 Triticum aestivum
TGTATCAGGAGAACAGCGGGGAGGTGCTGCCGAAATTTTGCGTAGGATCCGGAGCATAGCATGGGAAAATGAACCCAATCTAAACATACTCGGGTGGGATTAGGACCTATCATTACCTATTAGAGTGTAGGTTGCATGGACGTAATAAAATTGACAAAGTAGATCAACTGATGAATATATACATGGTGAATTATATATATATTTGTTGTGTGTCTAGTAGCTCTGAAAGTCAAGATGAGTGATCGTGCGTGGATGTACACCGGTCACACTGGTCAGAACAAATGGAGCACTGAATGGTTCACAAAAACCAAGGGGTTTGTGCGAGCCGCATTTGCAAATGGCCAGAGGAAAACCTGGTGCCCCTGTTTACGGTGCGGCAATTGGGAAAAGAGGACAGAGGCTGAAATGGGCAAACACGTGCAGAAGAGTGGTTTTACGCCCGATTATACGGTGTGGACATTTCATGGTGAGTCTGCCCAACGTGACCGAGCTGAGGTGGATCGTCGTCGCACCGACGAGCATGGTACCGGGATGGAAAACATGGTGCAAGACTTCGATGATGCTCGGGAATCGGACGAGGAGATGGAGGAATCTGCAAAGGCCTTCAATGAAATGTTGGAGTCTTCAAAACGTCCGCTCCATGAGCACACTGAGCTTTGTCAGTTGGATGCCATCTCACAAGTAATGGCTCTGAAGGCTCAGTTCAACTTGGGTAGAGAATGCTACGATGCAATGATGACAGTATTTGGACGCTTTCTACCCAAAGGCCATGTAATGCCTGCAGACCTGTACTAGTCGGACAAAATCCTCCGTGCACTGAAGATGCCCTATGATAAGATACATGCCTGTGAGAAAGGATGTGTCTTGTTTAGGCTTGACTATGCGGACTTGAACTATTGTCCCATTTGCAAGTCTTCCAGGTATGTTGTGGTAGACAACGGTATGGGTGAGAAGACACAGACCAAAATCCCCGTTAGTGTTCTTCGGTATATGCCAATCGTACCAAGACTTCAACGTCTTTTCATGGTCGAAGAGACGGCCAGACAGATGACATGGCACAAAACGGGCAAAAGAACCGAACTAGATGCAGATGGGAATCTGATGATTGTACACACATCGGATGGTGTTGCGTGGAAAAAGTTTGATGAATTACATGCTGACAAAGCGGTAGATCCGAGGCATCCTCGAGTCGGCATCAGCACGGATGGGTTCAGTGTGTTTGGTATGACCGCAGCCCAATACAGTTGTTGGCCCGTATTTGTCTTTCCACTCAATCTCCCCCCGGACAGATTATGCAAAGAAAGAACATTTTCCTGACGTTGATAATTCCAGGGCCCAACTATCCAGGGGAAAATATGAATGTGTACATGCAACCGCTTAAGGACGAATTGCAAGAAGCCTGGGATAATGGGTTCAAGACATACGACGCCTATAGCAAACGGAACTTCATAATGCGTGTCTGGTACATGTACTCGACGCATGACTTGCCGGCGTATGCGCTATTCGTTGGCTGGTGTGTGCATGGAAGGTTCCCGTGCCCCACATGCAAGGGAGCTCTTGAGTTTCGTTGGCTTCAGGCCGGTCGCAAGTTTTCTTACTTCGACATGCATAGACAGTTCCTGAATCCTCGCCATAAGTTCAGGAAAGACAAGAAGAACTTCATCAGAGGTAGAGTTGTCTCTGCACCACCTGCATTGACAGACCAACAGACCCTGGATCAGTTAAACGCTCTCGAGCCAGATCCAGAGCGTCCAGGGTACTTCAAGGGGTATAATTCTAAGCACGCCTGGACTCACAAAACATGCTTATGGGATCTGCCTTACTTCAAAGACCTCCTTTGCCCACACAACATCGACGTGATGCACACTGAGAAGAATATCGCCGAGGCACTTTTTGGTACATTGTTCGGCATAGATGGGAAGTCAAAGGATAATACTAAGGCTAGAGTCGATCTGGAGGCGCTATGTGATAGGCCGTTACAAAACATGAAAGAACCGAAAGGAAAGCAGAACTGGACGAAGCCAAAGGCATGGTTCAATCTTGGAAGGCCAGCTATGACGGAAATTATCTTGTGGGTGAAAATGCAGTTGATGTTCCCCGATGGGTATGCAGCGAATCTAAAGAGGGGAGCCAGTCTTGATAAATTGAAGATATTTGGTCTCAAGAGTCATGATTGGCACATATGGATTGAGCGGGTAATGCCGGTGATGTTGCGTGGCTTCATCCGTGAGGATGAATGGCTAGTACTGGCAGAACTCAGCTATTTCTTCCGTGTTCTTTGTGCGAAAGAACTATCGCCTGGCGTGCTAGAAGAAATGGAAGAGTTGGCGCCGGAGTTGATCTGCAAGTTAGAGAAGATCTTTCCACCGGGCTTCTTTAATCCAATGCAACATTTGATTTTGCATCTCCCAACCGAGGCAAGATTGGGGGGGCCCGTGCAAAATCGTTGGTGCTACCCAACTGAGAGGATGCAGAAGACGCTTCGACAAAAATGTAAAAATAAACGTAGAATTGAAGCATCGATGGCTGAGGCATTCATCACTGAGGAGGCGGCAAACTTCGTGACAGCACACTACGAAGCCAAAAATCGTCATTTGCATAATCCGAAGCCTCGGTACACTGCTAACGACCCTAAAAAGGGTGGATCCAACCTCAGCCTATTCAAAGGGAATCTCGCACCAGCCAGTGTTTCAAATCCATTATCTTTGGATAACGAACAATGGCGGACCATTTCGTTGTATATCTTCAACAACCTGATAGAAGTGCGGCCGTACATCGAGTAAGTTCTCGGTACATTGTTTCGCAACTTCTATTTCCTTTGAACTGCTCTTATTCCTGGATATTTCATATAGTTGATACGTCGCCTTATTCTCGTATGGAGCGGTGATCCAAAAGGATTCTGTCGAAGAGTATGAGCTTCTCGCAAAGCAAGGAGGCGGCTATCCCGGTTTCATCTCTTGGTTCAAACAAACGGGAATTTCTATTAGACAATTTCATTTCATTCGCTAATTTGTGCGTAATGCAATAATCCTTTCATATTAAACTTGTAGGCTAATTCAGAGTCTATGGACGCCGAATTGAGACAAGTCGCTAATGGTTTTGACTATAAGGTCCGTTCATTTGACAAATACGACATCAACGGGTATCGCTTTCGTACCTATGGCAAAGAGCTATCTATGGCCGACCGAAAGTCTACAAATTGTTGTGTATCTGCTATCGGCGAAGGAGGTACCGAGTATTATGGGAGAGTTGAAGCAATTTATGAACTTCTATTCTATGGTGAAAACCCACCGAATGTCGTAGTCTTCAAATGTTATTGGTTTCAGCCGAAGGAGACTAGAAGGACTCATGAACATATAGGGCTAGTTGAAATCAACCAAAGCACCCATTAGATGTTCCTGATGTCTATATTACGGCTCAACAGGCGACCCAAGTATTCTATCTACCGTGGGCCTGCCAAACTAATCCAAATCTGAAAGGTTGGGATGTCGTTTATGAAGTGCCGCCACGTGCTAGACTATCTCCCCCAAAGGAAGAGGATTATGAACCTCACATTAACCCAGACACATATGAAGGAGAATTCTTCCAAGAGACACGTCTTTCCAAAAAGCGTTTCAAGAACCGCTATACTTCACCCCAAAACATTGAAGTAGACAGCGACAGTGAATCCGACATCACCCCAGAGGAGGAACAAGAAGAGCCGGAACAAGAAGAGGTTACTGCTGCGGATGACCTGTCATTGCTTGACCGATTACGTCAAGGTGGCCTTCCAGAAGTTGATGCCACTGAACCCTATGAGCCCGTCATTGATTATAGTGATGATGATGATTATGCATTTATTGATGACACTGATCGAGATTATTAGTAGTGTCAGGTATTAAATTTTTTTATGTTGTACTTGATGATGATACACTTAAGTGATACACATATTATTATTCACGTCGGTCTTTTTTTTATGTTGTACTAATTTCGTTTACTGTTTGTCATGGCAGGTGTTGAAAGATGGTGGGCACTGGTCGGGAGCGCGCCAAGGCCCCTTCTTCATCGGCGCGTGGTGTGAGGTCTTCCATTCCAGACGCACCTCTCCGCCGAGCGTTGCTGGACAGTATGGCGACACCGCCGGGCCCTTCTTCGTCGACCGCGGTGCCCAACAGGGGACGAGGTAGGAAGAGAGGAGGTGGGGCACGTGGTCGCGGGAGAGGAGGTAGGGTGACTGCTACGGCGCCTTCCTCGCCGCCACCCCCAGCCGTTTCACCCGAGCACGTGACTGCTAGGGTGGACTCGTCCGAGGAGGAGGCTACACGGACTCCGGTCCACGAGCCTCCGGTCCACGGGTCTTGGGCCCACGAGCCTCGGGTCGACTGGCCTTTGGCCCACGAGAGTTCGGCCCACGAGACCCCGGAGGAGCACACGTCTGGATGGGGTACCTGGCCGGATCAGCCCGAGGAGCCGAGTGGCCATGCTGATGATGGCGGGGAGCCGACTGATATTGAGGAGGAGGTGGGCACCGTCTACCAGCGTGGTGCTACACGGCTCCCGTCCGTGCCGGCGACCCGCGAGCAGAGGTGGTTGATTTTCCCTGATGGGGAGAGGTAAGTGCATTTAATATTTTTGTACCTTCTGCATTCACGTTTCTTCAAATAACTAATGCGTTGGCCTTGTCATGCTGCAGGGGTTGGGACCTCCATCATAGTGTCCGCCGGCCCAACTCCGTCCTTGGAGTTCTTTGCCGGCAAAACTTCCCGGGGTTTGTCACGTTGCCTGGTGAGGGTCGGCTTCCAGAGCTTGGATTGAGCTGGGAGCACTACTTGGCTGCCCCGGCCCCGCCGGATGAGATTATCGACGGTGTCTTGTGCGACACGAGGGCAGACATGGTGATCAGAAAGTTCTGGGTAATTTCTCCTTTACACATTTAAAAATCTTCAACTAGCTAGTTATTAATTGTACTAATCAATATTGTCTCATTTGATTGCAGACATTCTACAGGTGTGAGGAGGGATACGAGGAGGACGCGGCACATGTTATCGAGAACGTCTGCAAGCGCCTACTACAGAACTTACGGCACGAGGCTCAGGTGCAGGCTGTTCGAGACTACTACGCCTTGTGTGGTATCAAGAAGACCAAGCCGGCGTGCCGCGATAAGTTCCTGAGTAAGGAGTAGTACATGAAGGTAATTCTTAAGGCCTTCTACTTAAGTTCCTTCATTTAGTAATTCTTAGCCGTAGCGCTCAAGTTTCTATTTGCTAACTTAGGCGCCTCCGAGATGGTGTGCGGATCGGATGGATTGTTGGGAGGTGTTGGTCAATGAGTGGTGCTCAAAAGAATGGCTAGCCCTCCACAACGAGGCCAATGACAAACGTACCCAAATGGAAGGTGTGCCACACCATCAAGGCAGCTCCAACTTATATCAGTTCGGGCGGAACTGGGTATGTGGTTTGCTTCATGATTCATGCAATTCATTCATCATGCTAGCTTGAGCCCTTTAATTACTAATTTACATTGTTTCTCTCTTTCAGGCACGCCACAATAAGGTGGATAAGGTGCCAGAGGTGTACGACCTGTATGCCATGGCCCACACTGCCTCTTTCAAGAAAGTCAAGGCATTCTCTCAGTCTGACCTCGATGATGCAAACAACTTCGCCAACATCTCCTCCCACAACAAGCTCGTGAGATATAGAGATGAGGGGAAGGCGAGGAAAGGGGAGGACTTTAACCCGAGCCAGGGTCCCATTGATCCAGAGCTGGTGATGATATCTGGTGGCGGGAGGTCCCATGGCTCCATAGCCATTGGAGATGGACTTATCCGTTGTCCTAGCACTCTCCCGGAGATCAAGGCGCGCCAGTCGAGCTCCGCTCCTGAGATAAGGCCTCGTGAACGGCCAGTGCAACTCGCCATCAAGGTTAGTGATACGTACTCAGCTATCTTTCTCCATTACATTGTGTGCGCTTCCATCAATCATTACAAATGGTCATGTGAGTGGTGTTGCAGGCTGCTATACAGAGTGAGAGAGATAGAACGGAGAAACTTCTGGCGGAGGCGGCGGAGAGGCAGCGGGAGTTGGAGGACAGGACACCAAAGATGTTGGAGGAGGAGAGGGCACGGAATGACATGCAGGCAAGGGCCATGTACGAGCTCCTTGTGGTAAGTTTCTTCTGCAGATTAGCCAAAACATTCATGTAGTGTTTGTCTCATTACTAACTAGTATGACTGAGTCGTCAAAACCAAATGTGCAGTCTGTGTGCGAGAAGACCGGTCAGACCGCTCCGCCGATGCCAGTTATTGCTCCTGGGACCACGGTGAGTTTAATTTGAATGGACATTACTTGCTAGTCTTAACATTTGAGTGTCATCATGCTAACAAGACATTGGAAATGATCTTTGGTGCAGCGGAACTCCAGACAAGCATCGCACGATCCTTCTCCAGCTACCGACACGAGCCAGCCCGCTCCTACACCTCCTGGATCATGGTAAGTTTATCTAGTGTTTTGCTTAACACATGCATAAAGACCTAGACTTAGCTTTATTTCCTCCAATGCTTACCATAATGACCTAGACTTAGCTTCTTCTCCTCCAAAATGACTTAATAAGCTTACTGACCTCCAAAACCATCCATTTTACCTAAGTTAGCTCTAAAACGATCTGTACTTAGCTTACTTATGTCAAAAATTGCATAATTAGCTTAGTTAGCTCATAAACGATCCATTTTACCTAAGTTAGCTCTAAAATTACCCATTTTACCTTGGTTAGCTTATAAATGATCCAGTTCATCCAAGTTAGCTCAAAAATGACCCATTTTACCTCGATTAGCTCCTAAATGATCCATTTTACCTACGTTAGCTTTAAAATGACCCATTTCACCTAGGTTAGCTCCAAAATGACCCATCTTACCTAGGTTATCTCATAAACGATCCATTTCAACTAATTTAGCTCATAAACGATCCATTTCACCAAGTTAGCTCAAAAACGATCCATTTCACCTAAATTAGCTCTTAAATGATCCATTTCACCTAAGTTAGCTCAAAAAGATCCATTTCAACTAAATTAGCTCATAAATGATCCATTTCACCTAAGTTAGCTAAAAAACGATCCATTTCAACTAAGTTAGCTCATAAATGATCCATTTCACCTAAGTTAGCTAAAAAACGATCCATTTCACCTTAGTTACCTCAAAAGCGATCCATTTGACCTTAGTTAGCTCATAAACGACCCATTTCAACTAAGTTAGCTCACAAATGATCCATTTCACCTTAGCTAGCTCATAAACGACCCATTTCAACTTAGTTAGCTCATATATGATCCATTTCACGTAAGTTAGCTCATAAATGACATACTCTTCTTGTTCTAGTCTTCTTCTTGTTCTACTCTTCTTGTTCTAGTCTTCTTATTCTAGTCACCTATTTCTAACTTTCTTATTTTGCCATTTTGCAGATTTCATTCACTTCATGGAAGCTAGCTTGCTATGGAGTGCTTGTTTTTTCTTTCATTCTCTTCAATTATTCTTCTAGCTTGCTATGATGGAACTTGCTATCTTGATGTATGCATTGTAATATGTATGGATGGAACTTGCTTATGTATGAATGGATGGAACTTGCTTATGTATGAATGGATGAAAGTTATGTGCTGGATATGTGATATGTTTGCTGTTAAATAGGCCTGTGAAATATATCTATATATGTCATATATATTTGCTGTGAAAATTGTTGGATTTAATAAAAAACAGAAAAAGAGCCAATATGCAGGCTCTTTGCTGTCTGCCACCGACGGCAAAGCGCTCTTTGCCGTCTGCCGCGGACGGCAAAGAAGCCATGTGGCATCCAGCTGTGCTTCCTGGGAGCTGACCCATTTGGTCAGTTTGCCTACAGTGGCAGACGACAAAGAGTAAACAATTTTGCCGTCAGCGGCGGACGGCAAAGGCCTGCCATGTAGTGATGTGTAGCTGACATCATACGGCGGACGGCAAAGACACTAGAAATTTTGCCGTCAGCGGCGGACGGCAAAGGCCTGCCGTTAGCCACTTAACGGACTGACAGCGCAATTATTGCCGTCTACCCTCTTTGCCATCCACTGCAGACGGCAAAGGCCCTTTGCCGTCAGCCGCCCGGAAGCAGACGGCAAAGTAGCTCTTTACCGTAGCCTACTTTGCCGGAGCCTTTTGCCGTCCACGGCTGACGGCAAAGGCCTTTGCCGTCCGCCGTTCATGCCTTTGCCGTCCGCCATGGTAGACGGCAAAATAGCTGATTCCTGTAGTGAATAGTACGGCCCATGATTGGCGAAATGATGATACGCCCTGTAGAAGGCCCATGGATAGTACGACCCGTAGAAGGCCCATGGATCGTACGGCCCGTAGAAGGCCCATGGACCCTAAGGCCCGTATAGAAGGCCGATGGATCCTACGGCCGGACGAAGGCCCATGGATCATACGGCCTGCAGGAGGCCCATGGTTACAACAGTCCGTGTGTTGCCATGATTATTTTGGCCTAGTTACCAAAAATAGGCTATTGTGGCCACTAGAAAAAAACAAAAAAAGAACTGCAGTGACTACAAGCAAACAACTAAACAAGACAATAAGGAAATAAATAAGCAAGCAATTAACGCTAGCCTATTACCGCTATTACACATATTACATCCAGTGGGCATCAAAGTTCGCCACCAATGCAAATATAGGGAACAAAGCAGCACATTACATACACTGGCCGTCAAAATTGGCCACCAGTGCAAATAAACGCGGCAGCAAAACAAGAGCATAACTGAAACAACTTCAGAAGAGCTCAAGAAATGTTATCCTGGGTATCCACCATGCTGGCAATAAGCTTAGCAAGCTGATTAGCTTTGTCCTGTTTGGCGCTAAAATCCTCCAACGCTTGCTGTTGCACCAGAAAGTATGCATCTGAATGCTCCAGGGACTTCCGCAGTCCTTCCGCTTCTTGTCGCAGCACAGCTGATCGATGTCTTTCAGCTTGTAGTTGAGACTAAAGAAACCGAACTGATTCAGACAGTGAGTTTGAATAGCTTGTGCAAGCGGTAGTGGCCAGTAACTCGAACACTAAACCAAGACAGGACTTTGGGGTTGTCTCGCTGTCTTCAAGATAGTCTTCCTTAGCTGTTTTATCAGCTTTGTTGGAGACCAACAAGGATGTGTCACTATCCTGAACCTTATCTGCATTACTTCCTTTACCATTGCTTAATAAGGCACTCTTCCCCAATATTCTGTCAGCATTCTAAAAGAAGAAACAAGCAGACACATAACAAGTTTAGCATGTACTAGTATATGAAACTCATTTCGGTGAACCAGTTCATTAGTAAGGTGGACATGATTAAACTACCAAGTCTTCTATTGCTAAGTACTAGTACATAATAAAAGCATCAAACAAACATATATATATATGTCCTATGGTCACTGCATTGTCTTGCCAAATCAAAATAGAGACACGGTTCAAATCATATCAGTTCAAGACAAAGCAGTAGTGAAAGAATACAAAGCGTGGGAAACTACACGGCACAACAAGATTTCAGATGGGTACCACGGGTCTACATGTACAACAACACTATTAGCTCTGTTGTGATGCTAGTAATGTGCATGATATGAAAGTCAACTGTATACACAATTGAAATTGAAATCAACAGAGCTATTGATAAGAGCAAACCTGTTAAAGAAACATGCGTGAACATACCTGTTGTGCCATTGGAGTTTCGATTGGATCCTTCAATTTAAAAATAAGTTTGTATGAGTAAATACAGTGATACAAGAGCAAAGCAATCATAGTTAAAAAAGGCGTGCCTAAGCGAGCGCTTAAGCGCGCCTAGGCTCTAGGCGTTGGCAAAATGCATTGCGCATAACTACGCATAATCTGTGCATAACTGCGCATAAGCATGCGCTTTGGTCAGTAAAGCGCAAGGCGGTGGCAAAACGCACAATTAACGCCTAGCGCTTTTTTGAACTATGATAGCAATGGAATCTTAAATTAGAACAGTTGTTCTTCAGGTTTAGGCACTTGTTCTACATGAACAGAGTACAGTAAGACGCAAGAATTTAATACTTAAAAATAGAAAATGAGCTCATAGACCTTACCACATTCTTGGTTCGGGACCAGTACAGAACAAGGCGTTCCCAGTCATCGTCCAGTAAATATGTCTCAGGAGAACGTAAGGGAATCTGATGAGTTTCTTTGCCGGTGAAGTACGTTTTCTTCAGGTAATTCCGATACTGCCACCAAGCATTCTTGAATATAGCAGAGGTATTAGCACAGGTTACCTCACCCTGAGTTTCCAAATCGGTCCTTCTCTATAGAGAAAAATGGGAAAATTTGCTGTATTATAACCATCATGGAGGTAGGATTTATGGGACGAAGCAAAGTAATTGCCATGAATAACATTACTTACACATAACTCCTGGACAAGCACCTGCAACTGGCATTTTCCTTCATCTTCAGTATAATATTTCCAAGATGGGAAGATACGCACACATGATTTAACAACATCAAATGCGATAGATGCTAAACTACGACTAGCTGGTTGTGCTTCCTCCACAGGAATAGGCGTACTAACTGGTGGAGTTGGGGTTCGCCGTGATAGTACTGGCCCTTTGGGCACTGGAGCTGCCTTACTAACTGCTCTTTTTTGGGAGCTCTGTGGTGGAGATGGTGCTGTGTCAACAGGAACTGGGTTACTATCGGCTGGGGTTGGGGTTAGATTGGGTGAAGCTGGTTCTCTGTCCATCGCAGTAGGGGTAAAATCTGCGAGAGTTTGGGTTATGTGTGGTAGGGCTGGTTCTTGTGCATGTACAACCGGGGTGCTATCTCCACCAAGAGGTAGCACTGTTTTATTTGAAGACCGTGTTTTTAGTCCGCTAGATACTGGCATCACCCGCTCCAATTCATATGGCTGATAAACAGGAAACATAGTTGAATGTACAAACATTGTATGAGAGACAGATGCAATAGACAGTGTGGAAAAAAGAAGGTATGAAATAGTTGACATGTATATTGTTTAACTAAAACGGATAGCATGACATAATTTCACATATATGATGTCTATCTAAACCGGATAGCATAGCATAACATAATTCAAAGATATGATGAATAACTAAACAGGATCGCATGACATAATTCACCTACATGTTATCTAAGTAATCAGGATCGCATCATTTAATTCACATATGTGATTTATATGCTAAATAGAGGGCATTCAATATGATGTCTGAACTAAGAACATGGTGTTGAATATTGTGTATATGATGTCTAAACTATGCAATGCAAGACACCGTATGCATGATATGAGTAGTATAACCGTGCCAAGTTAGAGCATACACCTCAGTGGGGGAATAGGACTGGTCATCTGTCTCTGAATCCATCTCTGAGGAGCTATCGGGACCCAACAAGAGATCTGCTTCGACAGGTAGCACTGTCTGCTCTGAAGGCCTTGTTTTCACTCCAGATTTTTCCATCTCCCACCCAAATGGCTGATTCACAAGAAGAGTAGTTTAATGTACAAACATTGCCGACAAATGGAAATGTAATGAAGAAAAGGATGGGCAAGATATCATTCAAATATATGATGCCTGGTTAAACAGGATGGCATTGCACATTTCACATATATTATGGCTGGCTAAAAGACATGAGACTGCATAATTCCCATATATGATATAGAAACTAAACATGTGGCATTCCAGAACATGTCTAAACTAAGCAGATGACATATATGATGTCAAAAGTAGGCACTGCAAGGCAACATATGCATGATATGACTAACATCATCATGCCAAGGTAGAGCAAACACCTTGGGGGTAAATAGGAGTGGTCAGCGGCGTCTGAATCCGCCTCAGAACAGATATCTTCCTCTGGATTACAATCTGGAGAGGGGTGGGGAGGGTTTGCCATTGAACCCACCATGGAGCGATGTCTGCATGACATTGTATTGCCGCGCAAAACTCTTCTCTTTTTCTCTACATGTTCAGCATGACTGTGTACAATATCTGACATGCATACAAAAAAATATGGTGAGATTATGTAAGGAGAGCATGCAGAAATTTAGAGTGATGGTAACAACCAGTGGATCGACGTTTTTCCATTGAACCAAAATAGCCCTAATGGATCGACGTGAATGTATAGTAATAAGTGATGCAACAAGTGTACAACCTCTTTGTCGTAGCCGTGTCGACCTCAGCATCATTGGGTTGGTCGCTGAAGCAGTTGAGGCAGAGGTGGCTGTCGGAGGTGTGGAGGAAGATTTGATGAATCTGTAGACGGTGTCCAGGGCACTGCTCTGTTGTGATGGATCGTTCTGTCGTTGGAGCAGCTCCGGTGAGCCGTAAGACGTCAAGGCTGAAGCAGCACAAGACAGACATCGTCAATCTCAAGTGGGATTCTAATAGCATCTCCAATAGATGATGTAAAATGGATGTAAAATTAACATCACCAAAAACCACCAGACTACAACAGATGAGGTAAAACTGTTGACTCTGAACTTAACTGTCGAAACTGAAATTTACTGTGGAATCTGAATGCTACTGCCGAAACTGAACGCAATGGTAGCAGAGAGGCACTTGACATGTAGTTTAGGGAGGGCCTGCAGTTCATCTTCAACCTGCACCCCCTTGAGCCGCCAGCCACCACCGGCCGAACCGCCGGCCCCAGTGCCGCCTCGCCGCCCCAAAACAACTCGCCACCGCCGCCCCGGCCAGCCCTCTAGGCCCCCTGCCCCCACCCTAAACCCTAAGATAGATAGTGGGGTACCTCTCCGGCGAGCCCCCGTCCCCGCTGCGGGTGGTTCTTCCTTAACTCCGGCGAGCCCCCCAACCCCTGAAAATTGACTGACCCAAAAGTTGATTCAGTCGACTGAAGTGTAGCTTAATCAGAGCAGAGCAGCAGCACGAGCGAGGGGGAGAGCACCAGCAGCAGCTGGGCGAGCGAGCGATCGAGCGAGAGCCAGAGCAGCAGCAGCAGATCCGGCTGGTATGGACGCCGCCGCCGAACGGGCCTCGCACTGGGGGAGAGCCGCCGTGGAGATGTCGCCCGCGGCGCCGGCTTCAAGGTAGCTGCTCCATGGGGGTGCGGGACGGAGCACCGTCGGCGCTGGGAGGTCGAGTTAAGGAGAAGGTGCGATGCGATGAGTGTACAACCTCTTTGGTGGCGCCGAGTAGGCCTCGGCTTCGTCCGAGGAGTCGGTGAGGATGCTGCGGTTCCGGTCGAGCAGGTAAGGCAGCGCTGTGGGGATGGAGCAGCCGCGATAGACGAGGCGATCATCGGAGCAGCTCCTTGGAGGTGGAGGACGGGGCGGCTGAACCGGCGGGACGACGAGATGGACGACGGATCCTCATCCGGGGAGGTGGACGGGGGACGTCGAGCTGTTGCGGTGGACGACGTCGTCGGGGAAGAGGCTCCGGCTGGGCAGCGGTGACATGGCGGACGGAGGAGGGTGGGGTTTCGCGGCTGGAGCGGAGAGGTTATGGCGGCCTGGGATTTCGAATGGCGAAAAGGGGGCGATGGGAGGGGGTGAAGCATGACTTAGGGACACGCTTGTCTAAAATGTAGGGTGTGTTACAAAAGTACCCCCCACCGATTTGAACTAGCGGCCCTTTCGGCTCAGGGTTAGAAGGGGGATTTCGCGTGTCGGGATTTGGCAGCTGGAGGGAGTTTTCGCGCGCGTTGTAATTTCGGGATAGCAAGGCGCGGGTTGTGAAGGCGCCAGTTTTGGGAGCACGATATCTGAATTTTCGGGATATAACAAGACGCGGGTTGAATTTTAGGGACAAGCCTAACGTGTAGTAATATTGTGCTTGTACATATCAAATCAATTCGCACTTCCCTCAACCAAAAAGAAAAAAAAATAAAACTATTCACACCACACAAAGAGAGAGTCTTGCCCCGTTTTACTATACAAATGCTATTCAAAGCTACTCCCTCCTTCCATCTATATAGGGCCTAATGCATTTCTCGATGCTAACTTTGACCAAATATTAGAGCAATGATATATGTCATGCAACTTACACAAAGCACACCGTTAAATTCGTCTGTGAAAGGTTCTTTCAATGATATAATTTTCACATTGTGCATGTCATGTACTATTAATCTTGTCAATAGTCAAAGGCGGTCTTAAAAATCTCATTACGCCCTATATAGATGGAAGGAGGGAGTATGAATCCATGTTATGTCCGATTAAATTTTTTCGCTTGCTGTATAATGCATGTAACCAACTCATACCGACATTTTAGTGCATTCCAAATGTCTATACTACCGCTGAAATTCGAACTAAATTTGAATTCGTTTCTCTATTTCAATAAGAATCTACAATCATGATTGTTGCCAACTTCAACCATCATAGTTTCCTTGCTATCCGCCAGATATAAATCGGACGGCCTATAATGTAGGATGGCAGGCACACCATCATCAACAACTCCATTTTTTATAAGAGTAGAGATAAAATATATTAAATGTAGTATAACATGTTCATAACCACACCATGTGTATCACCGTTATATATATTCACACATGCGTCGGTTTGAAACACTATGATAAATTCTTCAAATATCCGAATTCGCTTTTTATAATGAAGTATGTATGATCTCTATTCGTCTTTTACACCCACACAACCCTCTTATCTTTGTAGCTAGCGCTAACTTTCTGTTGTGCATGCACACGCCCGCATCCCTCTCACCCTCCCTCAGCATTCTCTAGATCCATCGCGCAAATTCGTCTTTTCACTTTAGGTCGTTCACCCACGGTGTGTGTAGGCCCCCCAGCTCCTTCTTTACGGCACACATCGATCGATATGCCTCTCTAGCCAGGTGTGCCTAGCACAAACACAAGCTTCCCCTCTTCTCTTGTCACCGTCCATGCCTCACTCCCACCACTCTTTTCATCGTTCTCGTACTCGCACACTCCTCCCCCCTCGATATAGTATGCCTCTCGTACCACCTCCTACATGCATCCCTCTCTCTCTATCCTTCTCCTCGTGCCTCATTTGCTTCTAACACACACATGCATGTATACCGATTGATCTCCCAACATATACCTAGATCGACTTTAACTACCCCCCCCCATCGATCGACGTACCTCACAAGTTATGTCTCTCCTTTTTCTAACAAAGGGCGATTGATCTTCCTATGTAGTTACGTCTGCTTACCACATCCACATCGTCCCCCTCATCATTCGTGCATGCCTCCTGACCCGTCTCTCACACGCACGTGCACAGACAACAAGCAGCCATCTCCTATCTTATTGATATTGTGGGCGTGCCCTCCGTTTGTCTAGCAAGCCTATCCCACCATTTGTTAGAAGCAACTCCACTACCACCCCCTCCAACACTCTAGCTCTGTTTCTCTCCCAACCTTATTCCTCTCCTGCACATATGCATGGATGCCGATCGATCTCCCTTAATACATGAGGCAGATTGATCTCCTTAATACATGAGGTAGGCCTCTCTCCTCCACACATATACCAGCCATTGTACCTCTATAGTTAATTGGGCCTCCCTCTTCCCCCACCACACACCGATAGTCGAGCGCTGCAGGTAGGTATCCATGCCACAGAGACAAACTGATGTCCCATCTCACATTCCAGTAGGCCAGCCACTCTATATCTTTGACGTGGACACACACAAATTCGATGGCACTCTTTATCAATCGCGCGCGCACACACACACATCATCCCTCTCTTCGATTCTATGGACACCTCAAGCCGATGATACCTCCACTCTCTTCTCGTGGATCGCCCCCTCTATATATATGTTATATCCAGGACTCTATTTCACACACATTGCATATGTTACATTTTTTGATTGACCCCCCCCCCCAAAACTCTCAAGAACCCACACACTATATCTCTCTAGGTTTGTATCTCTCTCACACAACCCCACGTAGGTGGTGTACGTATACAAGAAGAGAATAGGTGCACCGTGCACGTACTCACGCTTCGTGCCCAGCCACACCCGCGCGGGTACACGGTGGAGCTAATTTCTTTATGAAATGGCAGCCCACGTGCTAATTTGAACGCCTGTAGCGGTTGTTTACCTAGGGAGGTCGTGTACCACGCGTGCACGAAACAAAGTTGGACTTGACGCGTTGCCACGTTATTTTTAAATAAAGTTATAGCGCTCAATGGCATGTACACAGAATATAAAATGATTTTTATGGAGAAAAAGGTAGTCCGCTCACTATATACAATGGAGCCTGCCTGCCTGGTTTGTCGCTCTTCAGAGTATCTCACACAAGGCTGCGGTGGCCTCTCTCTCTCTCTCTCACCGTTGGTCACTGATCCGGCCGCATCCCGTCCGCCGGGGGGAAGGGAGTGCGGTGGCCTCTCTCTCTCACCGTTGGTCACTGATCCGGTTGCATCCCGTCCGCCGGGGGAAAGGGAGGAAGTGCATCGTTTCTCTGTTTGACGGCGCCGAGGCAGCACGTCTCGATCTGCGGTACACGCCGTTCTCTCTGACTAAGCTCCGGCGCGGCAAGGCCTACGCCACCTGCTTGCAGATTCCGCCCGCCGCCGCTCACCTAGTTACATCCCGACGACCTCCAGGTATCCCCTCCGGCCTTGCTCCACTGCCCGTCTTCCCACGTCGCTGCATGTGGATCTTCCATAGTTCTTTGCCCAAAATGTAGCTCGTCCGGCGTACTTTCCATATTGCATTCTCGTCCTCACACCGTTTTAGACAAACACAACCGTGTTGTTATATTCCCTTAGGACAAGGAATATGCTTCTTTTTTGTCGTCGCATGTGTCATCAACTGTTATTGGCCAGTAATTGTTTCCTTTCTACTCGTTGCTATTGCGACCTTTTGGTGAACTGCACAAATCACTTTTTTCTTAAGAGTGTTTTGTGCAGTTGTACTAAAATGTCACACGGGCAATGTCTCTACATTTCAGTGCGACTGCACAAAGGGAGATTGGTTTTGCTCTATCCTCCTCATCCAACTCCGGGCCTAATCTTCTCCAACTAGTTAGTCTTAAGAGAGACTGCAAAGGTGATCGGCTTCTATTTGTGTGTTTATTGTTTCATCAGCAGTCCTCTATTATCGTAATCACACTTAATATCTTTGGAACTAGGACGCTCAGCTCTATTTTAGTGGAACTGCATAAAATGATCGGAATGTTGCATGCTCCAGACAGCTACTTTTTTCCAAACATGCCTTGTTGATTTAGACAGAGCTGGGGGGACGTTGCTGCCAATGAAAGCATGGATCAATTTTAATTTAACACCTTCTCACAACTCTGTCTTCAGTTGTGATGTAATTATTAGCTCTGATCTGCTAATAATTGACAGGCTTTAGCAAGGAAGTTAGTTTTTTTTTGTTTCCGAAAGAGCATCGATGGCAAGACACGCGAAACAAAAGCTGAAAGCTCACACCATTGTACAATTTCATGTCGCTGGAAAATTATTTGTATAGTACGTCAATTATGTAAACAAATGATGGAAGCTTGACAGCATTGCCAGAAGCCTCTTCATCATCCGGGTCCATGTGCCATGCACAAAATTATACTCCTTCGTTCCTAAATATTTGTCTTTTTACAAATTTCAAACGGGCATATTTTAGAGTGTAGATTCACTCATTTTGCTTCGTATGTGTACTCCCTCCGTTCCTAAATATTCTATTCGTCTTTCTAGAGATTTCAACAAGTGACTACATACGGAGCAAAATGAGTGAATCTACACTCTAAAATTTGTCTATATACATCCGTATGTGCCAATCCATTTGAAATCTCTAAAAAGACATATATTTGAGTAGTCACTCGTTGAAATATCTAGAAAGACAAATACTCCAGAGTATATTTAAGAACCGAGGGGGTAGTGCACAACCGCATGGGAGACTCAGCCCGGTCGTTGCGCCGCATTAATAGTGAGTAATGAGCAGTCAAATCATAAGCCCCACCTTTCCCACTGTAAGTTGCTCTGAAGAAGCAACCATCAATATGCTCTTCTTTGAATCCGCTCATACTACTCCATCCGTCACTGTTTATACAACGCGCTTCAGAAAAAAGAAAAACAAATCTGTGGGACCAAGGCGACTAGCGATCGGCCTGAAAAATAGCATTGGTAGTTATAGCACGGCGTCTATTACTAGAGGGAATAATGCGTACACACATGCATGCAATTCTTCCACCCCGGGTACACACATGCATGCACTTACTCCACTCCGTAGTAGTATAGTACATGGAGAGAAAATTGTGCACTTGATTGCGGTTACCACGCCCTAATTAATTGAGCATTAAACCAAACGCGTCTAAAGTCTCTCTGGTGGTGGAAATGCATTGAGAGAAATGCATCATAATGAAGCGCGCCCTGTAAACTATGACGGAGGGAGGAGTAGTATGATGGTGCAAAACCAAGTACGCGTATGGCCAGTTGGTCAACGCACCTCCTCTTGGCATATCACTGACATGTGGGACAGGAGTGTGAGCAAACCGATCTCAATTGACGGCAAAGAGCCAACCCACCGTTCCTTGAGAGAGACGAGGAGCGAGAACACACAGACGGGCTCGCACGGAGGCCAAGATATATTCAAGCATGGTTGGTTGATCGATATCATTCATTACATGTTGGGCTGCCGTTTTCCGCCCTTCTCCGGAATAAACGTGTACTTTATCAGAGATAAAAAATAATAGTATAGACGCTCCACCATGCGGTTCTAGTAGTAGTACTACTCGTACTACTGCGCTTGGCTCTTCGCCTCTTCGTGAAGTCGAACAATGATGGTACTCCGCATGTTGGGTACTACAGTGTATGCCTCTGACAATCTGACACCGAATGGACTGATGCATGTCCACCGAGGGTAGGTTGCATTAGTCAAAAGGCGTAAGCGAGCTTCACCTTGTCCTGCAAGCTTCTCCTCGTTCTGCGAGTTGACGGGACACACCAAAAAGTAGTGCTAGTCCATACTCCCTCCTTTCCGGTTAATATGGCTTAATCTTTTTTGCGGGTAAATGAGAGAGCTTTATTCATATATAAGCATTCTTAGGACGATCAGCCAAGACACTGGTCACTAGGAAGCAAGGTACCCCGCAAAAAAAGAAGTAGGAAGCGAGGTGTTTCATCAAGCCAGCTCTCGGCCACATTCAAAGTGCAGCAAGCACGGTTCGCACGAAGATGCGCCGCAAGGTTTGCTGACCTATTTACATGCTGAATAACAAAAAAGAGGAAATATTACCGAGCGCTACTATTTGTAACAGGATATGAGCCAGAATTAAGCGAGAATTGTGGCGAGTGTTCCATGCAATCAACTTCCATTATCACATGCGAGAACCCTCGAAGAGAACCAAATGTGTTGAAGATTTCTTTATCACATTTTGAAATTATAATAAGAGTGTAGACGCTCCTCCATTCGGTTCCTAGTACTAGCATAGTATGTACCTTTATAGACTATAGTAGTAGTACTAGTAAACTTTGCGCTTGGCTGTTCGCCTATTTGGGAAGTCGAACAATAATAGCACTAGTAGTATAGTGTATGCTTCTGGCAATCTGACACCGAATTAACTGTTGCACGTCCACCGCCTGAGCGAGGGAGAGCTTGCATTAGTCAAAAGTTTCTCCTTGTCCTGCGAGCCACCGCGCGCAAGCTTCTCCCGTCCTGCAACCTTCTCCTCGTTCGGCAAGTTGACGGGACACAACAAAGTAATGCTAGTCCATACTGCCTCCTCTCCGGTTAATATGGCTTAATTTCAAATGAGATAAATACATTGTCTGTCACTGTATATTTGTAAAAATACGGTCAGTGGACTTCATAATACGCTCATTGCGCTCAATATATATATTTTCCGGTGTTTATACGGTCACTAGCTCACCCTGACTGAGTATGTGTGTGCATGCACGTGTAGGTTGAGCACTTGAGCGTGACCGTGTGTGTTCCGTCGTGTGCTCGGACATGCATGCATTAGGGCGTCGCGCGCGTTTTTGCGTCCATGTGTACGTGTGACTGTTGCATACACGTAGGGGGAGTACGTGTAGGGGCCACTAAGGAGCAGTCAAATCACACAGTAAGTTAGTCGGAAGAAGCAATCATCATTTCACTCTTGAATGACACGTACGCAATATAAAATGGTTGATATGGAGAGAAAAAGAAAACCACTATATATACACTAGCAGGAGCCTAAGCTACAAGCCTGCTTGCTTAGGTTGCTCTCTTCACAAGCATAAAACGACGGGTCTGATCCCACAGCTGGGGGAAGGGAACAATGTTCTGCGTAGACGCGGTCGACATCGGCGAGGGAGAAAACCCACAGTCGGTGCGTCCCAATCAGGGGTCACCACGGTATGGGCCGATGTCGCGTCCCAACCGCCCTTCTAGCTACAGCCCGACGTCCCAGGTAATCTGTGTCAAATTTTGATCATAAATTTAACTAATGAAATGTTAGTGCCTCTCACATGCACTAATATTTTATCAGTTAAATCTTTGGTCAAAATTTAGCACAAATTACAATGGTGAGGAATAAACCAGGACGGAGGTACTACTACTAGTAGTTTAGAAGCCCAAATAAATGAGTGAGGCACCTTAATGTTACTCTCCACTATGACTAGTCTTATGGGAAAAGTTGGGGAAGCCGCCGAAAGAACTTGACCTAGGAGTAGTAGCTAGGGATCGAGTGTGCGAGACGAACCGGAGAAAGTAAATGCAGAGAAATGAAATGCAAAAAAGACGGAGGGATGTGATGGTTGCTTGTCCGTTTATTTTACCAGGCCACTTATTACTGGGAGTGGTTGGGTTTTGTGATATGACGACTTTACTGCCGCGCCACGAGCGGGGCGGGACTCCCGTGCAGCGCCACCCTCTACACTAGTACTACATCGGTCGTGGTTTATCCCCCATTGAATTTGACTGAAGATTTAACTGACAGAATGTTAGTGCATGTCAACAAAAACAATATCGTTGGATTCGTATTTGAACATAGTTTTCAATGATATAATTTTAGGTGAAATGCATCATCATTTATCATACTATATATAATGTTAGTTCAATTTTTGGTCGTACTAATCTATAGTAAGGTGCCCGTGCGTTGCACGGAAGAGTGAAATGCATTGATCGGGGAGTTGTTTATTTTGACAAAGGATGTGGGGGTCATCTCATGTGTAACGGGTATCGATAGGTTTGTTCGGATATTATTTCATCTCTAGAGCTCACAAACATCTGGGTGAAATAGATAAAAAGGTATCTTTTGCAAACAAAAGCGTTCAACTGTTCAACCTGCATCCAAAACTTGTGAAGAAATAACTCTTATTGTGCTTTGCAAGAAATGATCTTCAAGAATTAGTTTTTGAGTATCCATTGTTATACATGTTGGCTACAGATGACATGGCACTTTCTTATAGTCAACAGTTAGCTATACTATTTAAGTATTAACTGCGGTCTCGCCTATCTGACAAGTCACTGCAGTAAGTGGATAAAACTGCACGTCCATCGCAGGATCATACATCCTCCATGGTTCTCTGATGCCATTGAACACAAGGGCTTCATTTACGCTGCCGACTCCTTCTATGGCCGGACGTATTGCTGGCCTACTCCAATCATCGCTACAAACGGCTGTTACAGTAGTATGTTACTTTCCTATGGTATCATGATGGCTTGCTTATATTACCGTCAACATTTGCTGAAAAAATATTCATGCTCATAACATGTTGTTCTTAAGATTGACTAAATCAAGAGCCCTTTTTTATTTGACTCCAACTTGATATGATGTTGTAGGCCGCCTGGTGTCCCTACCCTTCCTAATCCCAGAACCTTTCAAAGAAAAGCGGCATGGCAGTTGCAGGTGGTTCCTGGCTCGATCATACGACGGCGAAAGATTGATGATCGTTCGCACGTACCGGACGTGTTGTTTCGCGGAATACAATCACAGTCACTGCAAGGTCTTTGAGCAGGATCCCAGCTTCTCTGGGCCTTCAGGATTTTTTGAATGGAGGCTGGTAAGTAGCCTTGGTACACGCTCTCTGTTTGTCGGACTGAATTATTCGATTAACAAGGAGATAACCGACGGCAAGGATCATGATGGCAGCGCGGTTTCGTTCATCAGGCAAAACTGTGTGTACACAGCGTACCATGCGTCTCTGCATGCACCATACCCTAATATGTGCCGCCACGCTCTGCAGCCCAAAGTAGGAGAGAGGGTCGCAAGTATCAGACTTCGACCTGCTGGCTGGAGTTTCCCCCGTCAGGCACCCATCTGGTTCAAGCCGTCAGCCAATCTCCACAGCTTAATAAATAGTAACGTCTAACTGAGCCAGTTAGTTAGATGCGTACACTTGGTGTAGTAGGATCTTTATTTAGTTTCATGCATACACTTGTTCTTTTTTGGTAGCCCTTTTGTAATGATGGCTGATGTTTGGTTTGGAAGAGAGAGCTGCGTCTTCACTCTTCTGGCCTGCTTACTGCTTCTGTTGCACCCCCAGCCCTGGTTGATGTTGCTGCTGTTTTCAATGTACAATCAGTAGTATATTTCGTCTGTTGGTTGAATAAATGTGTTGTTAGAATGACAAACACAATGTTTTGGAAGTCGTTGCACAGTTCGATCCTTTAGTGCCCCGTACCTACGTAGCGCATACTATTTTTCGTATGGAGCACATTTTCCACTTGTTGATAACATGCAGCCCACTGATGAAGGCCCAATAGAGAAGCCCATAATTAACTGGAAGGGAGGCTCTCACATGAATCCGGCCCAGGTACATGCTCATGGTCCCCTAAACATAAATAAGTAAATAAATAAATAAATAAAGCTAAATGCTCATGCACCAGTTCTTTGGGAAAATAGGTAGCCCAGTATTTCTTTTTGAAGAATACCCAAGCTAGGCCTATTTGTTTTCTCCGAATTACTGGGCTGCAAATCTTTCAAGACGCGGAGGGATGCATTCCGGCCTGGCTTAAGAGTATGGTCAATGTCTGTTAAAAGTAATATCAAAAGGGGTTGAAAATTCCAAAAAAAATTATAGCAAATGGGATATAAGTTTCTTTTTTTGTTTTCGTTCTTCACTGATATCTTATACGTATTTCATTGGATTTAACATGACATAGTACTAATTTGTTTTTAAATTTGTTTTAGTATGGCTATTAATTTTTGGATTAAGAATATTTCGTTCCCCAGCAAAAATTTGTGAATTTTCAAAATTTCCCACATATTTAGTTAATTTTTTGACCCTGGTACTGACCAGAAAATGGCCAGCAATTCTAAAAATGGAAAACGGGCTGCAATAAATTCCATATGAATTAGAAAATGAGTAAAAATTATAAAAATAATAGCAAATGGGCTGTACACGCCACAGATTTCGAGGCTGACTTGTTTACGCAAGGCTTTGTCAGTGAACACACGATTCTAGCAGCAGTTACTGTTGGATGTCCCTCCAACGGCCGACGTGCTTCTTCAATCTCTGATCTTCCTCCTCCAGCCGCCTAAACTAGCACCGGCGGGACTGCCTGCTCCCTCCTCTTGTGGCCCGTTGTGATGCCGCGCAGGCTTCCCCGGCCCACCCTACTCCCTCCGCTGGCCTGGCCGCACGCAATCAACTGCCTCCTTATTACGCGAAAAAAATGATTCCTCCCACTGACATCTGGGGTGCACCGGTTGGGAGGCTGGCCTGTGGGCCTACTAAGTTGACGCGTACGCAGGGCTTGTCAACTTAGTCAATAAACGATTCTAGCAGCAGTAACCGTTGGATCTGAATCGAACGGTCCTGCTGCTTCCTCAATCACTGCTCTTCTTGCACCAGCCGCCCAAACCAGCGCCGGGGAGACCGCCTGCTCCTGCCTCCAGTGGCCGGCTATGCTGCCGTTGAGGCCTCATCGCCCCCTACTACTCCCACCGCTAGCCAGGCCCTGCGGCGACGACAGCCTCACACCGCAGCTGAACCAGTGAACCCTCGTACTCCTCTCCGCGTGGGCATCCACTGCCGCGTCTTCCCCGGCTCCGCGTCGTCCCCTTCCTAGGCCTCGCCGTCGTCCACCGCCTTGGTGCTCTCGGCGCGGCGTGGTCAACGTGGTCAACGACATTCCATTGGAAGAGTACTGTACGTGGAGAGGCTGACAGCTGGGTCCACGGCCACAGCCCAGTTTTTTTGTGATTTGCCAAGTAAGTCGCTTTGTCAGGCCTGTTGGGCTGCAAATCTTTCAAGACGAGGAGAGCTTTCATTCGGCTGGCCGAGAAAATGGCCCATCAGTAATGAGAAATGGGTTGTACATTTTTGAAACACATCAAACCGGCAATTAGTTTCAAATATCTTTTTTCCATTTTGAGATTTTAAATTACATTAATTTTTATGCATGGAGAATTTGTTGAATTTTATATTGATATACATTTATTTTTTAAATCAGTTTGAATGTGAGTCGAAATTTCAGGATTAAAAACAGTTTGGACCGCACCAAAATATGCAAAATTTCGTATAATTTTTTAACCTTGGCCACAATATGGGCTGTAATGCTAACAAAAAGAATATGGGATCCAAAAAAACCTTAATAATTAGCAAATGGGCTGTAAATTATTAGAAATAATGGCAGATGGGTTGTATGCTGTTTTCCATAGATTTGAGGCTTTCCTAAAAAAAGGTTGACGCACAAGCACTGACTGTTGGATGTCCATCCAACGACCGTCGTGCTTCTTCAATCTCTGCTCTTCCTGCTCCAGCCGCTCAAACAAGCGCCGGCGGGACTGCCTACTCCCTCCTCCCCGCGGTCGGCTCTGCTGCCGCGCAGGCCTCACCACCCCACCGTACTCCCATCGCTGGCCTAGCCATCCCTCTACTCACCCACACCTGCTGTTATTCTCCGGCGACGGCACACGAACCAGTAAACCCTCGTACAGTCGTACTCCCCTCCGCGTGGGAAACAACTGCCGAGTCTTCCCTGCCTCCGTGTCGTTCCCTTCCTAGGCCTCACCGTCGTCCACCGCCCTGGTGCTCTCGGCGCGGCCTGGTTTACGTGGTCAACGACCGACATGCATCTGAAGTGGACTGTACGTGGAGAGGCCGACCGTTGGGTCCACGGTCGCACGCAAGGAAATGCCTCCTTATTACGCGCAAAATAATGATTCCTCCACCTGACATCAGGGACCCACCGAAAGGGCCTCTGTATTTCATGAAAAAAACGTTACCGCCACTGACAGCTCGGACCCACCAGCTATATCTTCGCACGCAAGGAAGTGCCTCCTTATTATGCACAAAAAAGATGAATACTCCCCCTGTTAGCTGGGACCCAGTATAGTGGCAGGCTGACTTGTGGGCCTACTAAGTTGACGGGGATGGAGGGCTTTGTCAACTTAGTCAATATGCACGATTCTAGCTCCAGTGGCCGTACGATGTCCATCCAATGGCCGTAGTGCTTCTTCAACCTCTGGTCTTCTTGCTCCAGCCGCCCAAACCAGTGCCGGTTGTGCCTCGTGCTCCTGCCTCCCGTGGTCGGCTGCGATGCGGCGGAGGCCTCACCGCCCCCTACTACTCCCACCGCTGGCCAAGCCATCCCTCTACTCACCCACACCCCCTGTTATTCGGCGGCGACGGCAGCCTCACACCGCAGCGAACCAGTGAACCCTCGTACTCCTCTACGCGTGGGCATCCACTGCCGCGTCTTCCCCGGCTCCGCGTCGTCCCCTTCCTAGGCCTCGCCGTCGTCCACCGCCCTGGTGCTCTCGGCGCGGCGTGGTCAACGTGGTCAAGGAACGGCTTCCATCGGACGTGGACTGTACGTGGAGAGGCTGACAGCTGGGTCCACGGCCGCAGCCAGGAAGTGCCTCCTTATTACGAGCAAAATAATTATTCCTCCACCTGACAGCGGGGACCCACCGGACGGGCCACCATATTTTGCAAAAAAAAACGTTTGCCCCTGACTGCTGGGACCCACCAGCTACATCTTCGCATGCAAGGAAGTGCGTCCGGGCAAAAAAAAACGATTCGCCCCCCTGACTGCTGGGACCCACCAGCTACATCTTCGCAGGCAAGGAAGTGTCTGACAGTCGGGACCCACCTGGTCGAAGCGTACGTAGCGTTGTCATTCTGGTCACGAACGTGTACGTACATATATACTGGTGGATGTAGAGGCGCGCACGTGTCGTAGTAGAGGCGCGTACGTGTCGTAGTAGAGGCGCGCACGTAGCATGTACACGTACGTACAGCGGCCAGGGTGCAAGAAAGAAAATACGGCCACGTATGTGTACATACGGGCAGGGTCTCGAACGCCTACTCGCGCATACGTACGGCCAGGGCTCATGTACATGGCTGGGTCGGAACGGAGAAACAGCGTCGTCGTCGTGTTCATGGGGAGGCAACGGAATGCGTCGTGTTCATCGGGAGGCAACGGAACGCGTGGGAGCCAACCGGCTGGGTCGGAACGGAATGCGTGGCCGTGTTCATCGGGAGGGCTTGGACGGAAAAGGCGATGGAAACAAGGCCTGGCGTACCGCACAACGGAGGAAACGGACCTCCTACGTTCGGAACGGGGTCCTGTTGATCGAGAGGGGTGTGGCGTACTGCAAAACGGACGAAACGGACCTCCTACGGTCGAAACGGGGGTCCTGTTGATCGGGAGGGGTGTGGCGTACCGCAAAACGGACGAAACGGACCTCCTACGGTCGAAACGGGGGTCCTGTTCATCGGGAGGGGTGTGGCGTACCGCAAAACGGGACTCCACGGGATACTGTTCATCTCCACCGTCGACCTCCTCCAGCCTCCACGGGCTACCGTCGACCTCCTCCAGCCTCCACGGGCTCCTGTTCATCCAGCCTCCACCGCGCGCTACTCCACCGGCTACTGTTCAATCACCCCTCCATGGACACCCCTCCACCGTCTACTGTTCATCCAGCCCTCCACACCATGGGG
>NC_057802.1:526217414-526232441 GCF_018294505.1 Triticum aestivum
GATCGGCTTCAGTTAGCAGCAGTAGCGAAGGAATCGCTCGATCGGGTTCAGTTAACAGCCATCGATCGATCGCTCGGGTTCAGTAACGCGTAGCCTGCAGTGCAATCGCTCGGGTTCAGTTAGAGCCCAACGCCTCGCACCCACGCGCGTATGTGTACGAGAGAAACGCGCATCGCTCGGCCCCTGACCTCCCACCGTAACCGGGAACTCCCCGAAATTTTCCTCGCCCTCGCTTCTACCACGGTTTTTTCCGTCATGGACGGCCCAAAGAATGTCATGCAGCTGCGTCTCCGGCCCGCCCAGGACGAAAAGCCCATTTTCTGTCATGATTTTTTGTCACAGAAGTAGGAGCCCACCACATCTATGATGATACCGGGTTTTGTCACAATTATCGTCATAGAAGTGTCATATGTATGACAGAAAAAATTTCATTCGGCCCAAAATGTCACGGATGTGTCTTTTTTGTCTGTAGTGAGAATATGATGATGGGGGTTATGTGGAGAAGACAAAAAAGGAGAAAGTCTCACATCAACGAGGCTAATCAATGAGCTATGGAGATGCCCATCGATTGATGTTAATGCAAGGAGTAGGGATTGCCATGCAACGGATGCACTAGAGCTATAAATGTATGAAAGCTCAACAAAAGAAACTAAGTGGGTGTGCATCCAACTTGCTTGCTCACGAAGACCTCGGGCACTTGAGGAGGCCCATTGTTGGAATATACAAGCCAAGTTCTATAATGAAAAATTCCCACTAGTATATGAAAGTCACAAAACAAGAGACTTTCCATCATGAGGATTATGGTGCTACTTTGAAGCACAAGTGTGGTAAAAGTATAGTAACATTGTCCCTTCTCTCTTTTTCTCTCCTTCTTTTTTTTGGGCCTTCTCTTTTTTTTATGGCCTTTCTCTCTCTTTTTTATTCCTCACTTGGGACAATGCTCTAGAAAATGATGATCATCACACTTCTATTTATTTACAACTCAATGATTACAACTCGATACTAGAACAAAGTATGACTATATATGAATGCCTCCAGCGGTGTACCGGGATATGCAATGAACCAAGAGTGACATGTATGAAAGAATTATGAATGGTGGCTTTGCCACAAATACTATGTCAACTACATGATCATGCGAAGCAATATGACAATGATGAACGTGTCATGATAAACTGGATGGTGGAAAGTTGCATGGCAATATATCTCGGAATGGCTATGGAAATGCCATAATAGGTAGGTATGGTGGCTGTTTTGAGGAAGATATAAGGAGGTTTATGTGTGAAAGAGCGTATCATATCACGGGGTTTGGATGCACCGGCGAAGTTTGCACCAACTCTCAATGTGAGAAAGGGCAATGCACGGTACCGAAGAGGCTAGCAATGGTGGAAAGGTGAGAGTGCGTATAATCCATGGACTCAACATTAGTCATAAAGAACTCACATACTTATTGCAAAAATCTACAACTCATCAAAAACCAAGCACTACGCGCATGCTCCTAGGGGGATAGATTGGTAGGAAAAGACCATCGCTCGTCCCCGACCGCCACTCTTAAGGAAGACAATCAAAGAACACCTCATGTTTCAAATTTGTTACATAATGTTTACCATACGTGCATGCTACGGGACTTACAAACTTCAACACAAGTATTTCTCAAATTCACAACTACTCAACTAGCACAACTTTAATATCACTACCTCCATATCTCAAAACAATCATCAAGCATCAAACTTCTCTTAGTATTCAACACACTCATAAGAAAGTTTTTACTAATCTTGAATACCTAGCATATTAGGATTAAGCACATTACCATGCTGTTTAAGACTCTCAAAATAATATAAGTGAAGCATGAGAGTTCATCTATTTCTTCAAAATAAAACCACCATTGTGCTCTAAAAGGTATAAGTGAAGCACTAGAGCAAACGACAGACTACCCCGAAAGATATAAGTGAAGATCAATGAGTAGTTGAATAATTATGTAACTATGTGAAGACTCTCTCTCATTTAAGAATTTCAGATCTTGGTATTTTATTCAAACAGCAAGCAAAGCTAGAGAAAATAAAACGACGCTCCAAGCAAAACACATATCATGTGGTGAATAAAAATATAGCTCCAAGTAAAGTTACCGATGAACGAAGACGAAAGAGAGGATGCCATCCGGGGCATCCCCAAGCTTAGGCTCTTGCCACTCCTTATTCTGTAGTCCATCGAATCTTTACCCAAAACTTGAAAACTTCACAACACAAAACTTAACAGAAAACTCGTAAGCTCCGTTAGCGAAAGAAAAAGAAACACCACTTCAAGGTACTGTAATGAACTCATTCTTTATTTATATTGGTGTTAAACCTACTGTATTCCAACTTCTCTATGGTTTATAAACTATTTTACTAGCCATAGATTCATCAAAATAAGCAAACAACACACGAAAAACAGAATCTGTCAAAAACAGAACAGTCTGTAGTAATCTGTAAGTAACGCAAACTTCTGGAACTCCAAAAATTCTAAAATAAATTGGTGGACCTGAGGAATTTGTCTTGTAATCATCTGCAAAAAGAATCAACTAAATAGCACTCTCCAGTAAAACGTTGAAGCTAATCTCGTGAGCGCTAAAGTTTCTGTTTTTTTACAGCATGATTATAAAGACTTCACCCAAGTCTTCCCAAAGGTTCTACTTGGCACAAACACTAATTAAAACACAAAACCAAATCTAAACAGAAGCTAGATGGATTATTTATTCCTAAACAGAACCAAAAAGCAAGAAATTAAATAAAATTGGGTTGCCTCCCAACAAGCGCTAACGTTTAACACCCCTTGCTAGGCATGATGATTTCAATGATGCTCACATAAAAGATAAGAATTGAAACGCAAAGAGAGCATCATGAAGAATATGACTAGTGTTGGGGAACGTAGTAATTTCAAAAATTTCCTACGCACACACAGGATCATGGTGATGCATAGCAACGAGAGGGGAGACTGTTGTCCACGTACCCTCGTAGACCGAAAGCGGAAGCGTTAGCACAACGCGGTTGATGTAGTCGTACGTCTTCACGATCCGACCGATCAAGTACCGAACGCACGGCACCTCGGAGTTCAGCACACGTTCAGCTTGATGACGTCCCTCGAACTCCAATCCAGCCGAGCTTTGAGGGAGAGTTCCGTCAGCACGACGGCGTGGTGACGATGATGATGTTCTACCGATGCAGGGCTTCGCCTAAGCACCGCTACGATATTATCGAGGTGGATTATGGTGGAGGGGGGCACCGCACACGGCTAAGAAATCAAGAGATCAGTTGTTGTGTCTCCAAGGGGTGCCCGCCTCCCCGTATATAAAGGGGTGGAGGAGGGGAGGGCCGGCCCTCTCTATGGCGCGCCCTACGAGGAGTCCTACTCCCACCGGGAGTAGGATTCCCCCCTTCCAAGTAGTAGGAGTAGGAGTCAAGGAAAGGGGAGAGAGAAGAGAAGGAAGGAGGGGGCGCAGCCCCTCCCTCTAGTCCAATTCGGACTAGGCCTTGGGGGGGGGCGCAGCCTCTCCTCTCTCTTTCCCCTAAAGCCCAATAAGGCCCATATACTCCCCGGCGAATTCCCGTAACTCTCCGGTACTCCGAAAAATACACGAATCACTCAGAACCTTTCCGATGTCCGAATATAGTCGTCCAATATCGATCTTTACGTCTCGACCATTTCGAAACTCCTCGTCATGTCCCCAATCTAATCCGGGACTACGAACTACCTTCGGTACATCAAATCACATAAACTCATAATATAACCGTCATCGAACTTTAAGCGTGCGGGCCCTACGGGTTCGAGAACTATGTAGACATGACCGAGACACGTCTCCGGTCAATAACCAATAGCGGAACCTGGATGCTCATATTGGCTCCCACATATTCTACGAAGATCTTTATCGGTCAGACCGCATAACAACATACGTTGTTCCCTTTGTCATCGGTATGTTACTTGCCCGAGATTCGATCGTCGGTATCCCAATACCTAGTTCAATCTCGTTATCGGCAAGTCTCTTTACTCGTTCCGTAATACATCATCCCGCAACTAACTCATTAGTTGCAATGCTTGCAAGGCTTATAGTGATGTGCATTACCGAGTGGGCCCAGAGATACATCTCCGACAATCGGAGTGACAAATACTAATCTCGAAATACGCCAACCCAACAAGTACCTTCGGAGACACCTGTAGAGCACCTTTATAATCACCCAGTTACGTTGTGACGTTTGGTAGCACACAAAGTGTTCCTCTGGTAAACGGGAGTTGCATAATCTCATAGTCATAGGAACATGTATAAGTCATGAAGAAAGCAATAGCAGAATACTAAACGATCGTGTGCTAAGCTAACGGAATGGGTCAAGTCAATCACATCATTCTCCTAATGATGTGATCCCGTTAATCAAATGACAACTCATGTCTATGGCTAGGAAACATAACCATCTTTGATCAACGAGCTAGTCAAGTAGAGGCGTACTAGTGACACTATGTTTGTCTATGTATTCACACATGTATTATGTTTCCGGTTAATACAATTCTAGCATGAATAATAAACATTTATCATGATATAAGGAAATAAATAATAACTTTATTATTGCCTCTAGGGCATATTTCCTCCAGTCTCCCACTTGCACTAGAGTAAATAATCTAGATCACATCGCCATGTGATTTAACATCAATAGTTCACATCACCATGTGATTAACACCCATAGTTCACATCGTCATGTGACCAACACCCAAAGGGTTTACTAGAGTCAATAATCTAGTTCACATCGCTATGTGATTAACACCCAAAGAGTACTAAGGTGTGATCATGTTTTGCTTGTGAGATAATTTTAGTCAACGGGCCTGTCACATTCAGATCCATAAGTATTTTGCAAATTTCTATGTCTACAATGCTCTGCACGGAGCTACTCTAGCTAATTGCTCCCACTTTCAATATGCATCCAGATTGAGACTTAGAGTCATCTGGATCAGTGTCAAAATTTGCATCGACGTAACCCTTTACGACGAACCCTTTTTGTCACCTCCATAATCAAGAAACATATCCTTATTCCACTAAGGATAATTTTGACCGTTGTCCAGTGATCTACTCCTAGATCACTATTGTACTCCCTTACGAAAATCAGTGTAGGGTATGCAATAGATCTGGTACACAGCATGGCATACTTTATAGAACCTATGGCCAAGGCATAGGGAATGACTTTCATTCTCTTCCTATCTTCTGCCGTGGTCTGGCTTTGAGTCTTACTCAATTTCACACCTTGTAACACAGGCAAGAACTCTTTCTTTGACTGTTCCATTTTGAACTACTTCAAAATCTTGTCAAGGTATGTACTCATTGAAAAAACTTATCAAGCGTCTTGATCTATCTCTATAGATCTTGATGCTCAATATGTAAGCTGCTTCACCGAGGTCTTTCTTTGAAAAACTCCTTTCAAACACTCCTTTATGCTTTGCAGAATAATTCTACATTATTTCCGATCAACAACATGTCATTCACATATACTTATCAGAAATGATGTAGTGCTCCCACTCACTTTCTTGTAAATACAGGCTTCACCGCAAGTATGTATAAAACTATATGCTTTGATCAACTTATCAAAGCGTATATTCCAACTCCGAGATGCTTACACCAGTCCATGGATGGATCGCTGGAGCTTGCATATTTTGTTAGCACCTTTAGGATTGACAAAACCTTCTGGTTGCATCATATACAACTCTTCTTTAATAAATCCTTTTAAGGATTGCAGTTTTTGTTATCCATTTGCCAGATTTCATAAAATGCGGCAATTGCTAACATGATTCGGACAGACTTAAGCATAGATACGAGTGAGAAACTCTCATCGTAGTCAACATCTTGAACTTGTCGAAAATCTTTTGCGACAATTCTAGCTTTGTAGATAGTAACACTACTATCAGCATCCGTCTTCCTCTTGAAGATCCATTTATTTTCTATGGCTTGCCGATCATCGGGCAAGAACCAAAGTCCATACTTTGTTCTCATATATGGATCCCATCTCAGATTTCATGGCCTCAAACCATTTCGCGGAATCTGGGCTCATCATCGCTTCCTCATAGTTCGTAGGTTCGTCATGGTCAAGTAACATGACCTCCAGAACAGGATTACCGTACCACTCTGGTGTGGATCTCACTCTGGTTTACCTACGAGGTTCGGTAGTAACTTGATCTGAAGTTACATGATCATCATCATTAGCTTCCTCACTAATTGGTGTAGTAGTCACAGGAACAGATTTCTGTGATGAACTACTTTCCAATAAAGGAGTAGGTACAGTTACCTCATCAAGTTCTACTTTCCTCCCACTCACTTCTTTCGAGAAAAACTCCTTCTCTAGAAAGGATCCATTATAAGCAACGAATATCTTGCCTTCAGATCTGTGATAGAAGGTGTACCCAACTATCTCCTTTGGGTATCCTACGAAGACACATTTCTCCGATTTGGGTTTGAGCTTATCAGGATGAAATTTTTCACATAAGCATCACAACCCCAAATTTTAAGAAACGACAACTTTTGGTTTCTTGCCAAACCAAAGTTCCAAGGTGTCGTCTCAACGGATTTAGATGGTGCCCTATTTAACGTGAATGCAGCTGTCTCTAATGCATAACCCCAAAACGATAGTGGTAAATCGGTAAGAGACATCATAGATTGCACCATATCTAATAAAGTACGGTTACGATGTTCGGACACACCATTACGCTGTGGTGTTCTAGGTGGCGTGAGTTGCGAAACTATTCCGCATTGTTTCAAATGAAGACCAAATTCGTAACTCAAATATTCTCCTCCACGATCAGATCGTAGAAACTTTATTTTCTTGTTACGATGATTTTTCACTTCACTCTGAAATTATATGAACTTTTCAAATGTTTCAGACTTATGTTTCATCAAGTAGATATACCCATATCTGCTCAAATCATCTGTGAAGGTCAGAAAATAATGATACCCGCCGTGAGCCTCAACAATCATCAGATTGCATACATCAGTATGTATTATTTCCAATAAGTCAGTTGCTCGCCCCATTGTTCCGGAGAACGGTGTCTTTAGTCATCTTGCCCATAAGGCATGGTTCGCAAGCATCAAGTGATTCATAATCAAGTGATTCCAAAATCCCATCAACATGGAGTTTCTTCATGCGCTTTACACCAATATGACCTAAACGGCAGTGCCACAAATGAGTTGCACTATCATTATTAACTTTGCATCTTTTGGCTTCAATATTATGAATATGTGTATTACAACGATCGAGATCCAACAAACCATTTTCATTGGGTGTATGACCATAGAAGGTTTTATTCATGTAAATAGAACAACAATTATTCTCTAACTTAAATGAATAACCGTATTGCAATAAACATGATCAAATCATATTCATGCTCAACGCAAACACCAAATAACACTTATTTAGGTTCAACACTAATCTCGAAAGTGTAGGGAGCGCGCGATGATGATCATATCAATCTTGGAACCACTTCCAACACACAACGTCACTTCACCCTTAACTAGTCTCTGTTCATTCTGCAACTCTCGTTTCGAGTTAGTACTCTTTAGCAACTGAACCAGTATCAAATACCGAGGGGTTGCTACGAACACTAGTAAAATACACATCAATAATCTGTATATCAAATATACCTTTGTTCACTTTGCCATCCTTCTTATCCGCCAAATACTTGGGGCAGTTCTGCTTCCAGTGACCAGTCCCTTTGCAGTAGAAGCACTTAGTCTCAGGCTTAGGTCCAGACTTGGGCTTCTTCACTTGAGCAGCAACTTTGCTTGCCGTTCTTCTTGAAGTTCCCCTTCTTCCCTTTGCCCTTTTCCTTGAAACTAGTGGTCTTGTCAACCATCAACACTTGATGCTCTTTCTTGATTTCTACCTTCGTCGATTTCAGCATCGCGAAGAGCTCGGGAATTACTTTCGTCATCCCTTGCATACTATAGTTCATCACGAACTTCTACTAACTTGGTGATGGTGACTAGAGAATTCTGTCAATCACTATTTTATCTAGAAGATTAACTCCCACTTGATTCAAGCGATTGTAGTACCCAGACAATCTGAGCACATGCTCACTGCTTGAGCTATTCTCCTCCATCTTTTAGCTATAGAACTTGTTGGAGACTTCATATCTCTCAACTCGGGTATTTGCTTGAAATATTAACTTCAACTCCTGGAACATCTCATATGGTCCATGCCGTTCAAAACGTCTTTGAAGTCCCGATTCTAAGCCGTTAAGCATGGTGCACTAAACTATCAAGTAGTCATCATATTGAGCTTAGCCAAACGTTCATAGCGTCTGCATATGCTCCTGCAATAGGTCTGTCACCTAGCGGTGCATCGAGGACATAATACTTCTGTGCAGCAATGAGGATAATCCTCAGATCACGGACCAAGTCCGCATCATTGCTACTAACATCTTTCAACATAGTTTTCTCTAGGAACATATCAAAAATAAAACAGGGGAGCTAAACACAAGCTATTGATCTACAACATAGATATGCTAATACTACCAGGACTAAGTTCATGATAAATTAAAGTTTAATTAATCATATTACTTAAAGAACTCCCACTTAGATAGACATCCCTCTAATCCTCTAAGTGATCACGTGATCCATTTCAACTAAACCATGTCCGATCATCACGTGAGATGGACTAGTTTCAATGGTGAACATCACTATGTTGATCATGTCTACTATATGATTCACGCTCGACCTTTCGGTCTCAGTGTTCCGAGGCCATATCTGTTATATGCTAGGCTCGTCAAGTTTAACTTGAGTATTCCGCGTGTGCAACTGTTTTGCACCCGTTGTATTTGAACGTAGAGCCTATCACACCCGATCATCACGTGGTGTCTCAGCACGAAGAACTTTCACAACGGTGCATACTCAGGGAGAACACTTATACCTTGAAATTTAGTGAGAGGTCATCTTATAAAGCTACCATCGAACTAAGCAAAATAAGATGTATCAAAGATAAACATCACATGCAATCAATATAAGTGACATGATATGGCCATCATGATCTTGTGTCTTTGATCTCCATCTCCGAAGCATCGTCATGATCTCCATCGTCACTGGCATGACACCATGATCTCCATCATCTTGATCTATATCAATGTGTCGTCACATGGTCGTCTCGCCAGCTATTGCTCTTGTAACTATTGCTATCGCATAGCGATAAAGTAAAGCAATTATTTGGCGCTTGCATCTTATGCAATAAAGAGACAACCATAAGGCTTTTGCCAGTAGCCGATAACTTCAACAAAACATGATCATCTCATACAACAACTTATATCTCATCACTTCTTGACCATATCACATCACAACATGCCCTGCAAAAACAAGTTAGACGTCCTCTACTTTGTTGTTGCAAGTTTTACGTGGCTGCTACGAGCTGAGCAAGAACCATTCTTACGTACGCATCAAAACCACAACGATAGTTTGTCAAGTTGGTGTTGTTTTAACCTTCGCAAGGACCGGGCGTAGCCACACTCGGTTCAACTAAAGTTGGAGAAACTGATACCCGCTAGTCACCTGTGTGCATAGCACGGCGGTAAAACCAGTCTCGCGTAAGCGTACGCGTAATGTCGGTTCGGGCCGCTTCATCCAACAATACCGCCGCACCAAAGTATGAAATGCTGGTAAGCAATATGACTTATATCGCCCACAACTCACTTGTGTTCTACTCGTGCATATAACATCTACGCATAAAACCTGGCTCGGATGCCACTGTTGGGGAACGTAGTAATTTCAAACATTTCCTACGCACACACAGGATCATGGTGATGCATAGCAACGAGAGGGGAGACTGTTGTCCACGTACCCTCGTAGACCGAAAGCGGAAGCGTTAGCACAACGCGGTTGATGTAGTCGTACGTCTTCACGATCCGACCGATCAAGTACCGAACGCACGGCACCTCCGAGTTCAGCACACGTTCAACTCGATGACGTCCCTCGAACTCCGATCCAGCCGAGCTTTGAGGGAGAGTTCCGTCAGCACGACGGCGTGGTGACGATGATGATGTTCTACCGACGCAGGGCTTCGCCTAAGCACCGCTACGATATTATCGAGGTGGATTATGGTGGAGGGGGGCACCGCACACGGCTAAGAGATCAAGAGATCAATTGTTGTGTCTCCAAGGGGTGCCCCCCTCCCCGTATATAAAGGAGTGGAGGAGGGGGAGGGCCGGCCCTCTCTATGGCGCGCCCTAGGAGGAGTCCTACTCCCAACGGGAGTAGGATTCCCCCTTCCAAGTAGTAGGAGTAGGAGTCAAGGAAAGGGGAGAGAGAAGAGAAGGAAGGAGGGGCGCAGCCCCTCCCCCTAGTACAATTCGGACTAGGCCTTGGGGGGTGCGCAGCCTCTCCTCTCTCTTTCCCCTAAAGCCCAATAAGGCCCATATACTCCCCAGCGAATTCCCATAACTCTCCGGTACTCCGAAAAATACCCGAATCACTCGGAACCTTTCCGATGTCCGAATATAGTCATCCAATATATCGATCTTTACGTCTTGACCATTTCGAGACTCCTCGTCATGTCCCCAATCTCATCCGGGACTCCGAACTACCTTCGGTACATCAAATCACATAAACTGATAATATAACCGTCATCGAACTTTAAGCGTGCGGGCCCTATGGGTTCGAGAACTATGTAGACATGACCGAGACACGTCTCCGGTCAATAACCAATAGCGGAACCTGGATGCTCATATTGGCTCCCACATATTCTACGAAGATCTTTATCGGTCAGACCGCATAACAACATACGTTGTTCCCTTTGTCATCGGTATGTTACTTGCCCGAGATTCGATCGTCGGTATCCCAATACCTAGTTCAATCTCGTTATCGGCAAGTCTCTTTACTCGTTCCGTAATACATCATCCCGCAACTAACTTATTAGTTGCAATGCTTGCAAGGCTTATAGTGATGTGCATTACCGACTGGGCCCAGAGATACATCTCCGACAATCGGAGTGACAAATCCTAATCTCGAAATACGCCAACCCAACAAGTACCTTCGGAGACACCTGTAGAGCACCTTTATAATCACCCAGTTATGTTGTGACGTTTGGTAGCACACAAAGTGTTCCTCTGGTAAACGGGAGTTGCATAATCTCATAGTCATAGGAACATGTATAAGTCATGAAGAAAGCAATAGCAGAATACTAAACGATCGTGTGCTAAGCTAACGGAATGGGTCAAGTCAATCACATCATTCTCCTAATGATGTGATCCCGTTAATCAAATGACAACTCATGTCTATGGCTAGGAAACATAACCATCTTTGATCAACGAGCTAGTCAAGTAGAGGCATACTAGTGACACTATGTTTGTCTATGTATTCACACATGTATTATGTTTCCGGTTAATACAATTCTAGCATGAATAATAAACATTTATCATGATATAAGGAAATAAAAATAACTTTATTATTGCCTCTAGGGCATATTTCCTTCAACTAGCACATTTAAGTCTAACCCACTTCCTATGCATAGGGATTTTGTGAGCAAACAACTTATGGGAACAATAATCAACTACCATAGGAAGGCCAAACAAGCATAACTTCAAAACTTTAAGCACATAGAGAGGAAACTTGATATTATTGCAATTCCTACAAGCATATGTTCCTCCCTCATAATAATTTTCAGTAGCATCATGAATGAATTCAACAATATAACCAGCACCTAAAGCATTCTTTTCATGATCTACAATCATAGAATTTTTATTACTCTCCACATAAGCAAATTTATTCTCATGAATAGTAGTGGGAGCAAACTCAACAAAATAACTATCATATGATTGAGAATTAAGATCAAGATGACAAGATTCATGGTTATCACAATTCATTAAAGCATACGTGTCATCACAATAATCATCATAGATACGAGGCATGCTTTCATCATAGTAAACTTGCTCATCAAAGCTTGGGGGACAAAAAATATCATCTTCATCAAACATAGCTTCCCCAAGCTTGTGGCTTTGCATATCATTAGCATCATGGGTATTCAAAGAATTCATACTAACAACATTGCAATCATGCTCATCATTCACATATTTTATGCCAAGCATTCTATGTAATTCTTCTTCTAGTACTTGAGCACAATTTTCCTTCCCATCATTTTCACGAAAGATATTAAAAAGATGAAGCATATGAGGCTCCCTTAATTCCATTTTTTGTAGTTTTCTTTTATAGACTAAACTAGTGATAAAACAAGAAACAAAAAGATTCGATTGCAAGATCTAAAGATATACCTTCAAGCACTCACCTCCCCGGCAACGGCGCCAGAAAAGAGCTTGATGTCTACTACGCAACCTTCTTGTAGACGTTGTTGGGCCTCCAAGTGCAGAGGTTTGTAGGACAGTAGCAAATTTCCCTCCAGTGGATGACCTAAGGTTTATCAATCCGTGGGAGGTGTAGGATGAAGATGGTCTCTCTCAAACAACCATGCAACCAAATAACAAAGAGTCTCTTGTGTCCCCAACACACCCAATACAATGGTAAATTGTATAGGTGCACTAGTTCGGCGAAGAGATGGTGATACAAGTGCAATATGGATGGTAGATATAGGTTTTTGTAATCTGAAATTATAAAAACAGCAAGGTAGCAAGCGATAAAAGTGAGCGTAAACGGTATTGCAATGCTAGGAAACAAGGCCTAGGGTTCATACTTTCACTAGTGCAAGTTCTCTCAACAATAATAACATAATTGGATCATATAACTATCCCTCAACATGCAACAAAGAGTCACTCCAAAGTCACTAATAGCGGAGAACAAACGAAGAGATTATGGTAGGGTACGAAACCACCTCAAAGTTATTCTTTCCAATCAATCCGTTGGGCTATTCCTATAAGTGTCACAAACAGCCCTAGAGTTTGTACTAGAATAACACCTTAAGACACAAATCAACCAAAACCCTAATGTCACCTAGATACTCCAATGTCACCTCAAGTATCCGTGGGTATGATTATACGATATGCATCACACAATCTCAGATTCATCTATTCAACTAACACATAGAACCTCAAAGAGTGCCCCAAAGTTTCTACCAGAGAATCAAGACGAAAACGTGTGCCAACCCCTATGCATAGGTTCAGGGTGGAACCCACAAGTTGATCACCAAAACATACATCAAGTGAATCACGTGATATCCCATTGTCACCACAGATACGCACGGCAAGACATACATCAAGTGTTCTCAAATCATTAAAGACTCAATCCGATAAGATTACTTCAAAGGGAAAACTCAATCCATTACAAGAGAGTAGAGGGGGAGAAGCAACATAAGATCCAACTATAATAGCAAAGCTCGCGATACATCAAGATCGTGCCAAATCAAGAACACGAGAGAGAGACAGAGAGAGAGAGATCAAACACATAGCTACTGGTACATACCCTCAGCCCCGAGGGTGAACTACTCCCTCCTTGTCATGGAGAGCGTCGGGATGATGAAGATGGCCACCGGTGAGGGTTCCCCCCTCCGGCAGGGTGCCGGAACAGGGTCCCGATTGGTTTTTGGTGGCTACAGAGGCTTGCGGGGGCGAAACTCCCGATCTATTCTGTTCCCCGATCGTTTTAGGGTACATGTATATATATAGGCGGAAGAAATACGTCAAGGGAGCCACGAGGGGCCCACGAGGGTGGAGGGCACGCCCTAGCGGGGTGGGCGCGCCCCCCTACCTCGTGGCTCCCTCGTTTCTTTCCTGACGTGCACTCCAAGTCTATCAGGTTGCTTTCCTTCCAAAAATAACTTCTCCAGAAGGTTTCATTCTGTTTTGACTCCGTTTGATATTCCTTTTCTTCGAAACACTGAAACAAGGGAAAGAACTGGCACTGGGCTCTGGGTCAATAGGTTAGTCCCAAAAAAATATAAAAGTGTAAAATAAAGCCCATAAACATCCAAGATGGATAATATAATAGCATGGAACAATCAAAAATTATAGATACGTTGGAGACGTATCACACGTCACTTACGAGAGTGAGATCTGATAGATATGATAGGATAATATTTTTTGTATTTTTATGATAAATATGCAAAGTAAAATAAAAGCAAAGTAAAAGGCAAAAGAAATAACTAAGTGTTGGAAGATTAATATGATGAAGATAGACCCGGGGGCCATAGGTTTTACTAGTGGCTTCTCTCAAGAGCATAAGTATTTTACAGTGGGTAAACGAATTACTGTTGAGAAATTGACAGAATTGAGCATAGTTATGAGAATATCTAGGTATGATCATGTATATAGGCATCACGTCCGAGACAAGTAGACCGACTCCTGCCTGCATCTACTACTATTACTCCACTCATCGACCGCTATCCAGCATGCATCTAGAGTATTAAGTTCATAAAAACAGAGTAACGCCGTAAGCAACATGACATGATGTAGAGGGATAAATTCATGCAATATGATAAAAAAAAAACCCCATCTTGTTATCCTCGATGGCAACAATACAATACGTGCCTTGCTGCCCCTACTGTCACTGGGAAAGGACACCACAAGATTGAACCCAAAGCTAAGCACTTCTCCCATTGCAAGAAAGATCAATCTAGTAGGCCAAACCAAACTGATAATTCGAAGAGACTTGCAAAGATAACCAATCATACATAAAAGAATTTAGAGAAGATTCAAATATTGTTCATAGATAATCTTGATCATAAACCCACAATTCATCGGTCTCAACAAACACACCGCAAAAAGAAGATTATATCGAATAGATCTCCACGAGAGAGGGGGAGAACATTGTATTGAGATCTAAAAAGAGATAAGAAGCCATCTAGCTACTAACTATGGACCCGAAGGTCTGAGGTAAACTACTCACACTTCATCGGAGAGGCTATGGTGATGATGTAGAAGCCCTCCGTGATGGATGCCCCCTCCGGCGGAGCTCCGGAACGGGCCCCAAGATGGGATTTCATGGGTACAGAAGGTTGCGGCGGTGGAATTAGGTTTTTGGCTCCGTATTTGATCGTTTGGGGGTACGTAGGTATATATAGGAGGAAGGGGTACGTCGGTGGAGCAACAGGGGGC